>NC_039358.1:56774529-57090391 GCF_003573695.1 Papaver somniferum
GACGATGTAGTATTTCCTTTTTACGAAGCCAATGATAGTCTTGAGGAACGAGTTTATTCTGAGAATATTGATTTAGAGTCTAGCGATTTAGAAACATTAGAACTTGAAAAAGAAAATGAACTCGATGAGATGAGATGAGTGAAGATGAACCCGACTTAGAAGAATCAATTGACCATTTTCAGGAATCTGATGACCTTGAAATTAGGGAAGTTGTGAATACTCTTTCTAGAGATACTGAAAAATCTAAGTTTGGGGGTGATTATTATCCATGTGCTTTAACTCTTAGAAAGGTCCCTCACTTGGGACTTAACATATATGCCTCAACCATTTTACAAGATTATCTTCATACACGTTTTCCCGAACCTCATGTTGTCCATAAGGAATTTCAGTTGTTAGAAACCCATCCTCTGGTTGATGTGGTTGACCCAGCCAGGCTATGATACCCAGATTGATTTTGTTTTCCCACCAAAAACTTTTATTCCAATTGTGGGAACGTTTGAATTTGAAATGTGTCAGTTATTGAGTTTTGAGACTAAACCTAATTACTTTAGGAGATTAGGGTCGACACATTTTTTTAAGGAACACCACCACTCTCATTGTGGTCAGCTGTGTAAGTCAAATTTGATTGACTTAGAGGATCCCCAGTTATTCAGGTTAATTTTATGTGCTTCTAAATTCTTAGTTGAGTATTTCCAGACTCTAGAACCTGAACATTCGGATCTAACTTATGAGGAAATGCAGTCCATGAAAATATTTTATCTAGACCCAGTTATAGAACCTGAACCTGAACCACAGCTAGATGTAGTTGTCTTAAACAGGAAACTAGACAAGGGCGTGCTTTATCCGTTAATTTTCTTGGCATGTAATGATGACTATCGAACCTCATAAAACAAAAAGAGTTAATTGTCAAGGTTCTATTTATTTATTTTTTGTTCAATACCGAAGAAATCGAAGAGAAGAGTTAATTGTCAAGGTTCTATGAGGTTCGATAGTTTATCATCAACAGTCAAAGACCGAAGAAGACGTCGTTTATACTGAGCACTATGAGAGAGTCGAAGAAAGATACATTTGGTTGCTTTGTTAGTCTGCTTTCAATCTGGCACAAGATCTTTCTAGCACTGGCTTAACTCATCACACGTAATTAGTCCAGCTGTGTAGCAGATGTCCCTCTCATCTTTACCTCTCTCCTAATCTTATCCAACTGTAAATCAACGGAGGCATATTACAATGTTTATCTAGCTGTGTAGCGGATATCTCTTTATCTAGCAGTGTTGCGGATGTGTCTCCCCTTTTCTTTAGTCAGCTTTAGAGCTGGCACCTTTAATTTCTCTGGCATTCTAGTTACTTGGAGATAGGTTCATAATTTGTATGTCCTCATAGCTCTTTGGATACTTGTGACCAATTAGAAGTCATGGTTTTGTGGGTACACCTCTGGTAAACCCTCCCGAGATTAACTCGGTTTTATTTTTTATTAGTTTTGCTCGAGGACTAGCAAATAATAAGTTTGGGGGTATTTGATAGATACCTTTTTGTGTCTAATTTGATCTCAATACTATATATTGTTGGCACTCGATTTTGTACTAATTTTGGTGTTTTGTGTGTTTGTAAGTATTTTTGAGCAATAAATATTTTTGGGAAATTCGGCTCGAAAAGTTGATAAAGGCACCCTCGGAGCACATTTGCTAAACAGACCCATTCTTTGGATAAGGGGCACCTCAGTTGGGCACCTTCTATTCGCACCCTCAGTTTGGTTAGGGGGCACCATCTTCATCCTTCAAATTTCCGGTTTGGCGGAAAAACTGTCTGTGATACTGGCAGAATTATGCTTCACCTTTTGGACGCGATTTTATGAGACTCAATAGCTGGTATTGCATGGGAAGACTTGATTGAGCATAACAAGCTTGGTTTGGGTCTCTGAGTCGATTGGATTTGGCTAGTTAACTCGTGTTGAAGTCAACAGGGGAGTACGTGAGCAGCTGAGATATTCACGGGATTTCAGCGTAGTTAGACGTGCGCTGCTCGCGTTTGGATATCACTTGGTCTCTGCAGAAGCGTGGAGAAGTTAAATAAAGAAGATTCAGAAGCTGTAGATGCGTGAAGATTTAAAACAGGGAAGAAAATTTCCGTATCTTGCATAGGAGTATTCGTTATTGACTGCCAGGATTATTCGGAGTTATAAGATATATTCTCGGTCATAATGGGTATATATAGGCTTATGGGATCACATAGAAGGAGGATGGAGTGATAGGGGCGCGAACATAGAGTTGAGGATGGAGAAAAATCAAGTTGCAGAGACGAACCAGTTCTGCTGGTGAAGAAGAACACGAAGAACATAAGACCATAGAAGACAGTCGTATTTCAATAGTACCAGCGACACTTCATAGTTATCGTTCTCTGTAACAGTTTGGTTTGTAACAAATATAATTGTTACAAACCCGGTTTTTATTAATTTTCTCATATTTTCATTATTGTGAACACCTTTTTGAGCAATGAAAAACTCCTTTGAGTGTGTTTCTACCATGCGGAGCTAGAACCCATCTCTAGGACGACGGAGGAAGAAGAATTTCATACATGGGTAAAATTATTTAATTCTTTTTAAGACTTTTGCATTGATTTTGATTGAAATATGATTTGAATTAATTGGTTGTCATTTAATTTGATGAGGTATGCTTAGCTTAAATGTTTTGATACATCATGCTTAGGATTTACAACCAATCTTTTGAGAATCTACCTTGGCAAATATTTTGTACATATTTTCTTCTTTTTAGTATTTTTTATATGTAAGCCTAGAATCAATCTCAATAAAGTCCGAGTGAACAACAACCTTTTTACCACTCTCTAAAATTCGATCATAGTTCTTCCAAAGGCCTCAATAACAAATTGTAGGGTGCCTAGTACATCAATAGTTAGACTGACTTCCATGTTTTTCTCATATTTGTCTCTGTCAAAAGGTATTCTTGAGTCTTGATACACTTCCGCTGGTTTGAGAATACTCATGACATCTAGGATGATATGTCTGGGGATTCTTTTGATGAGGAGGATCCAGACCACGACCTTTGAAAAGAGCTCCTCATCAATCAGACCATCCCTCCTCCCCCCGTAGGTACACCAACCAGAATCATAAGCTGATCAGAAACACCTCTAGTACCTCCATCTCCGAGAGTGTTGTGATCCTCTTCACTTGTGAGTCTGAGAGTGTAAAACTTCCTTCTTCTGTTCCAAATATCAACTTCAATTCTATAGATTCTTACCGAAAATGAGCACAATTCAATATACCAAAGCTCAACCGATTTTAATT
Organism: Papaver somniferum; assembly: GCF_003573695.1. Classification (NCBI taxonomy): domain Eukaryota; kingdom Viridiplantae; phylum Streptophyta; class Magnoliopsida; order Ranunculales; family Papaveraceae; genus Papaver; species Papaver somniferum. The sequence continues at coordinate 56,777,828 of NC_039358.1, forward strand.
TCGACCACTAATTTTCAACGATTGATTTTCAAAGTTGTAGATGGTGGTGTTATAAGTCTCGGATTGTGCTCATTTTCGGTAGGCATGTCGAGTTTTATTAGAGAAACGTATCATCAAAGTATTGGGTTGGAGTTCATTGTCATTTAAACACTAAAGAAAAATAGTATCAAATCTTATACGATAGTATCCATATAGGATTGTCCATAAATCCTCTCTCACAAAAAATTAATTATTTAAGATTATTTTTAAACTATAGTTTATTCAATCCCGAAATCCGAAATCACAAACAAGAACTAAATCGGTTGCCATAGAACTTTAAAATACGAAAAACTTGGATTGGTTAATATAATGGCCCATTGGTCTTTGATCCTAAAATAAGTGTTTTTTGTGTTGCTGAATATGAGACCCGTCTGGCGTAGCCTGGATTAAGAAACCGGCGAAACACCAGTAGAAAACATAAACGGGTATAAATAAGTAGGAATTACTGTTTAATCCAGTTTTTCATGATCCAGTTAATGGCTAGTCCACCCGTGAAAAACATTTACTACCTAGTCCAAAAACATGTTTTTGGATTAGATTATTTACTCGCTAGTCCAAAAATTTTGTGGAGATTATAAAATGTGTTTTCTAAATGCCTAAAACACCCTTCCAGATCTAATTAGTATCAACACATGTAAATGTTACTAGTAGTATATTACTACATACTAGTAGTATCAATATGGTGATACTACATATTAATATTAATATGTACTATACTAGTAGTAACAAAAATATGTTACTAGTAAATTAGGTAACTACTTTACTAGTATACTAGTAAAGTAAACTAGTTTACTAGTAGTAACTAGTATACTAGTAGTAATATGTAGTAACTAGTATCAATATGTAGTATCAATATGTAGTAACTAGTAGTAATATGTAGTAACTAGTATGTAGTAACTAGTAGTAATATGTAGTATCAATATGTAGTAACTAGTTACTAGTATACTAGTAGTAACTAGTACTTTACTAGTAGTAACATATGTAGTATAACATAACAATATTAATATGTAGTATCAATACATAACATAACAGTATTGATATGTAGTACATAACATATTGATACTACATATTGACATGTAGTATCAATACATAACATAACAGTATTTATTTATATGCAGTACATAACATATTGATATGTAGTATCAATATATAACATAACAGTATTTATTTATATGTAGTCATAACATATTGATATGTAGTATTAATACATACTACTGGTAACAAGTATGTTACTACATACTAGTAGTAACATAGTACTAGTAACATATGTAGTATGTAGTAATATATGTAGTAACAAACATACTGTTATATGTTAGGATCAGTAGAGTAATTTTACTCTTTTCAAAAAAAAATTTTGGACTAACGAGTAAATATATTTTCCCGCTGGACTAGCCAGGTCGGGTTTAGTGGACTAAACAACAAAGTTCTCTATAAATAATCATCTGGTTTTCAATACAAATCATTCTTTTTCTGTGAAACCCTAGGCTAAAGTCTCTTCCTTCCTCTCTCGCAAATCTCCCCCTGACTACAACTTATTTCTCGTCGGTTCTCTACGAAAATGGATCCAACGGAAATCGGAGAAGTATTCGTAACAGTAACAGGCGGTGAAGTTGGAGCAGCAAGTTCATTAGCACCAATAATCAGTGAAGATGATGATGATAACAATGGTAATTTTTCAAACACGAATACTAATAGTAGTTTCGGTTCAGGGAATGTTAATAATGTAGTATGTGAAATACTTAGCAGATTACCAGTGAATTCGCTTATGCAGTTAAAGTGTGTGTCTAAACATTGGTGTTCAATGATTCGAAAGGATCGATACTTAATTGATTTACACCTTAATCAATCAAAAGCAAGACCACGCCTTTTTATTACTGTTCCAAGAAGGATAGATGATTATATAAGGACAGAGCATGATAATACTTTTTATCCCATAGGTTATTTTTTGGTAACTGCTGATATATTGTTTTAGGGTCATTAATTGATATGCCCCCATTTATTTTAAATATTTTTATTTTTATCCCGTTATATTGCCAATTTTGGAAAATATCCTTAAATCACCTTTTTCGTCCAACCTCCTTTCCGTTTTCCTCCTTCCATACCAACAATAGTCTTTTTTATCCACGTGTTAATAAGTGCTAGGCAGAAAAAGACCACAAGACCCCTAAATTCAATTTCATAAAGTAATCTCTAGAACCTTAAGATAACCAACCTGTTCTTAGTCACTGTCTTCAGATATCTTTTAAACAACCTTAAGACTGTTTATGAACCGAACTCAGTTGAAAATTGTAAATAAAAGTAATTGTAAATAAAAGTAGATAGACATATTCTAAAACAAGTAGTTTTGATATGAAGATACTAAATAATGAGATAAGAAAAATACAAAACCTAATTCCTAAAAGAGGGATTGATCGAGAAAAAGCGGAAAAAAAACTCCCCAAGACCCTCTAACAGAAATCTTAAAACAACCAAATAAAACATGCAACAAACAGAAGTCTTACGAAGTCCTACTGAATAAAAACTGAAACTAATGATAAACGCTTTCCCCATTAATCAACTAGTGATCCTCCAGGTTGTGAAGATTCAGCAAGATTAATGTTGTTGTTGCCATTATTCTTACGTTTTCCAGTGCGGCTTTGACCGTGATTATAGTTAATGCTTGTGAAAGTCTGACCATCTACCTCAGTTCTAAGTCTCTTTGCCTTCGGATTTAAACCAACTGCGCCACCCCCACAAGTAGTTTTGTTGTGACCAGTTTGTTTGCACTTGCTACAGGACCTAGGTTTCTTCTTAGATTGTGATTCATCGTAGCTCCTCCTCCTATTCACTCTAGGCCTTCCCGGTTTCCTCATGAGTATCGGAGCATTGATCACAATGGTTGGCTTTAGAAAAGAAGAAAAATATATGTTCAACAGAGATTTTTTAATGCACATGAACAATACAAAAAAAAGGAAAAGCTAGAGCTTAGAGTACATACACTAAATAATGCATGAATTTTGTAAGGGAATAAAATAGGTAATTTGAACATGAACAAAGATTCCATATAAGTAAAATACAGAGGCTATAAGTTCATTGACATTACCTTCAGCTTCATCGTCCGTCTCCAACAACTGCTCGTATCCATCGTCTGCAAGCCAACCATTATTAGTTAAATACATCAAAAAAATCAAGATAAAATATAAATCATAAGTTCAAACACATAACCTTCACTACTGCCTTCTTGGTCACCAAATTCATATCGGTCACCTCGCACAGAAGGACCACCAGGACCAACTTCCTTAAAGTTATTACAGAACTCAGACCACTCCTTAGCATCTTCACTCTCACTATATAAAAGTGGTTGAGTCCATGGTGCATCTTCAGGATGACATTCGTCCTCTCCCCAATTGTCCAAATTACAAACTGACTCCTGCATTGCCTTAAAAGCTTCCTCTAAATTAATGACTTTTTTTGAAGCTTTTGTCCAGAAACGAGCTTGTTCCACATCATTTTGAAGATCAACAATTCCTTGACTGCCTCCCACATGTAAATTGTCACCACCACTTGCTTGAGTTGGCTGTGTTGGCTTAGGATCATCACCAAAATCTAGGACAACATTTCTAGAACTTGAATTCAGATTATTCGTAGCTTTAGAAATAAGTCTTGGAGTAACATTTGGCTCTGCTGATGCTTTAGCTAACTTCTTTGGTGTTGAACTCCTTTAGTTATGATCAATAAAATCATAAAAATAACGACATCAGATACGTTCCAAGTACACGGTAAGAATTCACATGAACATGCAAAAAAAAAAGAGTAAGAAGATTTCGACAATTTCCATCAGAGAATCCAAACATGAATGCTAATAAACCAACAGATGCACATACAGACATATAAATCAACAACACCAACAACCTATTTGAGTATATAATAAATCAAAAAACACACTAAACCAAAGAAAAAGTCACTAAAATAAACATACATATGAATGTATAAATTTGGATTTAATACCTTAATTGAATTTCAATGGTTTTTTTCTTCACCATTTTCAGCACCACTGCTTGCGGATGACAAAATCGAGTTTCTAAAAAATTCACAAACAATCCCTAATTTATAAGGAAGAAATTTGGGGGAAAGAATTGATAATAGGAAATGGGGAAATGGGTTAGAAACTGAATTAGTGGATAATACGTGGGATTTAGCATCTGGAATTTTCGTTCCCACTACTACAGTTAGTGGATTCATGAGCAAATAAGTGGAGAAGAACAAGGAATTGTGAAGAAAGTGGGGAAGAAGAAGGAACTGTGAAGAAAATGGGAAGAAAATGGGAAGAAGAAGGAGTTGTGAGGGTATTTTCATTCCCACTACTACAGATCGTCCTTTGATGAGCTAATAAGTGGGGAAGAAGCAAGAACTGTGAAGAAAGTGGGGGAAGAAGAAGGAACCGAAGAAAATGTCTTACGAAAATGGGAAGAAGGAGCTGTGAGGGTACATGCGTCCATTTAATATAAAAGCTATGTCCACGTAGCATTTTTTTTACGACTATTTAGTGTTTTCATAGGAGACTCAACAGAAATCAAAAATTCTCTCGGAAATTTTGACGGCAAGGATAGTTTAGAAAGTTTTAAAATAACGGGTATATATTAGTATGTCGGTTATTAGTTTGGGGACAGTTTGACCAATTCCCCATTGTTTTAAGATGGGGAATTGTCACCAGTAGTTCGTAGCATAAGGGAGATGGATACACCATCATATAGAATTACAGGACCTTTAAATGGTTTGATTTGTTTATTTGATCCAGAAAAGAACCATAGTATTCAAGTGCGCAATCTTAATACCGGTGAATTTACACCATGGATCAAATCAACATTCATATCCAACTCAAATGTAGAAGATAAAGATAAATATCGTTTACGCATTTTGAAGTGTGATTTGGGATTCGATCCTGCCACTAAGGAGCACAAAGTGATTTGTTTTTGGAATATACATGACCATCAAGTTTGCGAGGTCTTGACAGTAAGAGATTGCACATGGAGAGTAATCAATGATGTCCTCCCAGGGTACAGTTTTGGAGTATGGTTATTGTTTGGAGCTTCTATTTATGTGAATGGCTTCATATATTACATCCCAAGAAAGCTAAGTGGTGAAGATGCTGAGCCTAAATCCATCTTGGCATTTGATGTTGGAAAGGAGAAATTTAGATCTATCAGAATTCCTGATTTCATTCTTGACCAGATTCTGCAGAAATTTCAAACCCATGATTCTCTGCAATTGTTAGAAATTGATGGTCATCCAGAAATTTCAAACCCATAATAAGCAGTGACATTGTCAAGCTATGGTTATTTGCTAATGAGTATGGCAGTGGTTACAGGACTAATACATGGACCGAAGTTAAAATTGAGTTACCCTTCTTTTGGGGGCATGTAGACTATGGGAATGATGTGTATTCTATTCGTTTTCATTCAGTTATAGGAACAGACTTTATAATACTATACTTGTATCGCTGTCTCACAATTATGGGTGGTTATCATTTTGCACGCAAAGTGACTCAATATTCTTACAATTGGAAGAAGGAAGTTTTTGCAAAGATAAAAATCAACGGGCTACCATCCTCCATTCCATATCACTTGTTCTTTTCAGGTATGTCAACTTTGGCGGAGAGTCTTTCACCTGTTCAATAGCTAGCAAACAACATTCAGACCTTGGCAAGTATGTAGCGCTGGATTTGTTAATCAACAATTATGGTGTTTGCCTTTGACATGCACTGAATTCAAAGGATCCTATCTGATATTGCTCGATACTTTTATATGGTTGCTATAATCACATGTTGGTGCCATTTAGGCTCTGATGAGCTCCTTGAAGGTCACTTGGCGGTCAGATGTCTTAAGATACTCGAGTCATTGATCAGGGTACCTAAATAGCCTGTCGTTTATATAGTGATTGATTGCATTCAAGAAACAATATTCTATGCATAGTCTTTTCTAAACTTTGGCTTATTAAACTTTTGTTTATATACGTTTCGGTTGTGCATGATAACCGTCGGTCCTGTTTTGTCTTAATGATTACCATTGAGTACTGTCTTTATTTATTTTGTACCGTTATGTCACTTTATAGCAACCTTTAATTGGGCTTATTACATATAAACTCCTGCGCGACTTAGCTAACTTAGAATCTTAACAACATAAACTCTTGCAGTTGCAGGTCAAGATCAATAGATACACTTAGAAAATTTGGGACATGAAGGCGCAGGTACTTGTAGTAACTAAATCACTGCACTGTTTGCACTTCAATAGTTGAATTCCTACTAAAACAAAAGTAGTCCTGCATAATTGCGAGTACATATGAAACGTAATACCCTGATTACTTGTATTGAATAAATATGTTATATATGAGAGGTCGAGGTCTAGCACCACGTCTCATTTTTCTGTGAAATGCAATCTAATTTAGATGTAAGTGGATTAGTCACTAAATATTCTTCTTCTAAAAGTCAAATTTATGCTTTAGTAGTAACAAATACAAAGATAATATTGTCATTGAATCTTGTAAACTGGTATGGTCTTCATATACTTATCTGCACTCTGCATACTGTGTACTTTCATGTTTTTGGCCAATTATTGAAAGTCAGATTTTCCTGCAAAACCTACGGCTGAAAATGATTAGTCCAAACAGAACAAAGAAAATGAGTAAATGATTTACTAGAGTTCCTCTCTTTCACAATGGTAGATAGTTAAGTCAAGTTACCCTACTAATGATTGAGGGTTTATGTACAGGCAACCCAATATTTATACACGTGGTTTCGCAGAAAATAGTTCATTATACATCTCATTGACTTGTTGACAACAAACATTCCTATTTGTGGGTGTTTGTTTCCTTGATTAATGGTTCATTTCTTATCAGCTCTTGTATAAAGAGAAAATCCTTCTCAAGTTTAACCATCTCAGAAATCATTCTGGGAAAGTTTATTTCTGCCTGAAGAAGAGAGAAAATCACCCATATTCGATCTTTTGCCTAATTAACGTGTGTATATTAGTTAGTCATTTGCAAGTAGGCTATTAGTATTGTTTTAGTTTACTTTGTATATCCAAAGCATTTTTACAATGGCAAAGGAGATGAGGAATTTGAGAAATGTATTGTGTTGGGTTGAGGTTGCACCAGCTTTTGTAATCTCTCCTACAAAATCTTCTAATTCTTCTGGACTGGAGACAATTTTTGAAGGACTAGATGAAGAGTGCGATTAAGATTAGTACTAGTATATAGGTCCATGTTTACGTCTAGGTAATATGATTTTCTTGAGAGAATATTTCACCTCAAAGAAGGATATTTAGGGATCGATCTTAACCTGGTCGAAGCTAGATTGTTTGTCTTACGTTCGATGGACGGTTGGAAATTGTTTGGTTTGCAACTGGGTGGAACTCAAAAAGATTGGGGACTGCACTTCCAGTTGCGAACACATGCGCTGTCAACTGAATTTAGCACATACCTTACTATACCAGCATATCCTATCACATGTATTTGATGCAGATTTTATGACAGACGGTAGTTTTTGTTCATGTAACTTACTGAGTTATGCGGAATTTATACCGCAAAATGCCCATCTTTGTTCGTGACAACTACTGAGTCTACCTCTTACCGCATAGATGTGTCGTATAATCGGCCATAATACACATAGGATATACACTTGCAACTTTATTATAACATAAAACTATGATGCCAGTTTGTGGACTTCATGTAGGATCCCTCGAAACATTGTTTTGCTTTAGCAGGTCTTAACGGTAGACGCAAATTTGACTGAGATTAGCACTAATCCGACTTTATTAAAACTAAATGAGATTTATTGCTAAACCATAAGAACTAGTATCTCCTGCTGATCAGCAACAATTACCATTGATTCTTTTAAGATATTTAGCAGAAGAGTAATCGGATTAGTAACAAAGAGAATGGTGGTAAATGTCCACTTATTTCAGAAAATCAAAAATTTCAGTTAATGTATACTTAGATGTACGTTATTATCCAATTACAACTACATTACAACGACACAAACACCACTTTCGAGGCCATTATCCTCAGGTTTAACTTTGTAGGCATACCCAACATTGAAGGGTGTCTATAAAACTTTAAGGTTTCACACTGAATTGCATTTTATCCTCAATGACAAAAGGATGATTTTACCTTTATGACATAGTAAGTCTGAAAATCAGCCCCACTTTATGCTCAAATTGAATACTTTACTTATGGGTTTAACTTTATGATTCCAAAAAGGATTCTTGATATCATCCAAGATATTTCATAGTGGCGCAAACACATTATATGTCAAATATATTATAGACTTGTTCCCCGAACTGTTCATAAAAAAAAATAAATACAAAGTAATTTCCATTGGATTTCACACTAAACACAAACAGTTGTTCTGGACAGACCGTCTCTTGAGATTACTGCAAAACCGCACAGACATATGAAAGGTGTTTTCCGCCCAGTTGGGGAAAACAGGAGGTCCCGCTTTGAGTTTGATTGTGTCTATGCGGTTTTTTTGTGGTCTGTTTGGAAGGTTTGTCCAGAATTTTTGAAATACAAAAAGTCATTTCCATTGAACTTCACTATCCAACTACATACTTGTCAGTGAGACCGAAAACTTGCACATGACATGCTTATAGAGCTTAATCTACAAATTGAAAACATGTTTGTCTTACCAATTTTTTCACAAGCAAAAATACTAGGAAAAACGAAACGCATACACAACCAACACTATATATCCATCAACTTACTTCTACTTTATTACTTGGCCATTAGTTTACTTTTGTTCCTGAATTCTTGGTTTAATCCTTTTTAGCCATCATAGATATTTCAGCCAGTTCTTCCCGATATAACCTCTCTACTTATAAAAACAAACATTGATGAGACCTAGTGACCTTGCTTTTATTCTCCAAATCATTATTTGCAGTCGAATGATATATCAAATTGCACATGTGTTTCATGACAAAGCCCATCTTCTTTCTCTTATACACAGTCTATCACAAGTATTCTAGTTCTATTTTATACGCTTCATACAATTTTGGAAGAGAATTTATTGCTCATTGCACCATATAGTTTTCAAGTAGAAACATGGCTAAATCACGAAGCTTATAGATTAGTTCTGTCATTTGAAGAACTTGCTCTCTTATCTGCCTTGTCCAGCGTACTCAAATGAAGTGAACAATCTCAAATGAGTATTAACCAAACTATTAGAGCAATATGCTTGGTTGAACCCACAAGTTTTGCTATCTCAAGCTTGTTGTCAATGTTAGTTGAACAAAACTATATCTTGATTTCTAGTCTATTAAGTCAAGTCTCAGACTAGGTTAGAATTTGGTAGTTGCGTATCAGACATCACCCTCGAAGACTGAAAATCGACGAAGACATTTGGATAACTTCATCAACAAGGTATGTGAAGACTGAACCATTATATTTTACTAACTATCTTACCGTTCTATCTTATGAGACGATGTCGTGTGACTTCTAGTATATTTATTGCAAAGAAGAAACTTCGGGTCAAGCTTGTCTTGTTAAACATATCGACATATGACTCAAGCATTGGATGTTTAAAGGCCCTTGACAAAAACTAGTTCGAAATAATTTATTGTTCAAGAATTAATTTATGGATCAATTTAAATACAACCCAAGCAATGATTTTATCGTTTGGGAATGTTTCAAACATCAAAAGGGATAAATTCAAATTTTTTAATATTTCGACTCATGGTAGGTTAGCGAACCAGTTCGCAAACCATAAATATCTGAGTTTCTGAAATAAAGTATGGTTGACGAACCTGTTCACAAACCTTAAGTTCAGAAGGGGATTGTTCACGATCCGTGGTGATCTGAATTTTTAATATTGGTGTAAAAGGCTAAGCAGTTGTGAACCCGATTCATGAACCGTGTCCATCTGAGTTCACGAGCCAAGTGGGGTTTGGTGAACCCGGTTCACGAACCATTGCACCCTGACTTGTGAACCACCTATACGGTTCACGAACCGTTTGAATTATTTGGATGCGACTAAATTAATCCTGGATATTGATTTTTGGGATCGTCCAAGTACTCCTCTTAACAATCAGGTTCACGGGCTCAATCTATACTTTTTGATTGAGAAGATATACATATAAACTCTATATACATATTCTCAAGGATCATTAAGTTGGTCTATTTGCGTTTGTATTAGGTATTGTCCATACATGTTGTTGAACGAAAAGGTTGGTGGTGTACTTGATACCCTCTCCTTTTCACAAACATTTTGCAGAGGCCGTAAACTACGAGTGAGACTGGGACATACAGAGATGGTGTTGCTGCAATGTGAACGATCTTCTCGTTTAACAACGTCTTCATGTATTGGTGGTAGGTTGAAGGAATGAATTTTCTTTTATAAAGCCATGGCCCTCCAAATATTATTTGGTACTCAGGTTCTTTCTCGATCACATGAAATTTCATTCTTGACTGGATGGGTCCTACCTTCAAATCCAGATGAATATATCCATATGTACTAGTACGATTTCCTTCACAATATTTCATTACAACGGGATGATGCACAATCTTTTTTCGTGGGACCTTAAAAGCTTTGAACGTCTTAAGGGTGATGATGTTGGTAGTGACACCCATGTCGGCATGAGATTTCTTGAATTCAAAAATCTTTGACATAAGCGGTCACATACAAGGCTCTAGTTTGACCTTCTTCAGTCATCATGTCTTCTTTAAGTGAACATGACGTTGTTTATGGAAGGATAGGACACCGCAGATGCCTCTATAATTCTTGTTGAGGATAAGGTTAAATACAAATATGCAGCAATAAAATTAAGACCAACAAATGCGTCTATAAGTTGGTCTTTTGAAAAAATACAAAAAGTCACATAGGTTTTATATTAGAAATGCGTCTTCTTGCTCACAAGTAGTGAAACTCCTGAAGTGATTATAAGGAGGATTTTAAGTTGGGGTGCCAGTCTCCGATTCGAGGAACTCCGGGTTTTCTCGAAAATTCCATGACGTCCCAATTGTTCCATCAATGTATGAAAAAAAAGTAAGAACCGCCCTTTGTGTGTCTTCCAACCTTGAAAATGTTCTTGCCAGGATTCCTTGCCTCTGCATGATTTCAACCATAATGGTGTATTCTGCGCATTCCTGACTTTCCTTGTATTCTCAGGGAGTATAAGGCTGGTGACGTCATTGGTGATGAAAAAAAACGATACCAGGAGTATCACCATTAGAATCATGGGTATCGGGGTTTGGATCAGTAATCGTGAGATCTAGCCTTAGGTCAACTATTTTGGTTAATTGAGGAATCTGCTTCGTAACTGAGAGGTTTATCTCCCTCCGCGGTTCCCAATTTCTTTTGGGCGAAAAATAATTCACTGTAAAAGTACTTTTTAGGTTCGAGAAATCAAAAACGTATGAGAGGAGCCTAAACCAAGAAATGGTCGTTCACTTGATCCTGCTTCGATCACAAAAACGACGGGTTGATCTTAGGGGACGGAAGCACAAAAGGTTGAGAAATTATTATGTAATGAGCTTTGCAGTGTGTGATTGTTGAACTATGATGAAGGATAGATTATTGACTATAAACCTAATTATGTCTCTGGGGTATCCTTCCGAGCAGATGAAGCCATATATTTATAGTCCTGTTGTGAACACACTGATTTCTCGTAAGATTTGGAAGTTGTGAAGAGATGGAGAAGTGATGATCGTGGAGATTTTATGGTGAAGTTGTATCCTCAATGTCAGGAAGAATGTATGACCACTACTCTCTTATCCTCTCAACTGCTCTTAGCCGTCCTACTACTAATTAACTTCTCGCCATGAATGTGTAATCCGCCAGACTAATACCCAAACGAGAATCTCCCCATGTAACATATTTGATGAGTCGCACAAAAATAGTAAAGTTATGGACTACTAGTATTTTTGGTTAAGTCAGGACAATAACCTACTAAATTAGTGAGATAAGTTTCTTAGTTCACTAAGTGGTTAAGTAGATCAATGTCAAATCTAGTGAAAAGTATAATAATGACTTAGATTTTATTAGGTAAATTTTAGTATAAGAGCAGACTGAATTGTCATGGATATATCGTTGAGCTCTAATGATGATGCCATGAGCATCTGAACAAAATAATGATCAGTAACGAGCATCGATTACGAAGAGCGATGTTTTTTACATTATCAGCTAAGAAGTTTGCTTGAATAATGTTTATGACTCAGGAGATCATGTAAATAGCTTAGATTTGAGACACCCATGAGTTAAATGAAGATTTTGGTATTGCATTAAGGATATGATGGACATATGCATCGAAACCATAAGTCACTAGATATCAATAGCGCTAGTGAAGAAAGGCCGACATTTCCCTGAGAAATGAACATCAACAATAATCTAGTGCGTGCAAATTAGGCCAATTTGAATTGTTAGATGGCTCTAACATTAGGCTATTATGACCGGCCAAGCTAGTGAAGTGCCAATATGGCGTTATACTACATAGACTGTTAAGCGCTGAGATAGCGGGACCCTGCAGGGCCAGTGAAGCGTGAAGGTGGCGCTACACTGTAAGGACATTGGCCAAGTAATGAAGCTTATTGGCCGACACATTGAACCTTCACTGAGGGAAAGACAGGACAATGCCAAGCTGAAAATGCAACATGCGATGCTGGCAGTCAGGCATATCCATGAAATTGAGTTAGACCAAACTCAAGGATGATGCAAGCGTGTAGAATAGGCCAAAAGTTGTTATACGCATTAGTTCAAAGCTATCCAAATCTACAATGCAAACAAGATGGTAATGCAAGAGTAGCATTGCTATTGTCGAACAAGTTGGCTAAGTGAAGCATATGATGCATGGATAACCAGGATGGGATAAGGAAATGTCTGAGATGATTGTAGCACAATGTTGGTTGCACATTGGCTTAGGTCAAGAAGAGTATAAGGACATGTTTTCTGAGAATTAACTGAAGGCCAAGTTCAGTAATGCACAAAGGTTGCACGATATGGCTTAAGTGATGGTTATGAGTTGGTTATTGGCTTCACAGGCGTGTCAAAGGTGTGAGAAAAGGGAGAACAGTTATAGAGGAAGCTTATAGCCTAAAAGGTGTATTCATAACTCCTTGAAAACATGTGTTGAAGGCCGATTCGATCTAGAAAAAAAAACTTGCCAAGTTGGCACAATTATTGGCGGTTATGGAATTGCCCTATGGGACAAATGGTTGTCCCATGCGTGTGCAGCTGTTGTGCACGGTTTTTGGCCCTTAAAGATGCTGTATAAATAGTGCAAAGGCATAGGAAATTCAATAGGCTTACATAGGAGATTGTGAGACTCAAATTGAGAGAGTTTTGTGAAGGTTAAGGCTTGGTTCAAGAGGAACAAGTCTGTCTAAGTATCTAATTGGGCAAGTTTTGTATATCTTCCCTTTGATGCAATAAAATGGATTGATTGTGTCATGTTCTAAGTGTTCTTAGTTGGATGATTGTGTTAGTGAATGTATGGCATCGTTGAATATTTTATGGTAAGCAAGAAGGCTAAAGATTTCCGCTGTAGAATTGTAAAGTTGGTTGTTTGCATTGGTGCAAACTTATAAGGCTGAAGTACGAGTGGTGAATCTTAATTCACTGAACCACTGTGCCGCCCACTTGCGTAGAAAATTTGCAAGGTGCATTTGTGGGTGTGACAACTAGCATCGTAAAGGTAGTGGACGCTGAAAATGCGGAGGTACCAAATACACCACCACTTTTTTCTTAGGCAATCTGTATGGACAAACTCAATAAAACTCCGAGAGTAAAACTCAATGAAGGAATAGTATTAAAAGTTATATCTCTATCTATTGTGCTTAGAACGTTTACATAATTGAATCTGTAAACCTAATCACAAAGAGATAACTTGGACGGTACCAAAGACCAATGTCCAAGAATAAATCAAGTCGTATCCAACAAACAAGGTCGTATTTCTCTATTATGATTGATCAACGCACAACCTGTGATATTTCAATTATAAAGATAAACAATATAATGTGGAAAAATAAATAACACAGACACCAGAAGTTCTGTAAACGAGGAAACCGCAAATGCAGAAAAACCCCGAGACCTAGTCCAGATTCAACACCAAACTGTATTAAGCCGCTACAGGCACTATCCTACTACCAATTAACTTCGAACTGGAATGTAGTTGAGCCCTAAAAGGTATCCCACCGATTAAGGTGCAGCCTTACGCCTCTTGAATCCCAGAAGGACTCCGCGCATTTGAATCCCTTAGATGACGGTACACCAACTAAGAGTTGCTTCAACTCAATTGAGGACTTTAAACCAAATCTGATTCCCACAGATTAAGCATATATAATTGATTTCCTGATTACGATCGAACATATGATCAAAATCTAACGAATGATCAAGGTGATGGAAATCGATAAAAATTTGACAGAAGTCTAGCTATCCTCAAAATTCGGACTTATGCAACCCGAAGTGTAACCTAGATTATTATTCACCTCACAAGTATAAAACTTCTGGAATCAACAAAGTCTGAGACGAAGAGAACTTTGATGATCACTATCTATCTTGATCGTTGGAGTAAACTTTACAAACAATCAAGATCAGGATACTCGAGTTATCAAGGAAAGATAACTGGACTTGGCTTCACGACTCTAGATACAACTAGGACACACCAAAAAGTAGTGTTATGATTAAAAAATCCAGTTGCTTGGAGTTCCCCTTTTATAGACATTCAAAGAATAGGTTGCTTTAGATTTAAGATAAGATAGCTTTGGAACCAAGCAATCAATATTCACCGTTAGATGAAACTTTGAATATAATTTACATAAGCAAGATATACACTCTGTTTAGGTGAGACCGTAATCGAATCGTGTACAAAGACTATGTTCAACATGTTTAGCCGAAACTAGTCGGTATGAACTTAAAAGCTTAAACTTCATTTTCATGAACACACAAGACATTAACTCCGAGTCACAAACATGTGATCATTTAAGTCTAGTGTTTATAGAGAATTAATCAAATTTTAATTATCTCGAAGAAATAATTTATACACACTTGAAAGTATAATCGAAATGATTAGTAGATGCACGAATACAAATACATAGTAGTTCGTGAGTCGGTTTAGTCACAATTCGTAAACCGGTTTGGACACTTTATACCAAAACCGAGTTCCGTAGTCCACAGAAATTTTTTGGTTTGCGTACCAGTTTGCAAACTTTCCACCAAACCTAAGTTTTGGAGTTCGTAGAACTTTTAAGGTTTGCGTACCGGTTTGGAAACTCGAATACTGTACCGGTTCCGGAGTTCACAGAACTGGATCGGTTTGCTTACCGGTTTGGAAATTCTACCGACTTCTAGAACACAAAACTATTTAAGCTTGCGTACCGGTTTGGATATTCACCTCCGGTTTGTAACCACAGTTCAAGAATGATTTGCATACGAGTATGCACACCTATCTGGTTTCACGAGTCACACAAATTTTCAATATGATATACATAAGAATATGTTAACCATTAATTTGTAAGTCGATATTTCTATAGCTACTCCGCTACTTGTACGGATACATGTAATACGGGTTCAGACTTATAATAGTTTTCCCAGTAAAACTGATACCACTGTTTTGTATCCGAATCAATAGTAGTTTTATATTTCTCTAAATCAAATCGAAACATTCATGAATAACATCAATGACACATATCACTGTTCCAGGCTATTTTCGAATGATAAACTTGAATCACGATTTTGATTCCGAACAATAAATTGTCCTAAATCGAAATTCATAAAGTATGAACAAATGTTCATTAAGCTTAGCCATTATATTTCGAGAAATTATCAAAATAAACATGACTCGAAATTCTTGTCTATGCATACTAGTCTAATTAGTTATGCGACATCATCTCAAAATGATAGAGAGGGAATATAACTTGAGATATAGGTGGTTCAGTCTTCACTTACTTTTTGTTGATGAAGTTCTCCAAAAGCTTCAGTTGATCTTCGTTTTCAAAAGGTAGAACGCAATGATGACTGATGTAATCCTTTGTTTCCCAACCACATTTCTGTCCTAGTCCGAGAGTTAACTAATTGTAGACTAGAAATCAAGATATAGTTTTGACAACAAGCTTGAGGCAGCAACACTTGTGAGTTCGGCGAGCAATGATCTAACATACGCCACTATACAAATTGAGTACCACAACTTCGTATAGTTAAGACCAAATACACTACCCCTGGTTACTTAGTCTCCTCAGTATCTCTACGCCTACAACCAATCTTCCAAGATACGTTAATTACCTAACATAATCCACTGCCAAGTGTTGTTTTACCCTAGTAAAGACTTTCTGCTTCCACTTCCTTTAAAATGTATTACAAACAATAAGAAATGAATAATTGTTTGCTAACCACTCACTAATCCATCATAATACCAGTACGATATTAATGATTTAATTTGAGTCAAGGTTCTTTTGTTCAGAGACATGATCCCAAGATTAACAATACATAACGAATCTGGAAATCCTTGATGTGATTGATAAAGTTTATGATTACCGAAGTAATCCACTTGATTACAAGACTTATGTTTATGATAGAATCATATACAACTTTTCGATCTTTACAAGTCCTATATTTTTCAAGGACAAACTGTGTTAGAGCATTTTTAGGTTGAGTCTGCATAAGTTTATCCAAATGCTTAAATGTGGGTGCTACTGAAGTTTAGTACGTTGCAAGAATTGATATGTCAGCTTGTTTGTTTCTTTTTACTGTTTAAATACTAGTGCCAACTCCCTTGTTTCCAGGACAAAACACATATAGGTGGACTTCCATGTAGCTGCATGAATCTGGATTTATACAAGTTAAACATGCTTGCAGACCTTATTATTAAAGGATTATGCTCACCGACTTTCTCAAAGCTTCTTGAACAGTTGTTGGGGTTCAGTTCTGCATCAGTTTTTACTTAGTATTTTTCTTTTATGTGAGAGAGAGTTTTATGCTCATTTAGACTTTTGTTTTCCAGATCTCTACAGGCTTCCTATGTCAGTTTAAGGGGATGTGTATTACATATGCTAAGTTAAAAAAAATTCTTGACTGATGTTTGTTGTAGTGACAACTGGCTCTGTCTTAGTCTCTCTTTATATATATATTGTAATAAAGTTTTTATTTTCGGTCCTGAAAAGATTTATTATATTTGTTGCTAGTTTTATCCTTTGATGTGCCTATTCTATATAATTTATTTGTTTTTAATGTCGATCGTATCTACACACCAAAATCACATTCTTTTGAGTATGCAACCGGTCATGAGATGATTCGAGTAGTCCCGATTGCTTTTCCATGGCATAAGCCTATTAACGTTAACGGCCCGTAACAAACTCATTTTCACATCTCACTTTTATTTCTTGAGAATCAGAAGCACTTCTCTTGTTCTTCAAACCTTCTTTTAAAAATTATTCTACTTCTGGAAAAGTAATTTTCTGCTTGTCAAACAAGCTCTAATTTTGGGACAATGGTGTGGTGGGGTGTCTCATGATAACTCGGACACATCAAGGACAAAAAAATTGGTCAGATTTTTTTGCTTTTTCTTTTCTTTTTGTAGGCGGTAGGAACTAGGAAATGGGTTCAGTATCATTACTGTTTAGAACTTAATACTTTGGAGGGAAAGAAATTGACAAACTTTAGTAGCATTTTTTTTTTGATCGCCAAAGGTAAAAATTATATTGAAGAAGCTTACTAGAGATAAGAAAAAGATTACAACCCAAAGCGCCTACGAAGAGAGTTAAGTAAAGATACAAAGCAGATTACAGTAGGGAAAGGAGAAACAACCTAAAAAGAGTTTAAATGAAAAATTGATCCCAATTAGTTTAAATCTGCTCCAAGTGAATTCCTTGCATGGTGTCATTATCTTGGCACCAAAAAAAGTCTTGAGACTTTACTTGTTTTATGATTTCAACTTCATCAGCCACCCCGTCATTGAAGACAATTTCATTCCTGCAATTCCAAATAGTCCAACAAAAAGCCGCCGAAAGAATCTTCCAAAGAGTTTATCCCGGTGAAGAAGTGAACTTTATTCTCCATCCCTTAATGAGAAGATCTATACAATTTGGCATGACCAATAGTTGTTTCGAATAAGAGAATAAATGTCTCCAAATAATAGAAGCCATAGTGAAATGGAATAGGATATGAGATACAAATTCTCCGGCTTTGCGGCACATTAAATAACCATTAACAATCAGCTTATCGCGCTTATAGAGGGCATCCATTGTAGCCAACTTTTTGTGATAAACTTGTCACAAAAAGAAACCAACCTTGTGTGGATATGACCTTGACCAGATGCTGAGATTTTTCACCTCCAAGTATTGCTCTTTAATTATGTAGGAGTAGGCAGCCTTCACATAAAAACAACCATATTTGTAGACAGTCCAAGATAAGCAATCCAGTTCATCAACTGTAGTCAAATTTTCTATCATTGAAATAAGAGATATTACTTCACTTATTTGAACCTGTGATAATCTTCTATCTAAGCCCAAATTCCAAGTGTCTCCATTGCTTAGAGTTGCAACGTCAAGTTCTTTGTAGATGTTATTGAGTAAATGTTAGGATAGGCTTCCTTGAAGGGAACACCACCAGTCCATAGATGTTCCCAAAACAGGACTTTAGAGCCATCTCCAACCTTCAATTTGGTACAAAGTTTAAGGAATTTTAGATTACAATATACCATTCCAGATTCCACAACCTCTAGTGGCCTTTGGTTTCTTTGTCTCTCTGTCGAAATGAGCAGACCCATATTTGGAAGATATAGAGGATCACCAAAGTGCAGTTTTTTCATCGTTAAACCTCCACCACCATTTGGATAAAAGATCTCTATTCATCCCTTTGACAGACTTGATTCCTAACCCGCCAGCTTTTAGGGGAGTGCGACATATCTACCAAGACACATGATGAATACCTTTCTTGGTTTATGAAGTATCCCAAAAATAATTCCTAATGATTTTTTCAATAGCTGTTATAACTTTTGAAGGAGCAATGAAAAGAGACAACATATAAATCGAGATACTACTTAGCACGCTTTTTATAGGAGCTAATTTGCAAGACGTCTCCCTTTGCATTTTTCAATAACCGCATCCCATGTGTGCTCTCCGTTAGAAGAATCACCGAGGGGTAATCCTAAGTAGATGGAAGGCAGGACTTCTGATTAGCAACCCAACATTGCATCCATTTGTTCTAGGTTAGAAGCATTTGCAACCCCGGATATACTACATTTAGCAAAGTTTATGTGAAGCCCTGATATCATCTCAAACCCAAGAAGGGTGTATCTAAGGTAATTCATTTGCTCTAATGTGTCATCTAAGAAAACCAATGTGTCGTCGGCGAATTGCAAATGACTGATTTTTGAACCATTAGGACTCATTTCAAATCCACCAATACCCCCTCGATTATGACCTACTTGAAACATCACATTCAACGCTTCATAAACTATTAGGAACAAAAAAGGGCATAAAGGATCACCTTGAGTTAGACCTTTTCCCGAGATGAATTTAGTGTGAGTCGAACCGTTGATAAGAACTGAAATTGGTGTGTTGTTGATGCAACCTTGAATCCCACTTTCTCCATGTAGCTCCAAATCCCATTTTAGCAAGAACTTCGTAGAGGAATTCCCATGAAACGTGATCAAAAGCTTTTGCGAAGTCAATTTTGCATACCACACCAGGCTTACCACTCTTAATTCGAGAATCTAAGCACTCATTTGCTATCAGCGCACTATCAAGAATTTGACGACCTTTAAGAAAAGACAGAGAGGCTCTGTTTCAATTCAAATGCTTCTTCAAATTCCAAACGACCATATTCTCATTAACCTTAAAGACGCCACCAGCTAATCCACTAAATAATCTTCTAATCAAAATCTACAAACCCAACAAACCCCACCATCCACTTTCGAACAAACTTACAAAAGCATTTGCAATCTTTTGGTTTCTTTAATTCAGTCAAGATCCCTGTTTAAAGGCCAACAACTCCATGCTCAAATCACAAAATCAAGATTAGAGATCGTTCCTCTCCTATCTAACCAACTTCTTCAATGTCCATCAGGGTTTCACCACTCCACATTTTTTGAATCGCTGCCCTTATCATAGCAATATATTTTTTAATATTCTTAAAAATTATAACAAACCGACCACTTAACACCAGTGGATAACTATTGTTGAGATTCATTGTTTCTTCTTCAATTTTTTGAAAAAATTGTCCCCAAAACGGTATGGCCTGTAGCGCGATATCAACGATGGGATGATTGTACACAAAACATAATTCTTGCAGATGCATTCATCTTCTACAATACTAATATTGCGCTGATATGCTCTTATTTGATTTGCTTTTGCTCTTCTTATTTCATTTTGCACATTGGCTCGATGTTTAGCTCTTTGATTTTTGGCAGCATGTTGCTTCTCTATGAACTGAGCCATGTTCATATTTTGAAAAGTCGGAATAACTAAGAAAATAGGAAGAAGGTGTGAGTTGAAATGAAATGGGAATTGAATAATTATAGGGAGGTGGAATTATGGCCGCTGGATCAAAATTACTGGACGATCTAGTATGCACCGAATGGTTGAGTCTCCACCGCAGGCTAGCTAAACTAGACCATTCAGTGTATTTTAAACCGAGCGGTCGAGATTCCACCGCTCCGTAGAAACTTGTGTCCATAGTGGGTACAAAAGTGGTAAACTCTAGGCTTTGCCTCCCACGTAGGAACCCGCATAAAAAGCCCAATAATTACTATCAGGTAGTCACTTGTGAGTTATGACCCTCGTATTAGTGTGGACTGTGGAGTCTGTGGACCGTAATGTGGTATAATCAAACAGATGATGAGAAACCTGCAGCATAAAATGGTGTATGAAACCCCCAATTCACTACCGCTCTCCTCATACGAAAATTGAATAAAACCCTAATTCTCCGTGCAACAAAATTAGAAGAAACTACCAATGGAGGATTCTTCAATCAAGAGCGCCAATCGAAAGGACTTAACAGATGATATTTGGTATGAAATCTTTCTTCGACTTCCTCTTGATTCAATCTTCAATTCCAAATGTGTTTCGAAGTTATGGTTTTCACTTCTATCAAGCCCTTATTTCATTAACAAGTGGTATAAACTCAACAATTCATTACTTCCATGGACATTTGTTCATGATGTTTATTTCATGGAAGATATAAAGAAACCAATCAGAAGAGTATTACAATATGCATATCCTGATTTGCATTCACGATTTATATCTGATCATCAATATGGGTTTTCTTTTAGTTTCTTATATCAAGTAATGGATGCAAATATGTACCTCTTAGGTTCTAGCAATGGTTTGGTTCTCTTCACAACAGGTGATGAGAAGGATTATTATGTATGTAATCCACTCACTCAAAAATGGGTTTTACTTCCTCCTCCACCAATAAGTCGAGTGGTTGTGAATGGTTTCATGTGTGATGAATGCTTTTTAGAACCTAAGAGTTATAAGGTTATCCGTATACCAGACTTTGGAAATGTAACGAAAGAATTTAAGGTGGAAATATTTTCTTCTGATTTGGGTAATTGGAATATTTGTGATCTTTCATTTCCTGTACTTGGTACTTGGAAATTCTTCTTAAATGACCGTTGTGTTACCCATAATGGTGTTTTCTACTGGTATCAAAACAGAAACTACATAATTTTAGCTGTCAGTGTTGATGGAAACACCAACCATGGAACCTGTGGGAATGAATGTAGGATGCTCGATATACCTGACCTAGCAATGGATGTTGAAATCAACTGTTTAAGTCAATGTCTCGGGGAATCTGAAGGATTGCTTTTTTTCGCTAGGTTCAACCAAAAGGAGAGAAGTTTGAGTGTTTGGGTGCTTGATGGAGACTGGCATATGTTGCACAAGGATATTAAACTTCATGATTGGTTAGCAGAAGTAGAATCTCAGTTGTTTGATGGATGTGAATCAGCGGTAGAATCTCAGTTGTTTGATGGATGTGAATCAGGTGAGGAGGATTGGGTGGAAGAAATTGAGGTTGTAGGTTTCAGTCCAGTTGACAAAGATGTGGTTCTACTTAGGTACTACAGGTATGTTTGGGCATACGACACCAGAAACAGGGTATATGAACAGCTTTGTCATCCACCTTCTCTGCGTAGCAGTTTTCCCTCTGCTCGTCATCTGAGTACTTCAGCGTTTGTTTTAAAACCAAGGCCGACAATACTTCCGCCAGTTTCTTCGGAGTGACACATCAATTTTGGAATCCCAAATATGAGATAGATAATAAAGGAGCCCTTTGTCATATCTAAAGTTTTTAGCTGTGTTAAAGAATCTTAAATTTTTCCGTGCTTTTAGAGAAGTAAGATTGCTAGTCTCTTGGGATTGAAATGTGTCATGGACAATCTATGTAGGGTTGTCAGTTCTCATTACAGGAAAGATGGTTTTCTACTGTTCTTTAATGCTTGTGATATATAGTTTCCAAGTATAGAGGAGGCTGATTGTTTTTAGCAGATGCTTAGGGAGTTTATAAGTCAACCGTCAAATTCAAGGAAGAGGGGGACTATTCAAGTCTATGGTGATTGACCAAAGAAGAGGATGGTGACTATTCCATCGGAACAAGCTGAATTCATGGACTTCCATTGCTTTGCTATTATGTTTCAATCCATCCAAAGTTTTTTTTTTCTTTTATGTAATTCGGTGTTCAAAACTCAAGACTAAAAAGTACGATGTTCCGCATTAGCCTTATTTTGCTTATTTCCTTCGCGTACTCTCTGTTTTTGGCCCCCTGTTTGAAATGTTGTTCTACATTAGCTTTCTTTCTAGGCGAAAATGCAATAGGGTGTCATATAAATTATAAACACGTAGTACTCAACACCCTTCATCAGTAGTCAATGTCTTGTTCACTGTTCAGTTTATTGACTATAGTTAGTATATTTCCATGCACTTCTTTGCATAATTAGTTTTAGGATGAAAAGTGAGGATCCCTTGGAGAAGAAATTGAATGGAGGCATAATCTAGATGTTGGGTGAAATAAAAAGGAAAATATGATGTTTGCAAACCTTGTATTTCAGAGTTGAGTTACTTTATGAATTACCTGTTTGGAGTTTTAGGCGGCTGAAGCATGCAACTTTGCGCTGCTTCTAAGATGTTATGGTTATAGTGGATATGGTGGGATCATATATTGTCTCTTGCACGCGGGTTTAATTTGAATGTCTATCATCTTTTTAACATTTTAGAGAGTGCAATGCAGCAGGGTATTGACTGGCAGGGGATTAGAAATACTATAGCTACACCAATCTTTTGGCAGTAGAAAACACAGCTAGCCGTAAGAATACTTATATCCTTATCACAACTTATCATTGGATAAGTGAACCAACATAGAGACTGAAAAGGAGGGTAACATCATTTCCTTTTAACCTCCTAGTTGTTTGCTTGTGTATCCATGATCCACGTGGTCTTTTTTTAATGAAGATATTCGATCCGATGTAGTTGATTTCAGATAGTTTGGGGGGGGGGGGGGGGGGGTGAAATATCCTTGAAGTTATTTCTCTCGAGATGTCATTTTGGTGTTTTCCTCTTTATAACAATTTAGATATTCAGAATGGTGGACTTTTGAGGAATGTAAAATCTTAGGTCACAGTCCCACCACCACTACCGACAACATAGGTAATGATTTTTGTGAAGGCTGATCTGCTGTGCTAGAATTTGCTTCCGGAGGCTTGGAATTTGCTGCACTAATAGATGATACTATTATCACTTGTAATAGCCTAAGTTTTGGTTTGGCAACTTTATGTTGTCGAGTGGAATGGCAAATATGCCAGACTGGCTTTTGTCCCTTTAGAAGTTGCATTCAATACCTTCTAACCAGATGTTTACCTTCACCTGGGAGCACTTGTTTTCAAATTCTTGTTAGTAGTGCTCTTTACTGTACAGAATGTCAAGTTGTTGGATTGAAGGTGTCATTTATACATTTATGCTAGGGTCCTTGGGGACACTGAGAGATTCAGTGAAGTTCCATTAACGGTTGATAGAAGAAATTTTCAAGAACAATGAAATTCTTTTCAGAGTAAAACAAGTTGTTGAGTTGGGAATTGTAACTGTACTCAACCTTTAACTTAACTGGGTGGTTCTTTATTTACTTTCCATTATTCTTTAACAGTACTCGGCCTTTTCAGCTGGTCGGATGTATTTGTTTCAGTAATGGTGGGAATTGTCAATGGAGGGACTCAAAGCAGGTTAAATGAGAAATATATTTTGCTGCAGGAAGTTGGTTGTCATCAGTGCACTATCAAGGCACGAGATCCAGCCTTGGACTTCGCTCTCCCACTGATTTTTCCTTGCTTAGAGCAAGGGCTTACTAAATGAGTGTTTTTAACCCTCAATTCACTTTCAAATCCAGTGAGGTGAAGGAGTAATTTTCTGACCGTAGGGAAGCAATATAGAACATATTGAAAATTGATTAAAAAATCAATTTCACAATTTTTTGTAATTCACAAACTAACTTTTAGCCTTTTTGTTCAAAAAGTCGAAATGAACTTTTTAATGATTCTGCTTCTGGTGGCCGAAGCAGCTCCAATTGTGGTGTGTTGGGGCGTCTAATGAGAACTCAGACACATGCCAGACAACTTTCTTTCTGGGACAAAACAAAGTATAAATATGTAGGCGACTTTTAAGGGTTCTGTATCATACAAATACAGAAATGAACAAGTAGTCAGACAAATACTCAAATGCTTCTTCAAATTCCCGCTACCATATTCTCATTAGCCTCGAAGACACCACCTATCAATCCACTCTATAATCTTCTAATCAATACCTTAGAAACCCAACCATCCAGTTTCGAACAAACATACAGAAATATTTGCAGTCTCTTGGTTTCTGTAACTCAGTCGAGATCCCTCCTTAAAGGCCAACAACTCCATGCTCAAATCATCAAATCAAGATTAGAAATCATTCCTCTCCTCTCTAACCAGCTCATCAACTTCTACTCCAAATGCCAGCTTCCTCATGATTCCCGCAGAATTTTCGATGATAACCCCAGAAAGTCTCCTACTTCCTGGAGCTCAATCATCTCTACTTTTGCACAGAATGAGCTCCCGCATTTCTCACTCGAATTCTTTCGGAGAATGCTTGAATATGGGGTTCGACCGGATGATCATATATTTCCTAGTGCCGCAAAATCATGTGCGATTTTGTCGAGGTTGGATATTGGACAGTGTATCCATTGTCTTGCGGTGAAAACTGGGTATGGTGTGATTTGTTTGTTGGTAGTTCATTAGTTGATATGTATGCGAAATGTGGTGGGATTATAATGGCTAGGCAAATGTTTGATGAAATGCCTGATAAAAATGTTGTTTCTTGGACTGGAATGATAAATGGGTATGCTCAGTTAGGTGAGAATGAAGAGGCTTTGAGACTTTTTAAACAAGCTTTGGTAGAGCATTTGGATGTTAATGATTTTACTTTTACCAGTGTCATTCGGGTTTGTGCAACTTTAACACTTCTTGAATTGGGTAGACAAATACATGGTTTATGCTTCAAAACAAGTTTTGATTCGTCAAGTTTTGTGGGTAGTTCATTGATATCATTGTACTCAAAATGTGGAGTCGTCGAAGGAGCTTATCTGGTATTTGATGACTTACCTGTTAAAAATCTTGGTGCATGGAACTCAATGATGATGGCTTGTGCACAACACTCCCAGGTGCAGAAGGCATTTGAATTGCTCAATGAAATGGAACGTTCTGGGATTAGGCCTAATTTTATAAGTTTCTTGTGTGTATTACTGGGTTGTAGTCATGCAGGGATGGTTGAGAAAGGCCAATTCTACTTTAACATGATGAAGAAACGAGGGATTGAACCCAGAGCTCAAAACTACGCATGCTTGGTGGATTTGTTAAGCCGTGCCGGAAAATTGAAAGAGGCGTTATCGGTTATTGAAGAAATGTCTATGGAACCAACAGAATCGGTTTGGGGAGCTTTATTGACTGGAAGTAGGATCCATGGAGATACAGAAATGGCGGCCTTTGCAGCTGATAAGGTTTTCAAATTAGGGACTGTTAGTCCGGGTATGCATGTGCAATTGTCAAATGCATATGCATCTGCGGGGAAATGGTTGGAGGCAGCAGAGGCTAGGAAAATGCTGACAGATAGAGGGACGAAGAAGGAAACTGGATTGAGTTGGATGGAGGAAGGGGGTAGGTCTCACACTTTTGCAGCTGGGGACAGGTCTCATGTTAGGTCTGCAGATATTTATCAGAAGTTGGAAGAATTAGGCGAAGAAATGGAGAAAGCTGGTTATGTCACAGATACCAGTTTTGTTTTTAAGGAAGTGAATAGTGAAGAGAAGAAGCAAACAATCGGCTATCACAGTGAGAGGCTAGTCATTGCATTTGGGCTCATCACGCTCCCACCTGGAAGACCAATTCGTATCATGAAAAACTTCTTTTAACCCAATGCTATCTAAAGCCACTGGAAGGACAATCATTGTGCGGGATAACAATAGATTCCACACTTTTAAGGATGGTGTGTGCTCCTGCGGTAACTACTGGTAAGTTTTAAAGTTTAATGGTGTGACTATTGGTAGTATGAGGAAAGAAAGGAAGATACAATGATGGAAGACAACCTGCACCATTACCAACTTCTCTTTCTGGAATATGCCGTCGTTCTGATTATGGTAAAACACCTACTCTCTCTGTTTCCTACTTGATTTTAGTGTTTTTTCATGTAATTGATGTAAGCTTAAGGGTATTTGAGGTTAGCATCATAAAGGGTCTTCATAAAATTTCATTATGTCTCCTTGCTAATCCCAGGGTCATTCCCAAAATTTTATGAACTAATTTCAAAATAAAACTTGAGTTGTTTATGTGAATGATTATTCAGTTGTCAATCTCTAAGCTACTGTTTTCCACTAATTAAACTTTTTTATTACTTCAAACTTAAGTGATAGCAACACGGCACTGATTAATCTACCACCTACTACTAATTCATGCTAATCCTTTCATCTATATAGTATATACTCATCTTGACCTTCTTTTTGGCATCATATACTATACGCCACGCCTTTCATGCAAACTATGAGCCTAACTTTTGTTTGTTAAAAAACAAGAAAGAAAGAAAAAACAGTGAAATTTTCCAAATTCTAAACCTAGGTGGTGTCGTTGTTGGTTTAGGTGGAGCTTTCGCTCATGTTTTGATTTCGTGTTCTTTGAGCCCATCTTTTTTAATACATATCTTTCTTTGTTTGTTAGTTTTTGGCTCAACATTGCTTTCAGTGTCTCCATCTCCTGAAGGTTTTCTTTTTCTAATCTTTTATCTGTGGATTACTTTGAACAAGTCTCTCCCTTGCCTTCCAAGTTCCAACTGGCTTCTTTGGATTGATATACTTTATCTGTTTCTCTCTAGTCTTTACATTATATATCTCTTCCCCTCTTCTTTTCAACGCATCTCTAACTCTCTCAGAAACTTATTTTATCTTAAAGAAGATTTTAAAGCATGGAGGGTTTGATTCCATTTGTATACAGGGCAGTAGTGGAATACAGGAATGGTGGTGGACAAGCGTCAAATATGGGTTCATCATGGTATAGTGAATCACCATCAGCATCTTACATGAGACTTCCTTCGGGTGATTCAGGGCGTTTGCAAAATACTAGTGAAATCCAACTATTCGCGTCGAGTCCCATGGTTGTTGTTACTGCCACTTCCACTGTTCAATCGCCTCTGGTTTGTCGTTCCACTTCTCGTCGACTCGTATCTTCGTGATCCGCCGGTTTGTGATTGGCAAAAGTGCCTGTTACAGAATGGATGTGTGCAGAAGTATGATATGGAGTGATTGTATTGTCAGGTTAAATAAGAACAGCCCAAATTTGTGTAAGCAACCTAAAACTAAAAGGAGCTTTACACTGTTATTTGTCACAATTAGTACTACTACTAGTTTCAGGTTACCATGGCCAAAAGCAGCGCTGTGTGTTATCTGATGAAGCTATAATGTTGTTTGTTGGTGAATTGTACATACAAAATGGAATGAATTGTAAATTTGGATGATCCAATTATTTTGTCTAATCATCTATGTTTTGTTTTGGTTGATCTGAAAAGTGGGTGGAGGATCTCATGATCTTTTTGAGTATCTCATGGAAATTTCTTTTATGCAAAAGTCAAACAGGGAGAAATATATGAAAACTCGAGGAAAAAAAGAAGTGGATACGACTACTCAAACCTCTATTTGCTGAGTAATCTCTAGGATAATCTTTGGGGTTTACACCTTGCTTGTGATGATGTTAGAGCCTGTTTTTTTTTATTTTTCTGATGTCCGACTCGGCTCATACTTCTGTCATTTTGAGCTATAATCAGTCAGGTAACTTGAGACGGGATGAGACTTGATTGCAACTAAGATGTTAAAAACGTACTCTTCCATCACTGCATCTTCATACAATAGAAGTTTGTGAAAAATTTCAAAAACCTGCCTTGCAACGATTTTTGATGCTCCCAGCAAATCTTGGATGGGAAAGAATGAAAGTAAATCATCTTTTTATGAAGAAAAAAAAACAAAACTACTAACCGGAGCCATTTGAAGCAAAAAAATTTAATCTCAGACTTCTCAACACATGCTAGAGACTAAGAATATATGGCACCGCCTATCATGATATATTAGACTGATAGATTGTAAACAATTATACGAGACTGAGACTGAGACTGAGCCTGAGCCACATTGTAAAACTGAAGACAAATTCTGCAGTGACGAGGATTCATTCAAAGAACAATCCATGCTGGTTGAATTATAGGATGTGTAGATATCATCATACATAATATATAAGGTACCAGGTATCAGTCTGGATTCCTTAGGAATAACAAACTTAAAGGACTTAATCTAATGATATAGAGAGGAGACTGGAGATGCTGATGGTATTCCAACCAACTCAACTCTAACACGTTCTCTCCTCCTGTACATGCAAACTCTCTTCATTTCTTGAGATGGGGGAAGCACACATAAATGTCAGACTTGGGGTGCTTTGCTTCGGCATGCTCCCTGCATTTCACCTCAGAAGTTGTACAGATGAATGTCTGCATACACACCTTGCACTGCATTTACAAACAACATTAATCAGGCATCAAATTAGTAACCATCTAATACCAACAACCAAAAAGAACTACGCAGGATAATCTTTCACTACTACCGGTCACCAGCAAAGTACACAAACATTCCACAGAAGGTATATAAATGAGGGTGAGGTAATTTTAAAACAGAGATAACATATAAGTAGCTTTATGGACCCAAGGTGACAAACCCACTAAATCTATAATTGTTCCTACCCATGGTTATGTTAAAAACATATCTCAAACTAGGTGAACTGCATATATCAGGTTGTGATCTCTTCATACGTATTTGTTGTGTCTGCTGACCAGCGTTAACAAATGATTATAAAACAGCACTGATGATTAAGTTCTAAACTGTATTACCTTTCCCTGCTTCCCTTGTAAGTTAGAGGACTAATGGTAGCAAGGGCAACATAAGTGAAAACATACCCACAAAATCAATCAACTGCTCCAACCACTCAGAAGCTAATCTACTTTGCTTCTAATAAGAGACTTTAAAAAGAAATACACAATTCATAAAATTAAAACAAAATGTCTAAAAATCATCATACTAAATTCACAAGAGAAGTATAAATCATCACAGTAGACGCTCCAGTTAAGTAACATTATTGACAAGATGTGATTTTTAACCAACACAGGTGTTAAGATGAACATGAATTGCTTAATCTACAGCTTTTTAGATAGATGATAACCACAATTAGCCCTTTATTTTCAACTTATTTCTGCTAAACCCAAACTAGAAAATAATGAAACCCTAAATTCCAACAAAAAAAAAAGTTCGAATCTTTATTAATAAAACACAATAAATTAAGAAGAGTTGAAGAACCAATATTCACAATGAATTAAACAGAAAACCAGATCCACGATGAGAAAGAGATCAATAGATTACCTGAATCGACATAGCTTTCTTGTTAGCATCGAGCTGGCTTCCTATCAAAACCAACAAAAATCACAGATCAAAAACAAACACAAATCGATCAAAAACCCTAAAAAAGAAGGGAAAAAAGAAGGGAAATCGGGAAGTAAATTACCCTTTCCGGCAGCTTTAGCCTTCTCAGCGTTCTTCTCCCTAGCCATCTTGGCTTTCTGGCCGTTTCCTCCTCCCATGGTTGTTCGAAACTTTGACAGAGATTGAGAGAGAATAGTCTCGTGAAGACGACGAGGGTTTTTTCTTTGGGTAGGGTGAGAGGGCTTTTAGCTGGGAAAGACGAGAATTTATTGGCAAAGAGAGAAAAAAAAATAATGAAAAGAAAAAAAGGCCTCACGCGCACATACGCAACACACGAGCATGAGCGTATTTAAGGCCGTATGGATCCATAGTGGGAGGTGGGGGCTCACACGCACTGATGGTGGTTGGAAGTTACTGGTTAGGTTTTAGTGAGTGAGATAGGGGTTCCTCCTAAATGTTTCTTGTACTTGAAATTGTTTATAGAAAAACTGTGTGGGTCCAAGCGGATTGAATTTGATGCCTATGGTGGAGAAAAATTCAACAACAACAGCTGCATATCACTCACTCACTCACTCACTCACTAGGGTTTTTTGTGAATCATCAACACCACATTGCTACTTATGGGGTTGAAATTCAAGGACTACAAACGCGTTAGGTTCACCATTTTGATTCTTCTTTCTCGATCATCAATGGGAACTAGCCATATGATGATGGTTTTTTGACCTACCGAGAGATTATTATTGATAGTGCCATGACTGAGATTCGCACATGGCAATATGGCATCTACAAATTTGTCCCGGTTATTCCTCAGCAATGGTTATGATTTGGACTTGGGCTTTAACTCAGCCCAGCCCCAGTGTCACTTCCTCGCTAGAAACTCAGCAGTGGCTTAATTGTAATTGTGCGTTGTTTTAGGAAGTGGAAATTACTGCCTGAAATGTGCGAAGATTGTTGTTAATAAATCCTTTTGGAGTGTCATCATGTCTTAGTTAAGGTAAACATTTTTCTGACTGATAGAAGGTTGTCATGATTTCTCAACGGTTGAGTTGTAATGGCACTGGGAGTCTTCTGTACCAAACATCAATCTCATAGCATTGTATGGAATCATAAATGGTTTGGCTGTGTGGTTCATTTCTAAGAATTTCTTGTTTCAAATAGCAACCCCAGATTCCGCTCAATAAAACCACTCAATCTTCCAGATTGGATAGTGATTTCAACAAGTTTATCACGAGTACGAGTGGAAAGTCATTTAAACGCACTACATGTCTTTAACAAAACACTGAACTGAAATGAAATGGTTGATACTAGATATAGTTGATACATGTCATTTAACATTCTGAATATTATAATATAATAATCCATATGTGTGTTTCTTTTTTTCAACAATTCAATGTACCAGAAAGAAAGGGCTTATTGGTGGTAGAAATTAGCATGACAAAGAACTCCTTCATTTACAAATATCTTCTATGCATGTACAAACGGAAGGTTAAGCCGATTGATCATGCATGACTTGCTAGCTCTTCTTCGTCTGCCTTCATCCAAGCAGCCTGAACCAAATACACAAACAATAAACACCAAAAAATAATAATCAGGACAACTAAACAAGTCACTCCCATTAACCATAACAAATAAGCAAGTCAGACTGGCATACGATGGCCAGATGGGTAACTCGGCCCTTACTTGGTACCACAGTCATAATAATCACCAGAATGATAAATGAAAATTAGACAAATCACAATTGGCAGGCAAGATGCAGTTTCAATCCTAACTCTCGTCTCTCAGTCACAATCATTATCCTGGATATGTCATACCATTACTTAAATGCTCTAAAAGGTAAAAATATTGGTGTTCATGTAAATATCCATTCAAGCATACATTTCCCCCAGCCTAGCAATTACCATTTTAAGGAATCTAACGCTAAACTTGTGATTTGACTAACGATCTATTGGCTTGAGAAGAAATATAGTAGGAAAAACATACCTTTTCCCGTTCAAGTCGTGAAACATGGGGACGTACTGAATTCCCTAAGCTTAAACCTCCCCATGCATCTTGCAATTCTCTCTCCATTGCTTTACGCCGCACTTCAGAATGCTTTGTCTGATCCCCTGAACTTAGAGCAGCAGCAAATTTCTCCTTTTCGAGTCTAGATTGATGTTTAACCATTTGATCCAAACCATCCACACTCTTTTCATAATTCATGTCGCGCTTTTTCACTTTCATCACTTCCTCCTGACCAGCAGCAGCCAGTTTCTCCTTCTCAAGTCTAGAGACATGTTTTACTAAGACTTTATCCAAGCCTTCACTATCTGAAGCAACTGCTCCTACTTTATTTTGGTTTTTCTGAATGACACTACCCCATGCTGATGCTTGCAGTTTCTCTTTCTCTAATCTGTGCACCGGCTTGGTCAATATGGCGTCGAGGCTGCATGGCATATTTCCTTCATTACATGAAAAGGCTTCCAGAGTTTCCAGTTTTGCTCTTTCTAATCTTGACATATTTTTGGTTCGCATCGGGGATTGTTCAGAGATCTTCAAGGAATTCTCCTGCTGTACCACTGGTTTCAGACTTTGTTGTTCTCTTACCTCCATTTCCAACTTTTCTTTGACTATTCCATCAGATACTTCATCACATCTGTTCGAGTCTATATTTTCTTTACATGATGTATTAAACATATCGTCCGCAGTTGCAATTTCCTGAGAAGATCCCATAACAGTAGGAACATCTTCTGAATTGGTCCCAGTTGGGTGAGCCTTGGCTATCCTGGCTTCCTGAACTTCTCTTTCAAGTTTAGAAACATGTTTCACAAGTAACTTATCTAAACTAGGGACTTCTGCTGCCTGGTGCTTGTCCTTTAACTTCCTGAACTCCCCAAGTTCTTCTCCATTTCGATTATTTGCTTCTGCATTCTTGGCTTCTTGCACTTCTCTCTCTAGTCTAGACACATGCTTCACGAGAAACTTGTCAAGGCTCGGGAGATCTGATGAATCAGGGTTTCTCAACTTCTTGGTTTCATATTCAAAAGCTACTCCAGAATTCTTTTTAGCTTCATGAATAGATTTTTCTAGTTTGGACACATGCTTTACGAACATACTCCCCAATTCAGGAACAGCATTTGATGAAGTTGCATTGATATTCGAAAGGTCCGCTCTATTCTCACAGCCTTCTGATTTGTCCTCACTTCTTTCTTCAGCCTTGTTTTTTCGTGTGTTTTTGGCTTCTTGTACTTCTCTCTCGAGCCTAGACATGTGCTTCACCAAAACCTTGTCCAAACTAGGAATCTCAGCTACAACTTGTTTCTTCATGTTTCTGTTCTTCAAAGATTCAACATTGGAGCATTTCATGGTTCCAAGTCCTAAGGTGTAGTCAGAACCAGATTCTTGACCATGCAGCTTACTATTTTCAACTTCAAGAAGAGCTGCATTCAAGCCACAAGTTGCAACTATGGTGGCCAGAGAAGCAAGTTCATCATCTCGTAAACGTTGAAGCCTTTCAAGCATAACAGCAACAAGCTTTACTGAATGATTAACATCAGGAAGCCCTCTGTCCTTGCATTTTCCCTCTGTTAACTCTGTATCCAGCATCTTAAGATTGGGATCTTCTGAAGCCAGATCATCTTTGTGAGATTCTGTGTCCAAATCATGGCCTGGGTCTGATACACATTCCGCAGACAACTTGCAAACTTCTTGATCAACTTCGGTCCTTACTGGATTCTGATTAATTTTCCGGAGCAAATCTCTGAATTCATCTTTGTTTAAAGAAGAAGGACAATTTGCAAGCCGGATGCATGCGATCTTTACTGCTGCTGCAACTTCTTTATCTACGTCAAACGCCGTTTCAAAAGATGCTGTAACAGTGTGAGTTGTAGATCCCTCAATGTTGGAGGATTCTATCTCACAGGCCTTCTGTGGACAGTCTGGTTTGTCATACATGATCACTCGCATTGCAGCCGCTGCTTCAAAAGCTTCCTCTACAGTTTTTTCTGCCTTACGTAGAAGAGATTCTGCTTCTTTGTTTTGGATCCTACAATGTGAAACACAGAGAAAAAAAGGTTACAGGCTTGACAATCAAACTGAAAATGAGTTATCCCTCTCTCTTTTTCTGCCTGAAACTAAAAAAGTTAACCTGGCTGCTCGAAGAATCCGACACCAAGATGCTTCAACTAAAGCAACTTTACGAGCCTCCATGGCCTTATGTGCTGCTTCTTTAGCTGCAATTTTTTCTCTAAGTACTCTCGAGTAATGAGGATTTGAATCACACAAAGTCTCATCAAGAGTTGAGTTCATGCCACCTACTTCCTGCAAGAATTAGCTTATAATATTAATCTTCAGTACTTACTTGAATTCGATCAGCGGTAGAAAAAGTACAACCATTAAAAAATGCCTAAAACAGTGAGATGTAGTTGTAATAGTACCTGCAGAAGTCTTATTTTTCTCTTCAAGTAGGATTCAGTTTTTTTCCGAGGAAACCAATTGAGAGGGGAAGTTTTTCGGTAAGATTTCCTTATTTGTGAAGTAGATTTGTTGACAGAGTTTAGTGTTGACTGCCCAGCCTCTTTTGATGGTTTAGTCTGCAAAAAATGAACAGAAAATATAAATTTTAAAACTAAATGGAAAGTACACTGCTTAACCTACAGAAAACCCATCACAAGACACTTATCTTGACTTCATTTGCAATATAATTTTTTCTGGCGACTTTATAAAATCATTCGGTATTATTACATGGAAAGTTGATTAAGGTTTTGATTACTCCACACTCTGACTAGTTCTATATATTGTAGCACCATAGTTTTTGCTGCAGGAATCATGGGATCATAAGCTGTCGTTACATTCACATTTTTACAGTTCTTAACTGCCCACTACCTCTTAAAACGACGACAGTTATTTGTGATGCAAACATCACACCTAACAATTGTTTGTTAACTCAAGCAATCCCCGCCAGAACTTATATCACATAGTTTATGTTTGAGAATTGAGATTACTGATTATGTGAAAGTATTGTGCATGAGCAAAGCACAAGAGGCCTGAATGGTCTAATAAACAATAACCTTTGTTGTGATGATGAATTATAAACTGGCTGATTTTAGATGTACTCAATCTTCATATAATAAAATCATCCAAATGAGTTATGATGAGTGAAAACAAAAACAGGTAGATTTCAAGGAGGTTTCAAAATCAACCATCATAAGAAGGCTGGTTTATTATGAAGACAGATTCCTCATCATGGAGAGAAATCAAACAAAACAAATTGCATTTCGAATAACCAACATCATTTACTTTGCACTAAATGGAATCGATTAGGAGTTCCAGAATTTGCAGATCTCAAAACGAGAGATACATGCAAAATCCCAGCATTGGCAACTAACTCGAACTATTTCCAGCATTGGCAACTAATCGTAAAACGCATCACACCTCTCTTAGAAGTTGAAACAAAATTAGGGCTAATAATCTGAGGTTTTCAGCATCATAGTTCTCAATTCAACTAGTAAATTAACCATATATTATCACCATAACTCACATACCAATCATGCCTACATAAAAAGATTACTAACATGACCTAACAACTAAAACATCAAATTTACTCTAAAATTACGATTCTCAATCTAAACCTTGAGGAATGCAAATCTCAAGAAATTCAACAAATATAGAAGTGAAACATTAATCAATACTCACTAAATTTACTTTGAATGTTTGATTTTAGGTTTTCTCAGTCGAAGAAACATAATAATCATGAAATTATCCACGTAAATCAAAATAACTTCATACCTTTCCGAACTTGGAACTAGCCGTTACGAACTCATCACTATCACTTCCACTCCTCCTCCGCCTCTGCAAATCAACAGAGGTTTCATTCTTTTGCTTGTCTATACAACCTAAATCCATACATCCCAGATCCATTTCAAAACTGAAAAACTCTGATCTAAGAAAGAATCTGATTACAGACCGAGAAAAAGTTGAAGAGAGATCTGAAACGGAATCGATGTAAACAATGATTAAAATTGGATTATTCTGATTTTCTAGATGAATCTGTGCGGGTAGTGTGAGATTAAATGAGAACAAATGAGATTAAATGAGGGATTAATGTTTCAGGGTGAAAAAATCAAGGATTTGGGTTTTTCTTAATTTTATATGGAAGGGGAACTTTTAAATGGAAACAAAAAATGTATCCGTTGAATTAGACTCGTTATTTGCCTCTCCAACGGACTGACATGTCTTTTCGCCGTTTAAAGGAAAATGATACTGTACATCCACTTGTATCTTCTTTATAACGGCTCATATAGTCCAGTCCTACGTGGTATGGTATCTAAGACTTCCGGCAGTTGGGTTTAGGGGTGTCAATGGATGAATATCCATCCAATATTTACAATTTTGTATCCGATAGGCTAAGCTATCGGATATCGGATATTTATCCGATAATATACAGTTATGACAAAAATTGTTAAAAATCCTTTAAGACATGTTCATAATTGAAATTTAAGTTCAATTTCTCAAACATTTCATATCGGATATCGGATATTGAGATAAATCACAAATATGGTTAGAGTAAATGATAGACACATTTTTGTGTCTAAATTGTACTCAATGTCTTTATTGTTAGTGCTCGATTTTTGTACAAATTTTGATGCTTTGTGTGTTTGTAGGTGTTTTTGGAGAAATACACTTGTGTGGAAAAAGTTGCTCAAAAAGTGCTATTTGGACTCCCAGAGAAAAGTACTAAAGACACCCTCAATTTGGATAGGGGCACCTCAGTTGGGCACCTGCTATTCGCACCCCCAGTTTGATTAGGGGGACACCATCTTCAACATTTCAAAAATTCGTTTTGGCGGGAAAATTTTATTCTCAACTGTGTAACTTTCGATCGATTCTTGAAGGGGTTCTGGGTAGACTAAAGGGATGAAACTTAATGGGTAGACGTGATATGTCATAACAAAGCTGGTATGGGTGTTTGTTTCGATTAAATTTGGCTGAAAAATCCGTGAGAAGAAAACAGGGAAGCACGTACACAGAAGAAGATATCCACGGGATTACAGCATGGTTAAACGTGTGCTGATCGTGTTTGGATTGAGCTGGGTCTCTGCAGAAGCGTGGAGAAGTTAAATGAGGAAGATTCAATAGCTGTATACGCGTGGAAGAGCTAAAAGTGGAAGAAAATATTCCCGAGAATATTTTTCATCAATGCCGAGTAATGGAGAATTCGATGAAGTTATTGCGTGATATTTTGAGGCTGTTGGGTTATAAATAGTTTCTGGGATAGCAGAGATGAACGGGGGGATAGTTAGGGAGACTTTAGAAGACAACAGAGGCGAGAAATCAAAGTTGCAGAGAACTCCATTGTTGCTGTTGGTGAAGAACACACGAAGAACAACGAGCCACAGAGAACCGTCGTTCATGCTACAGTGGAGCGACAGACTTATTTGCACAGTAACAACGACACTAGGGAAAACTTATCTACAACAGTGACAGCGACACAGAACCGTGGGTCTTAGAGAAACAGTAACACTTATAACTGTTACAAACCCGGTTTTCATTATATTTCTCCCTTTTCATCATTTGTAAACCCATCTTTGAGCAATAATAATGATTTTTGAGCGTGTTTCCAACATGATAAGCGGCTAATTCTCCCACAACCAAGGCAATGAGGAAGCTATTTACGCATGAATAATTGGTAACTATTTTATTTTCTCTAATATTTAATTATAATTCACTCAATCACTGCTTTTGCAGAGTTTTAAATTGTTTGCGTAATTTTCCTAATCAGTTGTGATTCAATTAGATAGGTTATGCTTTGTTTAGATAATCTATGCTTAAGGATTCAATTGATGTTTGAGAATTTGCTTGATTATTAGTGAGTTAAGATATAAAGGACTTAAAAGATAATTAGAGTTTTGGATTATTTACCATCATTAATTCATGTGTAATAGTGGAATCAGTGTCTTGGTTATTTTCTCATACCTCTCGCCCACTTTGTTAATATTTTTGTATATAATTTTATTAAATTTTTAAATTTAATCTTCACAAGTCCGAGAGTTTGAACCTCATTACTACAACATCATTGAAAAATATCATCAATTTTTGGCGCCGCCGACGCGGATTTGTGCTTAGGTAGAATTTTTAGGTTTTTTTCTTTTTCTTTCATTTGTTCTTTTTACGTTTCTTTGGGTGTGTCTTTGTATTACAGGTTTGAAGTTGGATACTAAAGACTTGGAATTAAAGCTTAAAGCAAAAAGAGAAGGAAAAAGACAAAGCAAAAAAAAAAAAGAGCGAAAGAAAAAAAATTTAAAAAAAAAAGAGAATTTTTTTTTTTAGAGACCTTCCATTTTTTGTAATTATTTTTTTTATTTCTTTTCTTTTGCACTTTATTTGGACTTGGACAATTATTTTTTTAAAACCCTAAGGAAGGGTACATTAAATATAAAATTGTTTGCAGGGAAGGACGACGATTACAATATCGTCTCGGCCCCTCGGGTTCGCACATGACATAGGAGTCGTGGCCCGAGTCGACTTCACCGGTTCTGCGCCCGTCTGGTACGGGAGGTAAGCTTTCGAAACACCCGCGAATCCCCTGTCAGCGGGTTTATAGTATGCCTTAAGGTGAATATATGCTGAGGATTTGAATACGGTTGTTTTAATTTCCTAGTAAAGGGCAAGGCCTGGCCAAATTAAGATAAGGACTCAGATTTCATCACTGTTTCCTTCTTGCCTGCCTTAGAAAAACGAAACCAAACGCGAACCTAAGCTTAAAATTTTGACTAGAACGAGACCTATAGGGTAACGAGCTTAATAGGAAAGTCGTTTGAAAAATATTGGTTACTCTTTTGAGCGTACTTTGAAGTTCATGATGGTTTCTGCGAGTTGAATACGTGACTGAGCCGCCTTATAATACCGGTGAGACCTTGGGTATCAAAGCTCCTCGCAGCTTCCCTCGTCTCAATTCAACTTACTTAAACTCGGATTGATTCCAGAGAGGTTTGCTCAGATTGTAACGAATTCCTTTTCGAAAGATTAGAAGCTGGTCTAGAAATAATCTAAGTGGAGCCATCATGCTTGTTGTTTGCTAGATTTCATAGGTTTGATTTGGTCGAGTCAGCCTTGTTTGTGATTGTGTAGAATTCCCTTGCGGTTAGGATGTCGAACTGGTATTATAATAGCCAATACAATGAGTATCCGACTGAGCAGCTTGGACATTATCCTTTTTATGACCATAGTGTGAATAGTGATTGGGAACGCAAAACTTTTGAAGGTTATGGTCCATATCATTGTGATCCCAATTACTATCCATATACCCACAGGTCATACGATCAAAACAATCCTTTTATTTCTCTAGAAGAGTCTCTCAAGAGTTTCAATGAGTCAACACGGAAGTTATTTATGAAAGAGACTTATAATATTCTTCTCCCAGAAGAGTCCGTAGAGCGGTCAACTAAGATAACTCTAGAAGAGACCCTCAAGCAATTTACTGAGAGTACAAATAGGATTGTGGAAAAACTTGCTCAGGATAGTCTTAATTTCCAGTGTAGTTTTCCCAATACCACCCTCGAAAATAAGGATAGTTTTTATTCACATAATCAAGATGACGAGGTTAGAATTGGTAACACTACTTGTTTTGATGAGGTTCGACCTTTTTCATGTTATTATAATGAGGACTATGATGAGGATAGTATTGATGAAGAATCTGAAATATATAGGCATAGTGATGAGGAATCTGTTACTCCCAATGAGCTCTTTAATGATAATATTATTTCTAGTTCAAATCCAAATAATTTTAATAATTATTCACCTATTCAAAAGGACGAGGATTTGACTAGAGATACCCCCGTTTTAGACGATGTAGTATTTCCTGTTTACAAAGCCGATAATGATTTAGAGGAAAGAGTTTACCCTGAGAATACTGTTTTAGAATTTAGCGATTTAGAAACACTAGTCTTAGAAGATGATAAACTCGTAGAGATGAGTGAGGATGAACCAGACTTAGAAGAAGCAGTTGACCATTTTTAGGAATCTGATGACCTAGAAATTAGGGAAGTTTTGACTAGTCTTTTTAGAGACACAGAAAACTGTAAGTTTGGGGGTGATTATCATTCTCTGTGTGCTTTAACTCTTAGAAAGTACCCTCCTGTAGGACTTGACATTTGTGCCTCAACCATCTTATAAGATTATCTTCATACACGTTTTCCCGAACCTAATGATGTCCAGAAAGAAGCTCAGTTGTTAGAAACCCATCCTCTGTTTGATGTGGTTAACCCAGGCTATGATACCAAGATTGACTTTGTTTTCCCACCAAAAAATTTTCTTCCAATTGTGGGAACTTTTGATTTTCAAATGTGTCGAATATTTAGTTGTGAGACTAAACCTAAATGCTTTAGGAAATTAGAATCAACACATTTTCTTAAGAATGACTACTACCCTCACTGTGGTCAATTTTGTAAGTCAAACCTGATTGACTTAGAGGATCCTCAATTATTTAGGTTATTATTATGTTCTTCTAAATTTTTATTTGAGTTTTTACAGACTCTAGGACCTAATAATTCGGATCTCACTTTTGAGGAGTTGCAGCCTAAAGAAATATATTTAGACCCTTTTATAGAACCTGAACCTGAACCACAATTGGATGTAGTTGTCTTAATCAGGAAACTAGGTAAGGGCATGCTAGTCTTGTTCATTTTCTTGGTTTACTGCAGTTTCCTTTGGTCAGCTCTATTTGGTTTTGAAGACCCACAGTTATTCCGGCTACTGTTATACGGTTCGAGTTGACTAATCCTTTCCTAAGTTTGGCTGAAGACTTTAAACTTAGCACTTATTGGGAGGTAACCCATGCTTATGCAACATGGTAATATCTTTCCTTAACTCTTTTTCTTCAAGTGGTAACAGTTTCTCCTTGTTCATGCTTTTAATTTTATCTTTAGAACATCGAGGACAATGTTAGATTTAAGTTTGGGGGTGGGGAAGAACTTTTTAGTTGCACTTTTGAAACTTACAGCGTCACATGGTATCCAGTTAGCTAAGTTTACATATTGTTTCTCACCGAAAAGATAGAAATTAGAATGCTGGGGATAACAACCTTTTGAGACATTAGAGAAAAAGACATTGAGATCCTTGAAATTCAGGAGAGAACTTGTTCCTTTTAGAGGGTAACCGTGATGGACCTAACCATACATGATGGAAAGGCAAGTAGGTCAGGATATGCCAGAAAGACAAAGCAACCTCACAATGTAGTCTTAGTTACTGGATTGCGACTCTCTCTCAGTAGAAACTTATCATCATCAACAAGCGGAGCGACATCAAAATCTATGAAGACGTTTTAGGTTTAGAAGCAACAATAGAAAAGAATAATTCAAAATCAAAGTTTAAGTTGTAAGAGCAAATGATATAAGTTGTTAGAATCCATGATACCAAGACATCACAAGTTGCAAAGATCCAAGTTTTGAAAGTCCTTCTCTCATGGCCATGTAAATTGTTGTCTGGTAATTTTTGTTTCCAAAAAAAAAAGGAAAAAAAATGAAAAAAATGAAAAATGAAAAAAAATCATCGTTACGTTTTGTTCAATAAAGCCAAAGGGAAGTAGAAATTTATAAGTCAAGGAAGAAATCGAAGAGAAGAGTTAATTGTCAAGGTTCTATGAGGTTCGATAGCTTATCATCAACAGTTGAAGACCGAAGAAGACGTTGTTTTTACTGAGCACTATGAGAGAGTTGAAGAAAGATACATTTGGTTGCTTAGTTAGTCCGCTTTCAATATGGCACAAGATATTTCTAGCACTGGTTTAACTCATCACACGTAATTAGTCCAGCTGTGTAGCAGATGTCCCTCTCATCTTTATCTCTCTCCTAATGTTATCCAGCTGTAAAGCAGCGGACGCATCTTACAATGTTTATCTAGCTGTGTAGCGGATATCTCTTTATCTAGCAGTGTTGCGGATGTGTCTCCCCTTTTCTTCAGTCAGCTTTAGAGCTGACATCTTTAATTTCTCTGGCATTCTAGTTACTTGGAGATAGGTTGAGAATATGTATGTCCTCATAGCTCTTTGGATCTTGTGACCAATTAGAAGTAATGGTTTTGTAGGTATACCTCTGGTAAACCCTCCCGAGATTAACTCGGTTATTTTCTAGATTAATTTTGCTCGAGAACTAGCAAATAATAAGTTTGGGGGTATTTGATGGACACATTTTTGTGTCTAAATTGTACTCAATGTCTCTATTGTTAGTGCTCGATTTTTGTACTAATTTTGATGCTTTGTGTGTTTGTAGGTGTTTTTGGAGAAATACACTTGTGTAGAAAAAGTTGCTCAAAAAGTGTTATTTAGACTCCCAGAGAAAAGTACTAAAGGCACCCTCAATTTGGATAAGGGGCACCTCAGTTGGGCACCTGCTATTCGCACCTCCGGTTGATTAGGGGGACACCATCTTCAACATTTCAAAAATTCGTTTTGGCGGGAAAATTTTATTCTCAACTGTGTAACTTTCGATCGACTCTTGAAGGAGTTCTGGGTGGACTAAAGGGCTGAAACTTAATGGGTAGACGTGATATGTCATAACAAAGCTGGTATGGGTGTTTGTTTCGATCAATTTGGCTGAAGAATCCGTGAGAAGAAAACAGGGCATCACGTACGCGGAAGAAGATATCCACGGGATTACAGCATGGTTAAACGTGTGCTGATCGTGTTTGGATTGAGCTGGGTCTATGCAGAAGCG
Source organism: Papaver somniferum (assembly GCF_003573695.1). Classification (NCBI taxonomy): domain Eukaryota; kingdom Viridiplantae; phylum Streptophyta; class Magnoliopsida; order Ranunculales; family Papaveraceae; genus Papaver; species Papaver somniferum. The sequence continues at coordinate 56,820,527 of NC_039358.1, forward strand.
TAGAGAAGTTAAATGAGGAAGATTCAGTAGCTGTATACGCGTGGAAGAGCTAAAAGTGGAAGAAAATATTCCCGAGAATATTTTTCATCAATGCCGAGTAATGGAGAATTCGATGAAGTTATTGCGTGATATTTTGAGACTGTTGGGTTATAAATAGTTTCTGGGATAGCAGAGATGAACGGGGGGATAGTTAGGGAGACTTTAGAAGACAACAGAGGCGAGAAATCAAAGTTGGAGAGAACTCCATTGTTGCTGCTGGTGAAGAACAACGACCCACAGAGAACCGTCATTCATGCTACAGTGGAGCGGCAGACTTATCTGCACAGTGACAGCGACACTAGGGCACACTTATCTGCAACAGTGACAGCGGCACAGAACCATGGGTCTTAGAGAAACAGTAACACATATAATTGTTACAACCCGGTTTTCATTATATTTCTCCCTTTTCATCATTTGTAAACCCATCTTTGAGCAATAATAATGATTTTTGAGCGTGTTTCCAACATGATGAGTGGCTAATTCTCCCACAACCAAGGCAATGAGGAAGCTATTTACGCATGAATAATTGGTAACTATTTTATTTTCTCTAATATTTAATTATAATTCACTCAATCACTGCTTTTGCAAAGTTTTAATTTGTTTGCGTAATTTTCCTAATCAGTTGTGATTCAATTAGATAGGTTATGCTTTGTTTATATAATCTATGCTTAAGGGATACAATTGATGTTTGAGAATTTGCTTGATTATTAGTGAGTTAAGATATAAAGGACTTAAAAAATAATTAGAGTTTTGGATTATTTACCATCATTAATTCGTGTGTAATAGTGGAATCAATGTCTTGGTTATTTTCTCATACCTCTCGCCCACTTTGTTAATATTTTTGTATATAATTTTATTAAATCTTCACAAGTCCGAGAGTTTGAACCTCATTACTACAACATCATTGAAAAATATCATCAGTAAATCACAAATAAATCCATGTTCTATCGGATATCGGATATTAACAATTTGGATGGAGCCTAATCCGATTCTGATATATTAAGGAAAAAATATCTAATAGAATATCCGATCCGATATCCGATAAAAAGGATAAAATCCTATAGGATCTCGAATTACTCGGAAATGGATTCCGGATATCGGACATATATTGACAGGCCAAGTTGGGCTGGCATAGGTGTTGTAGCATGCTGGAATTTGGATGTAGCCCAACACAACATATTTGCGTGACCGGATATGACATTGTGTTATGTTATTTCTAGACGAATCGTCCAACAAAAATCACTCTAAGACCATCTCGTTTCTAAAATTACCCTGAATGGTGAATGGTAATTCTTTGAGCAATTCTAAGTCCCAAATTGAATGCTATGAAACCCATCAAAAAAATCATATATAAAAAGTTGTTTGAAAAGGATCGGGGAAGACATTTCATGAGTAATTTTTGTTAAATTATTCATGCTGATCGTGCACAACGAGCATGCATTGAAATCCTCACCTTATTTATCAATTGTACACCGATCATAAACTATTGTTGCATAAAAACTAAAGAAAAAAAAATTGTTCGTTGGAATTTTAGATAGAATGACACTTATAATTAATTACCTAATGTAGAAAGAGTCATAAAATAGCTATTATGGCAAATATTTTATAAAGCAATAAAATTACGTTCATATCAAGATATTATCATGCTCGTACGATTATATTTGAAAACTTTAATTATATACCTTACAGGAAAGCAAAACATGAAGAAATAGGATTAAGTGTTATTGAAGGTATTTTTATGCCTCGTAATTATTTGTACAACTTTCCATTGGAAATATAAGAATATGGTGAAATCGGAATGTAAAATTTCAGTTCCCATAATACAAAACCAATCTTCTCTAACAAAACGTATCTATGTCAATAGGGATGATGTTAGGTTTTTTTTTCTTCTTCAAATACTCAAATTGTCTCATTTTGCGTCTATCTGATGTGAAATTTTACTACCGATGAAAATATTGATCTCACAAAAGCTTATATTAATCTCACAGAAGAAGATATTGATCTCACAGAAGAAGTGAGGGCATACGTAGGAATTGTTGTTGTTGTATATCACCAGAATAAGAGTGATGCATTCTTAATTATGAAGACTTGGTAAATTATTCAACTCAATTAAATTTTTATTCAGCTAAGATTGTGTTATAAAAAAAATTCAGACTCGAGAAGACTTAGAGCAATGTCAAGGTAATTAAAAAAGGCCATAAATATAATGCTTGTTATGAATTTATGAGAAACAATCTTCCTGAATTTGATTACGAAGTTAGCACCCAACAAAATGTGAAACCCAGACCAAGATAAATGTGCACCAATTAAAGAGGTTGAAGGGACATGCACATTCCCTTCATTTTGGCTTTGTTATAATAATGATTATTGTCAACAATTATAGTTTAGTTCTGTTTATTGTGATTATTGAAAATAAAACTTGCACTTTTACTTAAGAAAATAAATAAACCTTAGCTTGAGTATACCCAACCGGTAAAAATGCTAGCATATATCTGAATCTAAAGTTATAGGAAAAAAAGATAGCTATGAATTACAGAATTTCACAATTAAGCTTATTGTTTTAGGCTCCAAAGAGGCACTGCGAGTAAATAAATGATATTATAGTAACCTCTGAGTATGAGTTCATTAATTTACCCTTTGACCAATTGAATATATATAAATTTCAACTTTGTCGTAAAATTTTGCACCGACAAGACTTTATCATTACAAGAAACTCAACAATATTCAACTTTTCCCAACTTGCACCTTCTCCCTTGTATACCTCAAAAATTGCCTTTAACATATTACCTATAGGTCTAAACCCCAGATCTATAAATGGTTATTTGAAAACGAAAAATATTACATGACCCTAGTGATTGGCCTATTAATCGACACCATGATGTGTCATGTGTCATATGATATGACTCTTTGTTTATTTGGTTTCTCCTTTGGTCAAACAGTAAAATAGGGTATACAGAAAAAACCACTAGAATAAATAAAATAAAAATAAAATTATTAAAAAAGAAGGAAAAATGAACGAAAAAGTAAAATTAACTCTAACGGGATATTCTACCTAATATCAGCCACTTATTCATTCAACGTTCTTCACTAGTTTTGTTCACTATTGATATTTCTTGGAAATCGTACATGTTAGTATTTGCTTCTAAAATTCCATCTTAGAATCCGAAAATGTATTATTAATTATTACTTTGTTTTTTTGCGGTATAAAGAGCAAAAATCGATGATACTGTGATTCTATGCTTTGTGTTTGTGTTGTTTGTTTAGGGTTAGGCCAGGCACTATCGTTGGGGTTTTGGCTCGGCTATAGCTAGATTATAACGAAACCCAATCACTATAGAACATCGCTTTGCTCAAATTTGGTGAAATATTTTGGCTTGTCCAGTGAGTGGAACACATATATTCCTTATTATATCCAATCCATTGACTGCAACTAAGTTTTCGTATTTGATTGACCCTTTTTTTTTACACTCTTCTCATACCCGATCATAACCACTCATTATTCGTAGCAAACCTATCTTCTTCACCATCGGATACCAACATATATTTTTTCAAATAGTTTGGTAAAAAAGTCTATAAATATAGAAACTAGTTTGTTCTTCTCGAATCATCTTACTACAACGTGATTTTTTCACTTAAATCTCCTCCAATTATCTTCTCAACTTCAATTGTTTTTCCATTTTCTTTCCATCTCTTTTGTAGACAAAAATGTCGCAACCTAAAACTACACATATTAAAATGAGAAAGAAATATTCTATTCCGGAAGACAAGCATCTTGTTACTACGTTTTGTGTTATAGAGATTGAAGAAAGTTGTCCGGATAGGAATATGCTTTGGGATGAAGTTTTTGAAAGATTTATACAATCTTGTCGTGGAAATCCATATAACTAGAGGTCGGAGTGGATTTAGCACTATTAAGACCACAAGTGGATAAATTTTCTGAATGTCTTGTAACTGTTGTAGCAAATAATCTGAACTTGGATTGTATTAGCCGGTTATGTGATCTAAACATTCACAACACTTACTATATCTTTTGTTTGTATATATTTTTATTTCGTTATATCTTATGCTTCGTTTACATTGATGTAGGTTATAATGGCGAGATCCATTTTTTACAAATAAAACAAGAAAGCCTTTGCTCGTGAAGAAGAATTTGAGATGCTTAAAGACATTAAAATGTAATAGAGGATCAAAATGAAGATATAGAGGAATATGCTTGTCCTTTTTCAAGCCAATACCCTTCTAGAGTTACGAAGTATAGTTTATATATTTGGATTTGACATAACACTAATTGGTAATTCGCTATTGTTTGGTGAGTTAAACTTTCAGGTTGATTCTATACCTCAGAAACTATGTTTAGTTACATGGTTTAAGAAAGTAGACTTACGAAATTTGTTTCGTAGTTAAAAGGAATCAAAGAATCTATTATAGGACCGATCACGTAAACAAGGATTTTTACTAGGACCGATCTTAAGGATATCTAGTATGACCAATCCCTTACTAAGTATCTCTATGAGGACATGTCCCATGGATCTCTATTAGGACCGATCCTATGGATCTATAGTAGGATCGATCATTGGTTAACCAAATATGCATTTTCAGTTTGTCACAACACAAAAAATGGACTTTAGCAAATGGCTCCCACTGTTGCAAATCATGATCGCAACCGCACTCAGCTGTTACAAAAGGGGAAATGCGAATTTTCTCAACGGAAATGTAGTTGTTGCGAATTTCGAGTCGCAACTGTTTTCTCAATAGTTTTAAGTTGTTGCGACGCAAAAAAATAGCAATAGCCTAATAACACTTGTGAATTTTTTACTATTAGTTGCAAATTCTTGACTAAGTCAACGAAGACTGACCCAACAAAGTCGCGGTAAAAATTTAGCAACAGCCTTGAGCTGTTGCTAAATTTTTTCAACAGAAAAAAGAGAGAGTCAGTCTTCATTGACCTAGTCAAAAATCAATCCCCCTATTTTTCCTGGAATACAAGTAGTTCTTACCTGCAACTACCCTGGTTCAGCAATTCTTGTGATTCAATCTAATAAATCACATTCAACATATTTAACTACAATATCTCATTATTGACATCCAAAACAAAAACAATGACTAGAATAGCTTTGCTTTGCAATCTATCAAGGCATCTGACAACATAATCATTTCGATTAAACACGAATACAAACACGTGTTATGCCACTTTTAATTTTCTGTGTATGGAATGATAACATGGTAGTGGAGTTCAATCACGATTCTAATATGCACATATTGAGGCCAATAACTTACTAATTTTGCTCCATCACTTGGTTCAATTCCACGTCTTTAAATCTCATTAACATCAGTTACTTTATCTTTGACATAGTTAAATCCTAGTAAACCATTGTAGCATGTACATTACCTCTCAAATGAGAAGATAACCTCCTGAAATATTATGAGTACGCTCCAAAGGTTTGATGGAACGAGAAGAAGTCGATCGAATACTGTATATGATAAGGTAGGTCATATGTTATCACGCCTGAAAAATGGAAGTTGTTTCTCTGCAATCAACCAATATCAACTATCACAAGTAAAATGACAATGTAATAAAAATTAAGAGAAGAAAACTAAACTTAGTACTATGAGACCTATAAATGTAGTTAAATTGATACTATTGCATCTCTCCTTGGATTCTTCAAGTTACATAGTGAACTGGTTGATCGGTTGTAGTTCAACAACTAACTAATATAGTTGTCCTGCACATTTTAGATGTAGTTAAAGTTCAAGCTGCGCAATTGAAAATTTCTATTCATATGATGTTGACAGTAAGATAACAAGACAATGATCAGATTTGCAAAGTTATGACAAGCAATTAATATAAGGTTGAGATATAAGGATGAATATCAAACAAAAGCAATGAAAACTTATCTTCTTGATCAAGAGAGTAACCATACCTTGTCTCTGCCACATTAAAGAATATGCTTCAGGAAGAAGTCTTGACTGATGATCAACATTATAGGCTCTAGTAAAAGCTACATTATCCAAAACATCAACACCATTCATCCAAAACTGCAAGCATCCTCAATTCAGTATCACTAATCCATGGTCTATTCAAATCTAGAAATTCCAAACATACGCTTCATATGTGACTAAATCAAACAAAGCTCCATATGTCAAATTCCTGAAAACAAACAGGTTACAGTTTCGAAACTGTTAGAGCACTGCTCGGTCGAACTCGCAAGCGTTGCTATCTCAAGCTTGTTTGTCAAGTTTAGTTGTCAAATCTATAAGTCTTGATTTCTAATCTACTTATAGCTAAGTCTCAGATTAGGATAGAAAGTGTAGTTGAGCATTAGACTTCACGACGTTCATCCATTGAAGACGGAGAACTACTAAGGGGAGCTTGTGGAACTTCATAAACAAAAGGTATGTGGAGACTTGAACTCATCTATCACTCAAAAGTCTATCTACTCTATCTCCTTGAAAAGACGAGGGTACCCAAATATACCTCAATCTAAAACTTTTCCACCTATAAGTCCTTTCTCTGAAAGTGATTATCTATGGACTGAGTCGAGACAATGGAACTAATCGGTTCACACTTCGTGTGATCGTCTGTGGATACAAGATCGAGACAATACAACAACGAAGTATGTTTACTTGATAAAAGGTTCAGACTTAACAAAACACAATAGGATTGCTATCAAGTAAATAGGAATTAACGTTTGTGTATTTTACTTCTAATTATAATAAAACAATTATAATTGCGGAAATAGAAAAGTAAAATACACAGCAATATTTTGTTAACGAGGAAACCGCAAATGCAGAAAAACCCCGAGACCTTGTCCAGAATTGAATACTCTCAGGATTAATCCGTTATACAAAATCTAAAACAACTTCGTATAGTTGAGACCAAGCAACTAAACCTATAGTTCACATAGTTCCGTTTGTATCCATGCGCCTCCAACTTCAATAAGTCACGCACTTGGAACAATTCCTTTGGTTCGTATTCCAAACAGTAAAGGAACAACAAATTTGTTCGGTAACAACTCTTTTCAACCAAGTGATGTAAGTTTGACAAATGGCTCTTCCATTTATCCCAATAAACTCCTTTGTCAGGTCCTTAGATCTATCTTTTCAACAACTACCAAAGTAATTGTTAAGATTATGCAATCAATACTTTTAATCACAAATAAATGTATTAATGTCGATCTACTCAACTAATCAATCAAATATATCACAAAAATAAACCGATTATAGTTGGATCCTTTTCCAGCCGAAACAAGTTTTGTGCACACAAAGATTATGAACCCAAATATCTTCTTTGTCTTCAAATTTTCTTTGATCTTTAATAAACACCTGCACACAAACAACTTGAATGTCTTGTAATCAATCACACACAGAACGGAGTCTGTTAGCAATGGATTATCACAAGACGTCTGTAGGATCAGAATCTCGCAGCAATAATGCCTCGGCGAAATTATTAACAACACAACACAGCAACGTCGTAGAATAACTTCAGAAACGAAATAATAAACGACGTCAGCTAAATCATGAGAAAAATATGATGGTCCTGCGAAAATTAGAGAGTTTGCGAGATTAACGTTTGTAAGGTTGCGAGAATGTCGCAAGCCATATCCGAAAATAAAAGTTAGATTAGCTGTCATCCACTATGTAAAACTCTATATAAAGAGCCGATCATCTGTAAAGAAGGGAGAGATCTTTTCTGATTGAGAAGCAAGTAAATAGGAGAGAGAAAATCTAGAGCAGTGGTTATTCTTGATTCCTTTATATTTTCTTGTAATATTGTTCAAAGATTCATCAATAAAATTAAGATTGTTAATCTAAAATGAGTTGAATGTTAATGAAATCTTGTGAGGGGTGTAGTGTAGGACTTCCTGCAACTACATAATGGCGCTAGAAACAGGGAACGATTGAAGATTGAAGATTATTCTAGAAAAAATTGAAGATTAATAATGAGATTTGTGAAGATTTGGAGTGATTGATTAAGAAATTTACATAATCTCTTGCAATTCATTAATATTGAAGAAATGGCTAGAAGAAGAAATACATCAGAACAACCAACTACTGTTAGAAGAAGCAAGAGAATTGCTGGAAGGGAAAGAAGTGAAATGGGAGAATCAACTAGAATGAGAAATAATGGAGAAAATCAAATTCAACCACCAGTTCAACAAACACTAATACAAGGAAGGAATACAGATTATGATAGGGTGAGTATACACACTTGGCAATCAAATTCGGTAGAAGAAGTAGAAGAAGAGCAGCAAACCAGAAACCATAGACAGGTAGAGAGAAATTAAGAAGCAGATGAAGGAATAATTCATGGAGATGAGGAAATTGGAGCGTTAGAAACGTTGAGACGAAGAATACATGAAGAAAGAAGAGCTGAGGCAGAAGAACGTGCGAATCTAACAAGGCAAAATCACGAATTGAGGATGGAAAATATGAGACTGCGGAGTAGAAGATCGAGAAGTATTACAAAATCATATTCAAGATCGACTAGAAGAGAGATGAGGGAAAACTCACCCACAATTAATGCCGGAAATAATATTCAAGAAGAAATATCAAATCCTAATGAAGAACATCGCGAAAATAGAAAAAGGACTGATGATCGTTACGTTCCACAAAATGAAACTTTTGATGATAGGCAAAATGATAGAAATCAAGAGAATGAACAACGTCAGGGACAAAATAATCAAGATGGCGAAGGGAATCGAGAGGAAGGAAGGAGAATTTTACATGAGAGAGAAGCTCAAAGAAATCAACAAACGATTGAAGAAGAAATTGAAAGACATTATGCTGAACAAGCACGTTTAATTTGTGAACGTGAAAGATTGAGAGCGGAAATGGAAGAACAATAGCTTCAGGAAATAATTCTCCAGAACAATCACGACAATCGAGAAAGAAGACGAACACAAAACCAGAATAACGGTAATATCAATGAAGAGTATGATAGAGTACAGAGGATGGCTGAAAGACATCGAATGGAATTGATGAGAAATGAACAAAATCATGGAGGGGAAAATGAGAGACATCATCATATGCGAATTCAAGATAGAGATGAGGAACAGAATCGCAAAAGAAGACGATATGAAGATGATGAAGAAGAAATGCAAAATTTCGCGAGAGAAGAAAGATATGAACGCAAATGAAGGGAGGCGAAATTAAAAATACCAATGGATCAAAATTCAGGTGTAAATAAACAAATCTTAAAAGAATTAGAAGAAATGAGAGGGATGCTAAATAATAGAGGAGAAGTAGGCAGAAGACAACTGGATGAAGCTATAGAAGAAGCTGCGAAAACTCCATTTACAAGGGAAGTACAACTAGGAGGAATACCACCGAAATGCAATTTTCCCACATTAACCAGCATTTTTGATGGAACAACTTGTGCAATTCAACACATTAAAGCCTACGTGAGGTGCATGTTGCAATGGGAAAATCATGATGTTGTATTATGCAAGTATTTCGCATCCAGCTTAACAGGGGAGGCGTTAAAATGGTTAGAAGGTCTACCAAAGAATACAATAACATCCTTCAATCATTTGCATACTACATTCCTTGGGGCATATATAAGTAATAATTCTTCGCGACCTGGTATTGAAGACGTGTTTGGATTAAAACAAAGAATTGGCGAAAGTTTGAAGCACCTAACTAAAAGATGGAGGACTATGTGTAGCGAAATGGCTGGCCGTGTGGATGAGAGATATCTTATCTTATCATTTATCAATGCTATGTTTGCAACCAACCTATTGTATATCCAAATTTTCAGAGTCAAGAATACATCACAATGACTGAATTGCGAGAACTTCAGGAAGAATATATTGCTCTAGAGGAAAGGCAAAATGAAATGGAATCATACCAGTTGCGAACACCAGTTCACAAACAGCGAATGCAAGCTTATTACCCAAAATAATAACACAGTGGCGAGCACTTCGCAAGTACAACAAGAAAAGGTGACGGGCAACAATCAACAGAAACTGGTGGCTATGGGAAGCCGAGATCAAGAGGAGTATGAAAGAGAAAGAAATTTCTACAATCGTGGTGGAAATAACAAATTCAAAGACTCGATCAGCCGCAAGAAACTTATGGAGGTCAAAGACAAAACTATAATAGAGGACAAGGAGGTCACAAGGTATATGGGAAGAAATCAAGATGCCACCTCTAAATGCAAGTGTGGAGAAAATATGGGAAGCTATAATTTTGATGGAGAATATACCAACCCATGGAACATGGGAACGGAACCACCTCCAAACCACAGAAGTCATGAGTTTGTTCTTATCATCATTTTCATGGACATACTACAAATGATTGCAGAAATGTAAAAAGAATTATTCTGAGAATGATAGATCAAGGAAAACTAAACCACTTTTTGGTAGGCACCCACAATCTCAACCATTGCCACCACCACCAGAGCATCACAAAGTAAACACGATGAAAAAGAAGGAAACATTCTTCATAGAAGTTGGTGCAAAAGCAAAGAATCTATTCTGTCACTCTATCGTACATTCATACAAGACAATTGAAGATTTTCATGACAATGTTTTGAGTAGAGTGTTCGCAAGAGATAATGATGGAAGAGAAATTATGAATATTGCGAAAATCTCGCCACTAGAGGAATGGCAGAAACAGATATTTCTTTTACCGCAGAAGAAATCCCCGAAGGTGAAGAGGTACATGATAATCCATTGGTAGTAAAATTAGAAATTAATCCAAAACCGAAAGAATATGAGGATGATGAAGCTGAATTCATGGGCAATTAATAGATTCTAATCGATACTGGAAGCTCTGTGAACATCTTTTTTATCATACTTATAAAACTATGGGAGGAAGAGATGATGATCTTATACCATCAACATATAAGATATATGGTTTTAATGGTACTGCCAACAAGCCTAAAGGGAGGTTACTATGCGAATTCCATTGAAGGGAATATCTTCTGAAATCCTATTCTGTGTCGTTGATGTAGAATCACCCTACAATGCATTAATTGGTCGACCTTGGCTACATGGGATTCTAGGTGTAGCTTCAACTTTCCACCAGTGCATCAAATTCCCTCACCCCAGCGGTGTAGGAATCATAAAGGGAGATTGGGTTGAAGGAAAGAGGTGTTACGAAACTGAGGTAGAATCCTGCGAAGGAAGAGCAAACAAGAAGGAAAATTGGCGACACAAAATCAAAGAGACACAAAGAAGTGAGAGGTTGATGGTGGATGCAATCGAAAGAAAGAAGAAGAGATGTTGCGAAACTAATGCTAGCTCAGAATAAAAAATGGTGAACATACCACTACCAAGGAAGCAGTAGCAGAAAATAACAAAGAAGCAAGATAGCAAAGGTAATGTATGAATGATTGATTTGTTGCGACACTTCGCGCAATAATAAATTCTCAAAAATACATTTTATTGAATGACAAAATTGAGATTGCGAAATGCAAAATACATATGATGATGTGCAGAATCTCGCAGAGATAATGAATTCTACAAAAGACAATCAGAGAACATGACAAAAGAGAAAGGGGCGAACCTTTGGCGACACCCTAGTTCGAATAAAAAATTGACAACTGAATACAATTTCGCAGAGGCAATGTAAGACCTAAAGTACGTCATATAAGGGGGTACCTGTTGCATGGCTCAGGGAAAGGCTACACCGCCACCGGAACCTGAGTCATGGAGATTTGGGGTCAATAAAGCCCATCCGGGAGAGGCACCTTGGATTCTCAGCTTAAGCATATGACTTAGGTTGGGCGACTAAGGTAATAAGGACTCTCCCAAGGAGTGCAGAATCTGATCAAGGCGCCGAGGTACACGGTTGAGTCAAGAGTGCCAGGGGTCTGGAGCGTACCTTGCCATTCTTGACAAGTCTTGGCTTATACTGCACTCGGCCCGAAGAAAACCCCACTTAGGGTGCAGTCTCGTAACCATAAACCCTATAGGTAAAAGGGATAAGAGGCTGCGAAAACAACTGGTTGTTGTTAAGACTGGATGGGAGGAGCTAACCTTGTATGGTAGAGTACGCCTCCTTGAAGGGGCAACCAGGGGGAGATAAGGGCGGCACCCTCCATTAGGGAGCTGATAAGTGTCTTAAGACGCAAATGTCATGAGGCTTTTTACTCGCAAGGGTATTAAGGCTTGTCATATTTGTGCAACAATCCTGAAGAGGCAATAATACAAAGAAAAATATAAGACGAGATCAATGGGTTTTCGCATGAAAGTGCGAAGACGTCCTGCGATTTCGTCGCAAGACGGCAATGTATGGGGCTTTATTTTCGCAAGAATATTTAGGCCTGTCATATTGTCGCAACATTCCTGAAGAGGCCATAATACAAAAGAAAAAGTTAAGGCAAGATCAATGGGTTTTTGCATGAAAGTGCAAGGACGTCCTGCGATTTTGTCGCAATGACAAGAGGTGGCATAATAAGACCTTTAACTAGGAAGGCAAAATAAGACCACACAGGGATGAGATTTTGAAAAGAATCAAAATTCACTTTGCATATGATTGCGAAATTATACATAAACAACTGCGAAGTTGAGGCACAAAATAAGAAAAATCTGCAAAATCTCTCATTTGGATACAAATAACAGAGACAAGTATGGGAATGAATGAAATTAGAAAATGTTATTTGTCTCCACATGATAGATTTACGCAAAAATTAAAAAATTAATGATTATATTGATTAACCATATTGCAAGGAAGAATTGTTTTAATGAATGCAAGTCAAAATGAAAGAAACTCATATATTAAGGAATATGGAGAACCAAAAGAATTCGCAAATATACAGAAAGGAGGAATAAATGTACAAGCATTACATAAGATTAAAGAAAGAAACAAAACTACTTCTTAGTTGATCCTTCATCATCTTCATCATACTTGTTCCTTTCTTCGTCTGCATCAGAACTTTTATCTCCATCAGAACCTTCATCACCATCAGATTCTTCATCATCAGATTCGCTATTAGAAATAGTCAGACTAGGAATGTTCTTTGGGATCTCCTCCAAGAGACAAGGATAATCAGAATGAGGAATACTATGGTCATCACAAACCATTTGAATAGTTTGATTGAGAAAATGCATAGCATCATTCTTAACGTTCGCAACAGTGATCTTGATTTGATTATTTAATCTAGAATATTTATCGTTGCGAGAAGAAAGATTCTTTGCGAGTTCCTCTTTTTCAGCTTCAAGTTCCTCAATTCTTTCGCGATATCTACTTTCAGAATCTGTGAGCAAAAGGCAATCAATTAATAACTTGATGAAACTTCATAAGAAACAAAAGATTAGTGAAGAAGAACAGTTAATAACCTTCTCTGTCAGAAATCATATCTCTAATCAAGGTTGTATGCTTAACTTGGAGACTAACATTTACATCTAAATCTTTTCTGGCATCGTCTAAGATTTTCGCTGCCCAAGCGAATTCATCCTCATTATTTATAAGGAGACGAGAACGAATTTGGTTTTCTCTTTCGCAGAGCTCGGTATTCTTGCGGTTAGCTTCATCTCGTTCAATTTGAACTTCAAGAAGGGTCTCTTGAAATTACGCCAAAGCCTTAGCACCTTGATCAGAGATGCGATCCTTATCATCTATGAGACCGCTAATTTTGGTTCTTAGCTCATTTTTTTTTCTCTTTAGAATTAAGAAAGAGACGCTTAAATCGGTTGGCTAAGCCTAAACTAGATTTATGGTCAATCTCTAAGAGGCGAAATTTGGATCTCAGTTCATTCAGAGAAAGAAATGAAATTTTATCATTTGAGAAACTATTTAAAGATTTATTAAGGCGCTCAAGAAGGGTATCATTATCCAAGGCATTAGCAAATGAACGAAGAATGGTAGCTTCATCAGAAAGACCATAAATGTCTGCAAAAAGGATCAATTAAATAAGATAAAACAACAGGATGAATGAATGAAGGGAAAGAAGAAAAGTAACATACCATAGAGTTGATTATTAGCTTGTTGAAGACTAGAGATTTTGTTCTTGTACGAAGAAGAATCAATTTCTAATTGTTTGTTCTTCTTGCGAATACATTTGACTTCAGCTTCCAGTTCCTCATTTTTTGTACGAAATTGAAGATTCTTCTTTTCAAGAATTTTGCGCCTCCTCTCCAGATCTGAGGCAACAGCGAAGAAGCTTTTCCAGCCTGCGAGAAAATGTAAAAAGTATTAAAATAGAAAGAGATTTTTAGTTACAGTAATGAAGAAGTAAAAAGACGAAAGCATACCAGACTATTAAGAGAATGCAGGAAGTTGGGAGTAACTGATCTAGAAACTCCGCGAAGAGAATTATCACCATCCATTAAAGGAACATCGCAAATTTTAGCGAGAGCTTTGCAGGTATTAGCGAATTGATTATCTCCCATTCCTTGCAAAGAATCAGAAAAGAGGCCAGAGAGCTTAGCCATAGAAGATTCAGATGGAGAATCTTCATTTGCAGCAAGGTCATCATTATCCCCATCATCCTCATCACTCTCGGAATTTTCATGAGAAGGAATATTTGAAGGAGAGAAAGAACGGGTTTTTCTCTTCTTTGAAGGAGGAGCAGTTGTTTTTTCCCTACGAAGAGCACCTTTGCCTTTATCACCAATCCTCGTAACATTGGTAGGTTTTTCTATTTCAACAATAATCTTCACACACAGATAGAAATAAGAAACAGAGGCAGCAGTATACTGTTTAAAATCATAATAGAATATTTCTTACCTCATCTGTGTATGAGCGAAGAGCTAACAAGGTACTAGCCTTCCCAGTCCTGTGACAGCTATCTTTCAGTTTCTGGATCTATAGAATGTCGCAAGAATCAACGAACAAAAGAATAAAGACAAATAAAGAAATATAAAGTGGGTGAAACTGGAAGAGACATACCTCTTTCTCCTTCTCGGGCCAAGAGAATACCCAAGGTTGATAAGAAGCGAGATTCTCAGGAAGAACATTTGACCCAGCAATGTAAGGTCCTTTCAGCATCAAGGGAAAAACACACCATTTATCATCTTTGGATTGGCGAGGGGTTGTGTTCTTACTAGAGTGCTAATTAATGTCCTGCATGAGTATTTTAGCTTCATCAATATTATCTTTTCTTTTCAAGCGAATACCCCAGCGAGTATTCTCTTTCTTCATGGAGATCAATTCATAATTTTCAAAGAAACTCGCTACTGTGTATTTTTCAGCAATTATCTCCAAGTCTGCGAATTTAGGATCCCTAAGTTCTTTGGAGTAAAGAGATCCATTACCAGCACCACGGTTAGCGAACTCTAGCATCAGACAGATGAAATCCCCACCCAATTGGAAGATAGCTCGCGAAAATCCCGAGTGAGCGAGAATTTCATAGAATTGAGGAATATCTGGGTCATAAAGAGGAATGGGAAGACCTGCGAGAATTTGACCTAGCGAAATTATGATTGATTGATCATCACAATGTTGATCAGAGAAAAGTTCTATAGAAAGAATTGACTTGGCACTTTCACCAGGAATGGTAGAAAGTGTGAAACCTTTCTCAGCAAGATCTTTTTTGACGTCTTTTAAGTTTTTCTCATGTTTGTGGCCACTTGGAGGCATATCTGAATATAGAGTATGGGAATGGATAAAAAGTAAGAAGATTGAAGAGGGAAGAATTACAGTAGCAGAACTTACGGAAGAACAATAGAGTTGCAAAGATGAGAGAATAAAAAGAGAAGAGAAAGTAAAAAGAAAATGGAAAGAAGAGTAAGAAGAATATATAAAGTAGATTTTTTTTACTCGAAGAAATAAACACCATTAAGGAGAAAAGACGTGAGCGGTTGAAAAGCAGCGGTTACAGAAAACGTGTCAAGAAATAGATGGAAGAAAGAATACGTGTGATAAATACAGAATATGAAGAGATGAATAGCTGCGGCATTTCTCACATCATTCTCTACTTCGCAGAAAAGATATGAGAAGAGGCAAGATGTAGGATCAGAATCTCGCAGCAATAATTCCTCAGCGAAATTATTAACAACACAACACAGCAACGTCGCAGAATAACTTCAGAAACGAAATAATAAACGACGTCAGCTAAATCATGAGAAAAATGTGATGGTCCTGCGAAAATTAGAGAGTTTGCGAGATTAACGTTTGTAAGATTGCGAGAATGTCGCAAGACATATCCGAAAATAAAAGTTAGATTAGTTGTCATCCACTATGTAAAACTCTATATAAAGAGCCGATCAGTTGTAAAGAAGGGAGAGATCTTTTCTGATTGAGAAGCAAGTAAATAGGAGAGAGAAAATCTAGAGCAGTGGTTATTCTTGATTCCTTTATATTTTCTTGTAAGATTGTTCAAAGATTCCTCAATAAAATTAAGATTGTTAATCTAAAATGAGTTGAATGTTAATGAAATCCTGTGAGGGGTGTAGTGTAGGATTTCCTGCAACTACAACGTCTTTAGATCTACAAAAATTCTAAAGATCCCCGTCGAAACTTCGATCTAGTTTGAGTGAATCTTATATCAGAAGAGAAGATTCTCAAGCATAAACAAACTAGGTGCAATCAAAGTTCAACCACTGTTAGTCAATCAAATCAATCGAAAACTAATAATAAACCGCAGTTATCTAGTTTCCCACCAACGGTACTAATAGAGCTTCTCAATCCTAAAAAAGTCTTTAAACTGAGCGGCCGTAAGAGATTTCGCCTAATTAGGTTACTTTCCTCTCTAAATAGGCGGCTCCACCAGTAACAGCACAACTAGGTAGTTTTGCTGGCTCTGAGGATTAGTTTGCTCGAAATGCAAACTTCAGTATTTATAGACAAGAAAGTTTGGACACCAAGGAATTTCCAAAACCGAATATTCTCAAAGATATGAAATAAAGACAAAATCGGTTTTCATAATTCCTGGAAATGCTCTGTCCAATTAATGACCGAAATCTCAGTAGAAATCTCCAATTAGTAAATGCACATTACTAATTTTTATTTTCTAAAGATATGCATTTTAATTACTGGAAATTAAAAGCATATAAAAACTAAAAACCTTAATTAAAAGATTCTCAATTTATTTCGATCTGTGATTCTCCTTTAGCTATTAACGAATATCTTTGAACAATAAAAGATAAGAGTTACTGCACATGTTCAAAGTATGTCGACATCTTTACTTTGTAAATCCTTTTTCATATTTACAATCTTGGAACCGATTTTCCACACTTCCAAACAAGTTTAGATTTGGTTCATATGACTTCCAAGAACTATGTGATTGATTATCCTATCAAATCATCATTAATGAGTTTCACGGTTCTACCTCAACATAAAGTTTCGGTTCTACCTCCAAGTGGGTTCGAGGATCGGTTACACTAGTTACCATAAAATGGCTAACTAAGTACTAGGATCGGTTAACACTTCTTGTGGTAAGAATTGTGATCAGTTGACCAAGTTATAGGATCGGTTACACCAACTTACTAAAACTTGGTAAACCTCCTACAAGGATCGATTACACTCTCTCTTGTGATCGATCACACCTCTTACTAGGATCAGTTACCCAATGGCTAGTATTTAGTCACACCAAATTCAAGATATCGATCTTACTATCTTAGGTGATTACTTAAGATCGGTTTCACTAATAAAAGTCATACCAATACAAAAGTCAGGCCTTGTTAATAGTTTTACCAATATACATAAACAAGTTATGAGCGGTTATACTAAACACACATATTGGTAATTCAAAAGATTTGCAATGAATAACAATACCAATAAGCCTAGCGATTTCCCTATCGATTCACAAAACAAGTTTATAAATTTACTTCCTTTAAATGAATGTAAAACATTATTTCCTAGGACGAAATCTTCACCCATACCCATACATAATCACAATAGCATTCATACGATTATGTCGATGTTTTATATACGAAGTTCAAAAGATAGACGTTATATTTCGTATTGTATTCCTTAATACTATGTCTAACTAGAGTATAATCATTCAAAGCTTCGCAGTTATGTTTTCAATATGCACGACTTGAAAGATACGTTAGGAAATGAAACAGTTCAAGTCAAATATTACTAAACTCAAGTGTAAGGATGATGTCGTCGTTGTAGCTCCTTACTTCTTCACATTCTTCAAGTCTTTACGTAATACTTCTAAGTCTCATATCCTAATACTTTCAAGCTAACCTATACGAATTTGACTATAATAAATAATCAAGCGATTCTTTAAATGAGTTTTGGTTCACTAAAATATGACAACCAAACTTGACATACCAACGCTTGGTGGGTTCAACCGAGCTATGCTCTAACACTCCTATTTGAGACAAAAATCGTATAACTATATACACTTCGATTATACACATTTGATATTTCGAGCTGAGGTTAACTCGCCTATATATTTCTCGAAATATGTGTTGGTAAGCTTTCGCTTTAACCAAGTTCATCTTATATTCTTGACGAAAGCCAAAATATGATCATGTGAAAATCGCCTTGTAACATCTTACATGATTTGTGTGAGGCAGTCATTTGATATAGACACGGAATGTTTCGCATTGATCATTCAATTACTTGAAAATTGCTTTGAAGCTAATAGTTTATGTGAGACAAATATTGCCGTCTTCCAAGAATGTTTCAATGGTTGAAATGGGAATTTAGAATGATTAACCATGATTAGATATAAACACAGTATGCGTACTTCCATATGTGTAGTCCAAAACCGGCAATCTAGTATGCATACCCGTATGTGTACTGGTTGATCGGGTGAAGTCCGGTAGCTATAATATGCATACCCGTATGCGTACTGGCGAATTCAGTTGAAGTACGGGAACTTTAGTATGCGTACCTGTACGCGCACTATATTCAACTGAGTTCGGATGTGAACGATAGTATGACTACCCGTTTGCATACTGGCAAACAAAGTCCATATCCGACTACTGAGGTATGCATACCTGTTTGCATACTTGAGTAGGTTATGTTTTAAATCGGTTTTTTCATGAACTAATACATTTATATATTAAGGAATGCAATCTTTTGCAAAGAATGACTATAATGTTCATGAATTGATTCGAGTGAATCAAAATCGATTTTGCTTCAATTGTGTCTTTTATACTTCTATGAGAATATAAACAATTGAACAACTACAAAACTAGTTTCATTTGAGTTATTTGAACTAGTTATGGTTAAGATGAATATGGTTGATATGAAAGTGTTCATATGGCCAACTTCGGCTAACTATTGTTGAGCCAACAAAGGTGTACACTTTTAGGTACGGTTACTCATATCTAAATAAAGTCAATTTTCATTTGTGTGTAACAAGCTAAGTTCGATCCAATGGTTGGAAAATATTAGCTTGAGTCTAATCAGGTTTTCATCTAACGGTGAATATTGAATGCTTTGTTACCAAGATAGTATTGATTGCAAACCCTGATTTGAAGATTATATAAGGGGGAACTCTAGAAAGTGGGAAACCTAATCCCCACACCTCTTGTGTGATACTAGTTGCGACTAGAGTCGATTCTCCTTTAACCTTAGGTTTTTTTCCAAAACCCAGTAGGTTCGTTGGGATTGTGAAGCCAGACCGAACTATTTTCTGTGTAGTTGCGTGTTCTGATCTTGTTGTTTTATATCGTGATTGAGTACTATCTTCTCTAAGATTGGATCGATATTTAAACTTCGATAGGCAAGATAAAAAGTAGTCACAAACATCTTCGTCTCATCGTTTGTGATTCCACAATATCTTGTTTCGCTACCATATGATTAAGATTATTGTGAGGTGATTGATATTTCTAGGCTATTCTTCGGGAATATAAGTCTGGTATATCAATTGGTTCATGTTCACCTTGATTTATCAAAAGACGGAACAAAACTCATAGGTATATCTGTGGGAGACAGATTTATCTATTCAATAGACTTTTCTGTATGAGACAGATTGGTTTATCAAGTCTTCGACTTTGGGTCGTAGCAACTCTTAGTAGTGGGTGAGATCAGCTAAGAGAATCAAGTGCGTAGAGTCCTGCTGGGATTCAGAGACGTAAGGAGCGCAACTGTACCTTGATTTGTGTGAGATTGGTTAGGGCTCAACTACATGTCGGTCCTAAGTTAACTTGGAGTAGGCTAGTGTCGGTAGCGGCTTAATAAATTTTGGTGTTCAAATATGGACTAGGTTCCGGGGTTTTTCTGCATTTGCGGTTTCCCCGTTAACAAAACTTCTGGTGTCTGTGTTATTTCTTTTCCGCATTATATTTGTTTATATAATTGAAATAGTTGTGCGTAAGTTCAATCAATTGTGAATCCAACCTTTGGTTGTTGATTAAATTGATTGACACTTGGATATTAGTTTTTTATACCGTCCAAGTTATTTTTTATATTCAATCGGGCTCGAAAATTCCTATTTGTTTGATTGCAGATTGAATTGAGAAATTGAGATATAACTCTTTGATATACTTTTCTTAAGAGTGAGTCTAACTGTCTAGTTGATTCTCTTGAAAGTATATTGGAGTTAGTCCATACAAATTGCTAAGAGAAATATTGGGTGTGGTTTTTAGACCCCCGCCTTTTCAATTGGTATCAGATCAGACAAACAGTATAAACCTAATAAGTTTGTGTTTGACTGATCCCTAATGTCTATCCCTATGGGAAATTTCTTTGGGAAACTTGCTCTAGGTATATGTAACTGACGCAAGAATTCCTTTAAGACTGTTCCAAGATTATTATCTATTAGACCTCTGGTCTCTCATGATAATCTCGTTCCATCTAAGACATTGGAAAACTTAAATGATGAGAAACAGTCTAAAGGAAAAACTAAAAGTTCTTCTAAGAAAAATCGTTCGAGAAAACGTGGTCAACGCTCAAAGATATGAATTGTCACTAGATTAACTCTTAATCTTTTTGAGGAATACTATCGTGAATGATCAATTGACAACGATCTATTTAGAGCTTTTGAAAGCGGTTTTAAATTCTTAGAAAATCTTAATTCGATTGAGGAAAAGAATCATTCTGATAAAATTTATGTACCTGTCAAATCATGTATTCATGATGTACGAACTATGCTTACTACCAACTCATGCGAAATTGATAAAAAGATTTCTGGTGAGTTCGGTATAGGTTCTAATTTTCAGAAAACGTTATTCCTTGGTCATAAGAAAAAAGATTTAAAAAATTCTATTAACCCTGAGTATCATCATTACTATGATTATAATTCTGGTACATTTCACAAATATCAACCATAAAAGTTGCATGAGGATCTCTCTGCACATCTAGCCTCTTGGTAACATGCTTGGCTCTACCCTATTTGTATATAACTTGAGATGAGGCAAGTAACGGTTTGATTATTATTTGCGTTTGGGTTAATTTATTTTTAATCTTTTTCTATGAGAAAAATTCCTTGACAAGTTTTTTTTCTCTACCCAAGGTTAATTAAAATGATGTAATTTTCTACTATCCTTTTACTGCACTGTACAAATCCTTTGAGTGCGCGAACCTTGGCTGTTGAACGCTTTAAGAAATCCTGCTTTCTTTTGCGGGTCGCGGTTCATAAACGGGTCCAAGACCATGTTTGGGTATATAATAAGTGTGGTACGTGTACCCTTCTTCTCCCTTTTCTAGTCTGCGTACGTGAACTTTTCTAGGGTTCACGTATCATCTTCATTAAAATTCATCTTTGGAGAGTCAAAAGTGATTAAGGGTTTTACTCATCATCAAGGAGAAAATCAAGTAAGTTCTTTCTTCTCCTTGTACTCTCAATTTCTAGGTCTCATGGGAAATTTCAAGGTTTCAAAGAAGGTTTCAAAAAACTTGGATTCATCATCTTCTATCACGACTTTACCTCAAAATCAAGATTTTATTAAAATTAGATTTTTCAATGATTCTAGTAGTAAGATCTTTGAAAGGATTTCTTCTAGTGGTTTCATTCTAGAAAACAAGTTGGACATGGTTAGTGGTCATAAATAAGATTTGATTTGTTTTGAAAAATTTAATCTTGGAAACATATTTAATGGCGTTGGTGAAGGTTTTGAAACTCTCACAAGAATCTTCTATGCTAACATCCATGATGTTGAGCTTGACGACATGGAATTCAAGACCATAATAAATAGAGAAAGGATTCTTGTTATTAGAGAGTTGAATTCAAGGATTACCAAAATTCCTTTGGGTAATTTTCGCCTTCCTAGACCAAGGGAAGAAAGACCATCTTATGAAACCATTTCTAATGGTCTTTGTGGCAAGAGTGTTGATTGGTTTGAAAGGAAATTTCCTACTAATTATCTTAGTCTTGCTTTGATGTCTTTCGAAAAACTTGGTATATCTAGTCTTTGTCCCTCCACAATTGAGAATTCTTGGAGGAGTCGTGAGTTTGCGGAGTTAGTCTATTTCCTTGAATTGGGTTCTAAAAGTCTTGATATTTGTGAATTCATCATTCTCCAAATGCTCTCAATCCGTCATCCAACAAGAAGTTAGGCTTTCCTTGCTTAATTGAGCAAATTTGTCGAGCATATTCTATTGCTCCTATTGGAAACTCCATTGGACCTCCCAAACTTGTTCTTCCTTGTACTTTCAAACGTATGAAGGAGAATGCTTGTAAAAGGCAAAGATGTGATTCCCTTGACGGTTCATGTGATCCTACCACCTTGAGGCTTCTTCATAAAATTCACAAGGGTGTGTGTAAGATCAATTCCAAGGTAAAATGCGTGCTAGAACAATTAGGTGTGATTGCCACTAAGTTTCTTTTGCCACTAAGTTTCCTGAGATAAAAGAAGATATGAATAGGATTCAAGCCTCTTGGATGGTTTCCGATGATGAAGATGATGATTATAATCTTTATCTCTTGTTATTTTGTCTAGGGAACTTCTTATGAGAATTTATTCTTGTGTTTTAAGAAGGATAACTAGGGTTTGGAATAACAATTATTGTGAATACACATAGCTATTGCCAACGATTTTCATCTTGCAATGTTTTTAGATTTTCATCTTGTTATGGGATATATGTGTTTGCGTCCGTGAACTATGATTGTCCCATTTTTTTCTCAAAAGTTAAGTCTATCATATGTCTTTATTGATAAAAGATAGAATGAACTTTTGACAACAAAAGTTAAGCCTATCATGTCATTATGCAAATATTGATGAAGATAGGATGAACTTTTGTCTGCAAAGATTAAGTATATTATATGTCTTTATGCAAATATTGATGAAAAATAGAATGAATCTTTGAATATTCCGCAGTATTGGTCTTTCCCTGATCCACATCTTTGTGTAAATACTGTGCGGCTCCGTAAGTTCTCTTATGTGAGCATTTCCGATCAAATTAATCATGGGTTCTCTTGTGGTTAATTTAATTGAGTTTTCTGGATACAAATTCATGTTTCATGTGATTTTTTGATGTCCAAAGAAATCCTCTTTTTCTTGTAAAAGTAAGGTCGCTCTTGTTGTTCTCTCGAGAATGACATTTTATGGGGGAGAGTTCTTAATTGAAATTGTGCTTAATTGCCAAATCTTTGTGGGGGGTGCGGCTGTGGAATATTGTAGGTATTTTCTTGTATCTTTATTAACTCATTGATGAATGCATTTAGTTTCGACTGTATGATTGCATCTAAACAAAGTTGATATGTTTCCTTTTGGCCATGAAGTATCTCTATGATAATTTCATTAGGGTCCCACTAGTTTTCGTACCTTTGCCAATTTATATTGACAAAAAGGGGGAGAATTAATGTATAGTTCACACTACAAATACATATGGTTTACAGATCATTATATAAGGGGGAGTGGTGTTCATGTGAAATGAAGTATTGACTAAGGGGGAGTGATACATATCACCATAGTATTGTTATCAAAGTTGTGATACAATTGGACTTTGATGTTGTGCAATAATACTATGACACTGTATAACAATGATTGAGAGCAACTGTTTTCTCATTGTTATAGCTACGGATCTTCAACAACTATGATGCCGAGTTGAACACGTTCAGAATCACTGGAGTACTTGGAAGTGACGAAGATTTCGAGTAATGTTGAAGAACCAAGGAGATCAAGCATTTGGATGAGAAGCTACATAGTTTATTTATTTTGTATCCATATGTATTGATAGTTTTGTCACTAAAATTGACAAAGGGGGGAGATTTTAGAGCACTGCTCGGTCGAACTCGCAAGCGTTGTTATCTCAAGCTTGTTTGTCAAGTTTAGTTGTCAAAACTTTAAGTCTTTTTTTGTAGTCTATTATAGCTAAGTCTCGGATTAAGATATAAAGTGTAGTTCAACATTAGACTTCACGGCGTTCATCGATTGAAGACGAAGAACTACTAAGGGGAGCTTGTGCAACTTCATCAACAAAAGGTA
The DNA here is from genome assembly GCF_003573695.1 of Papaver somniferum. Classification (NCBI taxonomy): domain Eukaryota; kingdom Viridiplantae; phylum Streptophyta; class Magnoliopsida; order Ranunculales; family Papaveraceae; genus Papaver; species Papaver somniferum. The sequence goes on from NC_039358.1 coordinate 56,844,784, forward strand.
TGTGGAGACTTGAACTCATCTGTCACTCAAAAGCCTATCTACTCTATCTCCTATTTGAGACAAAAGTTGTATACCTATATAGACTTATTATACACATTTGATATTTCAAGCTGAGTTTAACTCGCTTACATATTTATCGAAATATGTGTAGGTAAGCTTTCACTTTAACCAAGTTCATCTTATATTATTGACGAAAGTCAAAAGGTGATCATGTGAAAATCGTCTTGTAACATCTGACATGATTTGTGTGAGACAGTCATTTGATGTAGACTCGGAATGTTTAGTATTGATCATTCGATCACTTGAAAATTTCTTTGAAGTTAATCGTATGTGTGAGACAGTTATTGTCGTCTTCCAAGCATGTTTCAATGGTTGAAATGGGAGTTTAGAACGATTAACCATGATTGGATATAAACACAGTATGCGTACTTGCATATGTGTAGTCCAAATCGGCAATCTAGTATGCATACCCGCATGCGTACTGGTTGGTCAGGTGAAGTCCGGGAGTTATAGTATGCATACCCGTATGCGTACTGGCAAAGTCAGTTAAAGTCTGGGAACTTTATTATGCGTACCCATACGCGCACTATATTCAACTGAGTCCAGATGTGAACTACAGTATGCGTACCCGTTTGCATACTTGCGAACACAGTCCAAGTCCGGCTACTTAGGTATGCGTACCCGTTTGCATACTTGAGTAGGTTATGTTCTAAAATCGGTTTTTTCATGAACTAATACATTTATATATTAAGGAATGCAATCTTTTGCAAACCGTGGCTATAATGTTCATGAATTGGTTCGAGTGAATCAAAATCGATTTTGCTTCAATTGTGTCTTGTATACTTCTATGAGAATATAAACAATTGAACAACTTCAGAACTAGCTTCATTTGAGTCATTTGAACTAGTTATGGTTAAGATGATTATGGTTGATATGAAAATGTTTATATGTCTAACTTCGGTTAACTATTGTTGAGCCAACAAAGGTGTACACATTTAGGTACGGTTACTCATATCTAAATAAAGTCACTTTTCATTTGTGTGTAACAAGCTAAGTTCGATCTAACGGTTGAAAGATATTAGTTTGAGTCTAATCAGGTTTTCATCTAACGGTGAATATTGAATGCTTTGTTACCAAGGTAGTATTGATTGATAACCCTGATTTGAAGAATATATAAGGGAGAACTTTAGCAACTAGGAAACCTAATCCCCACACATCATGTGTGATATTAGTTGCGACTAGAGTCGATTCTCCTTTAACCTTAGTTTTTTCCAAAACCTTGTAGGTTACAACTTGAAGACTTCATTGGGACTGTGAAGCCAGACCCAACTATTTTCTCTGTAGTTGCTTGTTCTGATCTTGTTGTTTTCTATCATGATTGAGTACTATCTTCTCTAAGATTGGACCGAGATTTAATCTCTGATAGGCAAGATAAAAAGTGGTCACAAACATCTTCGTCTCATCGTTTGTGATTCCACAATATATTGTTTCGCTACCATACGATTAAAATTATTGTGAGGTGATTAATATTTCTAGGTTGTTCATCGGGAATATAAGTCCGGTATATCAATTGGTTCATGTTCACCTTGATTTATCAATAGATGGAACAAAACTCATAAGTATATCTGTGGGAGACATATTTATTTATTCAATAGACTTTTCTATGTGGGACAGATTGGTTTATCAAGTCTTCGACTTTGGGTCGTAGCAACTCTTAGTTGTGGGTGAGATCATCTAAGGGAATCAAGTGCGTAGAGTCCTGCTGGGATTCAGAGACGTATGGAGCGCAACTGTACCTTGATTTGTGTGAGATTGGTTAGGGCTCAAATACATGCCAGTCCGAAGTTAAATTGGAGTAGGCTAGTGTCGGTAGTGGCTTAATACAATGTGGTGTTCAAATCTGGACTAGGTCCCGAGGTTTTTCTGCATTTACGGTTTCCTCGTTAACCAAACTTCTGGTGTCTGTGTTATTTCTTTTCAGCATTATATTTGTTTATATAATTGAAATAGTTGTGCGTAAGTTCAATCAATTATGAATCCTATATTTGGTTGTTCATTAAATTGATTGACACTTGGATATTGGTTTTTGATACTGTCCAAGTTATTTCTTATATTCAATTGGGCTCGCAAATTCCTATTTGTTTGATTGCAGATTGAATTCAAAAATTCAGATATAACTCTTTGATATACTTTTCTTAAGAGTGAGTCTGACCGTCTAGTTGATTCTCTTGAAAGTATATTGGAGTTAGTCCATACAGATATTGGGTATGGTTGTTAGACCCCCGCTTTTTCAGAAACAACCAAACATGCAGCAATAATCACTGTGTAACAAAATCAAACAAAGCTATAGTATGAACACCACTTACAAACTGCAACAATTAATTATCACTGCCTACACTGAAACTTTATAAATGAATAATACCCAACACCACCACCTATGGGCTCTACTACCAGCAAACAAAAAGTGCATCAGAATTGAACTCGCTGGAAAGAAAAATTAAGAATTAACATAAGACTAAACATCTTAGTTAGCCGAACATTGGTCTCCCCTGCAATTCGTATGTTTTGCAAGCCCAACCTACTGAAACAAACATGCATTCCACTAAGTAGTTCAATGAAAATCAATACAGCCACTACTTAAAATGAACAAAAAAAACCCACTATATGCTGATATTAAATATATTTGGTTAAAAAGGAAAGTTCACAATTGTCGGCATAATGTCTTGAACATGTGCTACACTCTGATTACTTAATGTTTAAGTATTTTCCTTGATACTCAGGGCGAGATCTCAAACTGAAATATTTTTTTTTATATTCATATGATTTCCGTATCCCAGATGATAACATATCTCTTGATGTTATATTAGTAAAGTATATGTTGTATGCTAGCTAATATTAGTTGTCATCCAAGAGAGATTTCAATACGTGTGTTGGACAACAGTTGAAATTTTGACAAAACCGAATACAAACTAATATTGAATATATTTAGTATTTTCAGATTTGGTAATTCCTTGTTGTCCAAATAAGCCTTTGGCCTTTACATTATAAGTAGTGGAGATTGTATTCTTACAAACTAATCTCGCGACATACTGCCCAACTATTTGTGTGGGAAGCCCATTGATAGCATTTTTATAATACTCACTGAGATAGAAGAGTACCTAATTAGGTGAAATCTCTTAATTGACCTTAATTTAAAGTCTTTGTTGGGATAAAGATAGTAGCACCGTCGGTGGGAAATAAATCGTATTGTTATTGTAGTTTTTGATTATTGATTTGATTGACTAACGTTGAAGTTGTACCTGAAATATCTAGTTGATGATTATGTGATCATTCTCTTCTGATATAAGGTCACTCGACTCAAGGATCGACGATTTCAGATCCGATTACTCGATTCAAGATTTGAAGATATGACTAGTAATCATCTATTGTCAAAATACTCTATTTTGTGTGTGATCAATCATTAGTGGGAATCAATTTTTTTGTACAGGTACTTTGAAGATTAGAAGATTTCTTTTTCGTATTCTGATCGTTATAATACTTTTTGCACACTTGATTGATTGAGATCCGAAAAGTAGTTTATCTTGATAGACATTAAGCTTGTTGTATATATCGCCAATCTATACAATTATTTCTCTTCGAGATACGCTTAGATAGTTTGCAAACTGAGATTGATTATTTCGATAGTCTTTGTCTTAGTTGATATTTATATTAATTAAATGGAATATCCTTTGTACTTAACTTATCTCTGGTTTAATTTTTGAGAATGATAGAGGGGTTATCGATACAGGTTAGTACTTTGATTTTTCGGGTTATGATCCAAATGAGTTGAGTTGCTGAAATTTTTACAGCAGGTGAAGCTACTAGATGGTGGACTCTATCTTGAGATCCGCGTGCGTGTACCAGATTGGTTGTAGGGACAGAGATACTGAAGGAACTGAGTAACTAGGGGTAGTTTACTTGGTCTTAACTATAGGAAGTTGTTTTAGTCAATTTCTATAGCGGCTTAATTATGAGAGTATTAAACTGGATTAGGTCAGGGGGTTTTGGGCTTTGCAGTTATCCTCGTTAACAAAATCTTGTGTGTCGTGTGATTTACTTTATTTTCATTTTATATTTTTTTCCTTTTACAACTAAAGTAAATATACATGTACATTAATCAAAAACTTGGTAGGATCCCATAGATTGGTTCGCTTTCGAACTTATGTTATATACCAAGTCTTTTGATATTTGTTTGCCTTTATAAGATTACACAAGGTATGCTTGTGTAAGTTGAAATCGAAAATGTTGTGGAGTACTTGGTACCCTCGTCATTTCACTATTTCAGAACTAGGTAATTGAAATGGATTAGTGGTATGCCACCATCTCTAGGATATACCACTAGTTAGAGCCATGTTGTTAAGCTTTGGGTGATCAACTTTAAACATTGTGTCAAACCCACAATTATTTACAATTGATCTAGTATGGTGATTTTCTTTTTGATACAGGAAACCCGGGCCCAGGCCCCTACCCGAACCCAACCAGTCGGACTGGCCCCACTACCATATCACGTCCCAACCTATATTTTTTTAAATTTTTATTATTAGATAAAGAGTATTACATTAACTAGTTGGAAGCCTAACAATCTAAGCTCCAACAATATACTACTACATTAATTAAACAGGTTGTTGTGCTAGCCTATATTAGTCAAATAATAATTAAAAAATATATTGGTCTAACTTCTGATAAAGAATATTTGCATAAACTCTATTTTTATGTATGTCACTTGATTAGTTTCATCGATCATTTATTTTAATTTATGGGGAGATGAAAAGATGTTTTGATTCCATGCAAGTTGTTGAGTCTAAGTGCTACTAGGTTCTTATCTGGCAACAAGACAATCTAGTGCGCATGTAAGGCGACGTTTTATACTTTTTGATAAATCAAGTGTCAAATTGCATTAAAGCTACACCACATTGGTATATCAGGCTGAAATGGTGAACATTAAAACACGACATTCTTGATTCTCCCATGAGGATTGTAGGAACTACATGGCAGAAGTAAGTCGATGATCTAGCAGTTAGTGATCCCGAAACCCTTTGCTCGTGTGGGTTCCGGAAGCCAAAAGGGATGAGTCGAAGTCCCGAGCATCTATTATTGTGGCTTTCTACTAGGAATTGGTTAATAGTAGGAGTTCTGGTTTTATTTCCTTTTCTTTCTTTTTCAAAGTTGAATTTTCTTTTCTTTTTTTAATATTTCCTGATTCTAAGACTTTAAGTAGACATCCCTACTTATTTCTTACGTTGGAGCTACTAACTACTTGGTGAACCCAAAGTTCATTGAGAAATTATCCGGATCTCGCAGGTAGTCAAGAAAGTAAATGAAAATCAAAAGATAACATAAATGCAGGCTGCCTGTTTCCCTGTTACTAATCCTGTTTCGCATAGTTTGATGCCTTAGCAGCCAGCTTGCCTGTTTTACTTTTTGCAGAATCTTATCAGTAATTTATTTCATAGATATTAATCTATAGACAAAAATCCGCACATTTCAAACATTAAAGACCGCAACGGCGCCACTACAAACCGTCACCTGGTTTCTCTTCTTTTGCCTTTACAAAATTACGTATATAGCAAGTATGATATTCTAACACACCACTATCGCACATTCACACTGAAAAGCTTTAAATCTTTGTATTGAAACACAAGCCGAGGTCAAAGTGAAGAAGACCCAACAACAAGAGTTGGATTGGTCACTTTTCTTGCCTTCAAAACACCAACACCATTACTGCCGCCATCAGCACCACTAATACTGCCACCCCAAGAAAACCCAAACAGCAGTAGCAATAACATAACGGCCCATCCGAAAGCATTCCCGTAATTCGTCCAGGTACTCGTTCCGACTTTTATTTCGATTTTATCATCAATAGATGTTGTGGAATCTAAAACCTCGATCCTTCCATATGCAAATCAAATTATTCAAAACGAATGATGGAATTGATTAATTGAAATTTTTTTCCAGACAGACATCATGTGGGTGTGTCGTTCACATAAAAAGTCGAGGTTAAACTTTGGATGAGACTGGTCGTAACAAGTACGTACAGTCAACAAAGTCTCTCCCTCTGGTTTTTGTAACTTATGGTAAACAAATATTTGAAGGGGTAAATTCAGCGATGGGTAAAATCAGGCGATGGGACAACAGAGCTGTCAACCAAATACATGAGAATCAATGTTTCTCTCTAGGACACTATATGAGTCTTCTCCTTTCTCTATCTAGCTCACTGTTTATACATCACCAACAAACAGGAATTCCAGATTCTCCCCTTTCTTCCTGCAAAAAAAGAAATCTACTTCACATTTTTTTTATTGATATTTGTTGTTGAGAAATTAAAGCTATTGGTACACACTAGTGTCAGTGGTCATTAAAATAAACAAAATGAAGGTCCACGTACAAATGATACATTGGATACATTATTGCCTTTTGAATGAAAGGTGCGGTAGGGCAGTGTAGGTTTTCACAATCAAAACACACAGTTTTTCCGTCAGGTTTTGTAAGACTCGATTGGCTCTCTCTCCTTATTCTATAAAAAGAAAAATAAAAGGTTTCTACTAATATTATTCAGTGAAAAATACTAGAACCCCCTACTATATGGGTTCAACCATATACAAGCCCCACAAAATGGATCTTACACCCTCAACTCCACACTTTCCGTTTTTGATATTTCTAGGCCCAGAAATATTTTTTTTGGGGCCTGGTTTTCAATTTTCCCGGATTGCTGACGTCATCAGGATTTTTAATAAAAGTAAAAATACCGAAATTAACCTTCCCTATTTATAGACGTTTTATACCTACCAGAAACTGAAAACCAAATCAGATTCAGCTCTTTCTTCTCTCCGCTCTCGTTCAGAAACAGAATTGGAGATTTTTCTTCAGACGAATTCGTGAATTTTGATAGTTTCATACTGATTTTCGTTAATTTGATAGGAAGAAAACGAGAAGAAGAACAACATAAACGAGAAGAAGAAGAAAACGAATTTTCTCTCAATTCGTTGAGGTGTATTCGTCTGTTTTTCAGATCTGACGAGATAGTGAAGCTGCATTGATGAACAACAAATAGGTTTGTTCATTTTTAGCTTTTCTGTTGCTTGATTCACTAGTTTTGTCATCGATTTTTTGAATCTCGATCTTCTACTGATTACGATTTTTGTTCTGTTTCGAATTTGTTGAGTCTGAGAAGAGGAAGAAGACAGTTGGGAATACATAAATCAAAATAGGTACGAATTGTGATTTCGATTTAGTTTTCAAATTCAATTGATTTTGATTTTACCGTTTCGATCTATTTTTGTCACTTTTGATACTTACACATGTTTTTGTTGATGCTTACACATGTTTGTTTGATACTGAGAAGAGGAACAAAATAAACATTGTTTCAGAAGAAAGAAAACAACAAATCTAGGTAAGAATTTTATGTTGTTTTTGATTTCAGATCTGTTTTCAATTTTTTTTTTTGAATTATTTTGTTGTTCTTTCATGTGCGATCTGTTAATTTGTTGTTTTACTTTTTGTTGATACTGAGAGAAGTATGAAGAAACAATTTTGTTTCAAAAAAACAACTTCAAATTGATTTGTATACATGCTGTTTTTTTTGTTACAGTATGTGTAACTTGAGGTTACACATATATATCATGTTGTATTTTAAGCATGCTTAAAGAAGATGCAGATGTTTTTTAGTTGCAGCATGTGTAAATTTATTTTACACTTATATATCCTCTTTGTATTTTTAAGCATGTGTGAGGAAGATGCAGATGTTTTTTTAGTTACAACATGTGTAATTTTAGTTTACACATATATCCTGTTGTATTTGAAGAATGTGTAAGTTGAAGTTACATATATATGTCCTGTAACATGTTTTATTTGTAAACAATTGTATCATCTGTATCTTTTACTTATATTTAGCTTGCCGCATAGAATATACTTCTCACGAGGGGGCAACGCCCCCGAGTGAATTGCGTTCGTTTTCAAATTTTGATATTCTTATTGTGTATTTGATATTTTCAGGTTGTCATGGCTGTTGTTAGTTGCGCTGCTGTTAGTTGCATTGCTGTTGTTCGCTACTTTTCTGATTTCATTACCCTGCGTGTTAATACTGATATCAAACTTGATGAGTTTAAGGAACAAGTTTGCAAGGAATGGAAGCAGTATACTCCACTTGGTATTACTTTCTTCTTTCGAGAAAGTGGGAAAGATTTTCCGCTTGACTGTGATTTTTCTTTGCAAGCTCTTATATCTATCACAAATAGTAAACAGAAGACCAGTGTTGATATTTTCTTGCAAAATGTTCCTCGTGTGGCCTCTTCCTCTAGCTCTAGGGCAGATTCTTCTATTTCTAATGGGTCTAGTAGTTCGTCTTCGTCCACAAACAATCTTACTGTTGCAATGTATTTGGAAGATAAAAGTAAGCCAGCGAAACCTTTGTTATCGGATGGTTGGCCCAAGGTTCTTGGTGATATTGGCCATGTGTTTGTTGAAGGAGTTAAGCAAGTCAGGGTTGCTTTTACCAAGTATCGTCTTCGCACTGGTTTCCAAATGATTGTAACTCACAATGAGCGTTCTAGGTTCACGGCTAAGTGTGCAGATGAAAAATGCGGCTGGAAATTCCATGCAGCTTCTATCGATGAAAGGAATGAAATGTTTCAGGTAGGTTTTCCGTGTTCTGTCATCTAATGCTTAGCATATGTTATGTTTTGTTACAGTATGTGTAACTTTGGTTTACACATGATGTTTTTGGCACCATATTGTGTTTTTGTTGAATTGTTATATTTTGTATGAATCTCTTCAGGTCAGGTCTTATAACCCTGAGCACATTTGTGGTGCTGGTGGACGCAACTTGAACCAAACTTACTCCACCAGCTTCTCGTCTAGTTTGATTGAGGAAGAAGTTCGCAAAAATCCTCACAAGAAGCCCAAGCAAATTGCTGCTGATTTCCAGACCAACTATGGGATCAACATGGAGTACTACCAGGCATATAATGCTAGGGAAAAGGTTTATGATACGATTTATGGCGACGATGTCAAGTCCTACTCGCACTTGGTATGGTATATTGATGCTATAAGGGAAACCAACCCTGGTAGTGTGATAAAGTTTGAACGTGAAAATAAACAGTTCCAGCGGATTTTCATCGCATTTGCTGCATGCATCAAAGGGTACCGGTTTTGTCGTCCAATGGTATACTTGGATACTACTTTCCTGACTGGTACATTCAAAGGTTGCTTGATGGCAGCTACTGGGATCAATGGTGGTAAAGGTATGTTTTTTCTATGTGTTTTTTTTTTATGAACAACTTCAGTTGACAAATAACTAACAGTTACACATGTGTAACTCTCAGTTACACATTACTTTACTCAGTGTGTAACTAAGAAAATAGCATCTGTAACCTTAAGTTAAATATTTGTTTTAGCATGTGTGAAACTTATTATTCTTTCGATTCTGCACAATTTTTTTGTAGGATTTTTCCCCCTTGCTTTTGCACTAGTCGATTCTGAGACGATCGACAACTGGGAGTGGTTTTTAAGGAATTTGAAAGAAGTTGTTGGTGATGGGAGGCCAATCACCTTCCTTTCGGATCGCCATGAAGGACTCTTGCAAGGTGTTCCACTTGTTTATCCAGATGGGTTCCACAGCTTCTGCTACTATCATTTGACGAAGAATATACCCATCACTGCAACAGATCCTAGGTACTCACTTGTGATGGACCATTTCCGAGAGGCGACATACGCACTCTCACCTGAAAACCATGCGAAAGCCATACAGAAGATTAGAGATTTGAACTGCGATTGGGTGGCTGATTACATCGAGACAATCCCACCTGAAGCATATGCGAATGCCTATTTCAAAGGTTGTCGTATGGACGAACATCTAGTACTCTAGCAGAATCAGTCAATAGCTGGGTTCTGGTTCACAAGAAGATGCCTGCATCTGCTCTTCTTGATCAGGTTAATTGAGTGTGTGTGTGTGTTTTGTTGTCTTTTTATTTCATGTTTTGTCACTTTATGCATTGATGAGTTTTTTTCTCCTTTTCAGATTAGGAGGAAAATAATGTGTTTGATGGCGGAGCGTCGTGAAATTGGTGCTAATATGATGACTCCATTAACCCCTGAGTATGAAGAAAAGCTTGTGGCTCTTCAAGATGAAGGTTTGGCTTGGGAAGTATTGGTTGCTAGCCCTACCGTGTTTGAAGTTATTAGTGAAAGGTCTCACATGGTGGACCTCGAACACGAGACTTGCACCTGTCAAAGGTTTGGTTTCTTATGCTTTTTTCTTCTCTTTGTATGTTCTTTTGTTTAAGAATGTGTATATCCACTTTACATTAGATATATGCATGTGTTAATAAAGTTACAAATTTATTTTATATGTGTAACTTAAAGATACACATCCTGTACATGCACCTGTAGCTAGCTAATTTTGAGTGTTTTATGATTTGTATGTGCAACTAACTGATTTTTGATTTGTTTTTTGTTTTCTTCCAGGTGGCGCGTATATGGTTTTCCTTGTGCTCATGCTCTTGCAGCCATACGCAAGATTAAACGTGAGGCTATTGATTTCATTTCACCGTATTTTACAAGCGACTATTTTAGGAAGACTTATATGCATGCCATCCAACCGATTCCCAACTACAACAGGCCTGTTGAATATCATCCAGACGACACCGTCAACCCACCTACCGTGAAGAAGCATCCAGGTAGACCACCAGGGAAAAGGATTATAAGTAAACACGAGAAGAAGGTGAAGAGGAAAGTTCATTGCAGCAACTGCAAGGAAACAGGTCACAACAAGGCAGGTTGCAGGAATCCTCGGAAGTTCACACCCCACTAGCTTGAGCCTAACAAAATTCATTTCTGCAACTAATGATTTGATTGTTATTTATCTTTGATTATTTGTTTTTTTAATTTTCTTCATGTTGGTTTTCATGGACCAAACGCTTTTATTTTTCTTCAACGTTGATTATGTGTAAGGATGATTCATTCAGATTTTGTCAGTTCACAGTTGAAATGCGTTTTATTCTATTTTTGATTTATTGTATACGTCTGATCAGTGGTCAAATGCTTTCTGTAACTTTTGTTTACACTCAAATATATGGATATGTAACCGGAAGTTACACTGCTGTGATTGCATGTGTAACATTAGCTTACACATGATAAATGCTGGTGTAACTTTATTTTGATTTATTGGACAATCCGATCAATGGCTTGTGTAACTTCAGTTTACACTCAAATATATGGATGTGTAACATTAGCTTACACATGATAAATGTATATGTAAACTCAGGTTACACTTTCTGCATCAAATTAAGATGTGTAGTTACTTAACCTGTTGCATACTTTCTGAAACCTGTACACACAGCAGTAGTAGTTCTAACAAGATAAAAAAATTTAATTCAAAGAATTTCAACCCAAAAATATTTTGCAAAACTAAGAACTGCTAAAATCTACTAACTGACGAAATTTAAAAGTTTCTAACAACATATTTTCCAAGTCTAACATTGTTTGTGGCTAACAACATATTTGCGAGTATAGAATTTTTTCTAATCCTAATGACTGCTTTACACATCTCTAGATGGATCCGAAAGAATCTTGTATAGCATGCTTCCTCTCATGCGGTTCAGCTTGTCAGTCCACCATAGCATCATAGTTGAGGTTAATTTTTTGTCAAGTGGTTTATTCTTCATCCTGATCTTCATGTAATTGCATACACATGGAAGACAGTCAGGAATTGTACCTTGTGGGGGCGCATTGAGATTCTTGGCATTTTCATTCATCCCAAGAGCAAAAGGACAGCGTAGTCTGAGTTCTGTAGTAATTGCAAATGCATATTTCTTGGCTTGAAGAAGGTGTTCACCCTTGAGTTCCTTAACGTTTGACGAGTTCATGTAGGACCAAGGATTAGAGCTCCTCAAGTCATACTCCAGCAGTGTGTAGTGTGTGTTGTTGTTGCACATTGGGGCGAAAAGTCTGACTGCATCGTTCTTGTACTTGACATACTCCTTCGCAAGCTTCGGAATCCAAAATTTCTTGAATTCTTCGTAATCCTTCAAGTAAGAGATCTGCAAAAACCATTTGGAATGTCAAACTCACATTTTTAATCAAAAGTTACAAATGAACAAGTGATTATGTAAACAGAAGTTACACACAGGGCCTTGGGTTTTACACTGGAAAAAAAATCTTGAGTATGTTATCATAATCTTACCACATATACTACACATTATAAATGCAATAAGATTTTAAATATATTGAAGTACTTACGTATGCTTTTGGCGACAGGAATATCGCTTTGTCATACTTGCTGTTAGAGTTCATCTTTGTCTTCAATCTGCTAATGTAGAAGTCGATGAATTCTGACTCCAAATAGGATTCTTTCTTTGTAAGCTGTAGCATTAGTTCTCCAGATATATCAAACATCTGGTTACCATCTTCGTCGCATTCTATCCAAGCAATGTCTCTGCATTACAAAGAAGTAAACTATTATCAATCAAGATAACAGAATCAAGTAGTAAAATACAACAATCAATAACAGAATCAAGCCTACTTGGAGTCAAGCTACTTACGTTTTCGGATGAGTATTGAAATATTCAAGCACTTTATTCTTTTTCTCGCCTTCCAGCCTTTCGATAACTTCTGAACCTTTCACATCGTTTCTCATTGTTCCATCATCTTCTTCAGCAACCTCAGCCATTCTATCTTCTTCTACTTCTGGAACTGCGGCCATTTCTTCTTCATTAGCTTTCTTCTTAATCCTCTTTGAATTTCTTTGATATTGTTTCAGATCTTGTGTTGGGATTTTTCTATTCCTCAGCACACGTTGTTGTATTAATGATGGTTGCCTTTCTCTTATTGTATTTGCAGCTTCCTTTAGTAACTCTCCTGCAGGTTTTGGAGTTTTTTCTAATCCAAGGCTAAAAACGTTTTCCTGCGTTGTAGCTGCACAAACAAATATAGGCAGAATCTCAGTAAAATTAGCACATGTATGTAACTTAAAGTTACACAAGCCAAAATAATAATGTATTGTATGTAACCTCAAGCTACACATGCCTTTTACAATGTGTAACTTGAAGTTACACTTCCATTACAAACAAAACATAGAACGGAAGAGTGGTTACCAGTTGAGGTAGGTTCTGCATTCTCCGTCACTGCGGGTCCATGTTCAGTTTTGTTAATGTTGCTGACGATCTCATCTATCATTTCACTCACTTCAACATTCGTCATATCATCAGGGTTAGCTCCTAGTTGGACCAAACTGTAGGTCTGAGCATTGTCAGGCTGTGTTTGCGGTGTTGTAGCAGTTATCACCATGGAGTCCTCAAACTGTGTTGAAGCAGAACTGTCATCAAAAGTTCCAGGTGTATCCTCATTGACTTTTGCAGCTACATCATCACCTGCCCCATCCACAACTCCACCATCTGCAGCTTTCTTCTGTGCCTCATCCGTAACAGGTGTCTCTTCAACATCTTTCTTCTGCTCCTCATCAACATTATTTGTAGGAGTGGGCTTTTCTTTGCGACAGGCTTTTTCTTTGGTGGAGTCTTGCAAGTTGTCACACTCTTCATACTCGAACTATATGTCCTGAGTGGTCTTTTGTGCCCCTCTGCAGCAGTTTGAGCTTGCAGAATTGTTGGCGTATTTCCAGCTGCAAGGCTCATACATGGAACTGCACAAGTATTGAAACGAGAATTAGGATGATGATGATGATGTTAAATTTTTTTAATAAAATTTCAAGAAGAATATATCATGTGTAATCGACTGGCTTGGATAACTAATATGTGTAACTTCATGTTACACATGAATATGGCATGGATACCTAGTGTAACATGGAGTTACACATGCATCTAACTAGTGTAACCAGAAGTTACACATGCATGTGGCATGTGTAACTAGGGATTACACATCCATATGATCAGTTTACTCAACATTTATTAAGTCTAATCAAGTTAAACAAGCAAGTTAAAAATGAACAAGTAAAATATGAAATTAAAAAGGTTCAAAGACCTTAGTGTCAACTAATTGGGTACCTCATCAAGTTAAAGAAGCATATTAAAAATGAACAACTACTTACATTCTTCATTGAAGGAAGTTTCCGCGTCATCTTTCTCTTTCTCTTGCTCAGTACTTCCATCTCCTTGTTGCTCTGTCTCAACTAATTGTAACTCTTCTTCTTCATGCTCAGTAGCTCCATGCTCAGTACCTCCATGTACATCATCTTCATGTTGCATAAATTCTTCCTGGGTCACTTTGTAAGGATCAATACCCATTGCTTGCATAATTTGGCAACTAAATTTGTGAACCTTGAATTCCGCTGTTCCTGAAAGGTCCCCTTCTGATATCCCTTCTCTTGCAATTGCATACACTGCTTTAAGCATTGCTTGCTTTTCTTGCAGTTGCTCTTTCAGATGGCTATTCTCAATAGTTTGCGCTTTCAGCCAACTTTGCAGGTCGTCCTTGCTGGGTACCACGGTTGATATACCCAGCTGCTTCTCAAGCTGTGAAAACTCAGCCACAAAGCTAGGAGTTGGCTGCAATTAACAGATGAACATTCTAAATATACATTTTTCGGTTGTATGTGTAACTTAAAGTTACATAAGCACATTTTATATGTGTAACCTATAGTTACATAAGCACATTAGATGTATCTAATGTAAAGTGGATATGTGTAACTAAAGGTACACAAGCACATTTAAATGTGTAACTTATAGCTACACATGACAATTTTGATTACATCAAAGTTTTATCTAAATTACATTACCATAAATTTACAAAACCTAAACCAACTGACATATAACACTTACCGAAAACTGTGTCATGTCTGTTTTCCAAATGTAATCAGAAATCTGGTATATATCCCATCTCCCAACCCTCGGGATATCTTCCTCGTGGTTCTCAACTTTCGGGATTAATCCTGCTGGCGTGTGTTCAGCAAACAATAACTGCAACATATAAATTTTAATTAGTCGATTGAACAAAAATATCCATCACGTAACACTAAAACTGCTGGAATAGAAATTACACACAAGCTTTTTACCAGTAGGTATTGCACACAAGCCTTCACATTTGACAAACAACTAAGATTAGTATGAATCTCTTCAAACAAGTGCTCGTGTATTAAATCAGGCCACGACACCTTGAGCACCGTATCATAAGTTTCAACGATACTAAGATATTTCGCGTTCACTCCATTGGCATTTTTGTCGCCAAAAAACAATACACAGCAAAGATAAAGACCTATCAGGCAAACTAGATCCTTTTCATCAACTTTCTTTCTTTTCCCACTTTTTCTCCTTTTTGCCATAAGTTGTTTTATCTTCTCTAAAATGTTTGTCTTAGTCACCGTCGTCTGATGCTTTGTAGATTTGATATCGGTGAAGTATTTGCTGTATAAAACATTGTCAGTCAAATCACTAGGACAATAGTACTTTAACAGCTTCTGACCCTTTCTGCTTCCAATCCTCTGCATGCAAAATATACCAGCCAGCTTTGCCGGTGTAGACTCTATAATCTTATCATCAGCAAACCTGAATGAACATGGTGTCTCACAATCCATGTCAAAGCAGTTCAAGAGCTTCAAGACGCCGTGTTTGTTGGTAGTTATCTGTCTTGTTGTAGTTGGTACAGTTGTATCATAGTCATCGTAATACATCATTACGAGTTCTCCGTAAGCAGCTCTCCTAAGATATCTTTGAGCCCTATCAGTCAGTCCTATAGGCTTTATCACCTTTACTAAATCCTTTACTGCATTCAACGACTGCCTTAGGTTTCCTGTACACATCACACACAAAAATAGCATGAGTCAGTATGTTGTGTACTTATCAAATACACTCGTTTTTAACTACAAAATGAAAATCATGTTACAAACTATGTGTATTTGCCAAGTACACAAACTGAATCATTCTATTCTGTGTTGTGTAACCTTAACTTACATGCATATGAAGGTTATGTTATTATGCATGTGTAACTTAAGGTTACACAGTCAATTGGCAAGTCAGTGATTAGATTTTCAATGTGTATCTTATAGTTACACAACCACTTTGCAAGTCATTGGTAACATCTTGAATGTGTAACTCACAGTTAAGATGTGCAACTACAAGTTACACAGCCACTTCTGCAAGGCTCATTTGTATGTGTAACTACAAGTTACACACTCAATATACAAACCACAACATAGTGGTGAGATTTTGAATGTGTAACTTAAAGTTACACAGGCCCTTGTTTGCGTAGTTATACATTCAAAAGCATCACTTACATTAGAAACTTTTAAATTTCTTCAGTTAGTAGATTTTAACTACAAGTTACACACTCAATTCTAGACATTCTACAAGGTGTAACTTTAACTTACACATGCATATTAATGAGTAACTTCAATTTACACAACCAATTTTCTATGTGTAACTACAAGTTACACATCCTAAACACAACCAATTTTTTATGTGCAACTACTAGTTACACATCCCTAGGCAAGTCAGTGGTGACAGGCTCACCTGGTATGTGTAACTATAAGTTACACAATCAATATACAAACCACAACACAGTCAGTGGTTACATTTTGAGTGTGTAACTTATAGTTACACATGTCCTTGTCTGTGTAATTACATATTCACAAGCGTTATATGAGAAATAAACATGAGACCATGACAACAATAGTTTTCACAACTTAGTACCTGTAATTGTATCATCTTTTCTAGGGGGATTCATTTTTCCTTTCACCATTTTTATTCCAAAAGAAATTTGATTCTGAATCTGCAGTTGATGTAGTAATAAAATCAAGTTAGTTGATTGCAATTCAACTTAGAGTTTCTAGGGTTTTCAAACAGTAACATCTCAGAAATGAAATCCACTAAATCAATCAGTTATATCACATCCATGACTTACCTTTGTTTCTATTTAATCAGTTATTTCATGGATTTTATGCACAAACGATTGTTCTCCTTCTCCGATCTGTAAAATTATCAGTCAGAATGAGTTATGTTTGTTGTAATCTTATTACAAACCCTAGTTCAGATTTCGACCCACGAATCAGTAACAACAGGAATCAAAACTAACAGCTTCAAATCAAAACTTACCTAGTGATTAATCGTCGGAGTATTTCATCAACAGGAAAGTAACAACGGCGAATAATGAAACTGAATCTGAAACTGTTTCTTTTGATTTTTTTTGGTTTTTGAATCTGAAACTTTTTCGATCTGTTTCTCTGATTTAGGGGTTAGCAAATGATGAATAGTTTTTGATCTCGATCTTTGTTTTGGAACAGATTTCAGGAAGATTTCTTGATTTTTTCGGTTTTTTTCTAGATTTCTTTCTGTTTCAGGTGAGTGAGATTTGTTTTCTCTCTCCTTGGAAATGAAATAATGGCGTCTGAACGAGAGAAAGGTAGGTGACGTCTCTTATATACTTGAGGCTAATTTAGTCTTTTCGCTTTTATTAAATTTATTTTTTAATTCAGGGCCTACTAATAAAACTCTTTTATCTAGGGGCCTCATATTATGGGTTATCCATGGGTTGGGCCTGAGCCTAATTTTCCCTATTATTCATCCATGTGATCCATCAGTGTACGTGAAAACCCTAGCAGCTCAGATGATGAAACTATAGCTCTACTAGCTAGCTCTAGCTAGAGTTGTTACAAAATAAAGGGTGATCAATCAAAAGTTCTGTAGAGGAAGTAGTTTATTCATCTTCATCATAAGAAGAAAGACTAAAAAAAAAACTTATATAGTTAGGTTGTTATCATCATCTTTTCATTTGTCGGTCTTAATAACCTTCATCAATCACCATTGGTCACTATCTTCCATTTCTACATCTATACAGTAGCTAGATCTAGAAACACACCATGGGAAGATCTCCACTGATCAAAAGATGAAATTCATTTTATTAGGTAGCTTTTTTGAAATCAAAAATATGAAACCATTTTGAAGTTAAAAGATCAGAAGAAGAAGATAGCTTGGTCTCTCCAATTCATCAGGTAAGTTTTCGTTTTTCATCGATCTCCAGGTTTCTCTTTTGAATTTGAATATTTCTCTCTCAATCTTTTTTAGTAGGAAAACAAAAAAATGAAGAATAACCAGATTGATCTTTATTAAGAATCATCATTTGTCAGTAACATTATCGTATTATTCTATGTGAACTAGCTAGATCAC
Source organism: Papaver somniferum (assembly GCF_003573695.1). NCBI lineage: Eukaryota > Viridiplantae > Streptophyta > Magnoliopsida > Ranunculales > Papaveraceae > Papaver > Papaver somniferum. The sequence continues at coordinate 56,862,933 of NC_039358.1, forward strand.
TACTAAAAGAGAAGACAGGTTACAGTTACACTGTTTCAGGATCCAAGAAAATCACCAAAAACAGAAAGAGGAAAAGAATATCATTAAAGAAGCTAGAAAGCTAGAGAGAGAGAGAGAGAGAGAGAGAGAGAGAGAGAGAGAGAGAGATCATTATCATATCATAACACAAATTCATGGAACCAATAGGAGATAGCTCTAGTTCAGAGAACAACAACACCAACAGCAGCAGCATGATGATGATATCATCTGCATCAACATCATCCATGGCATCATCATCATCATCACCTCCAGCTTTAAGTAGATATGAAAGCCAAAAACGTCGAGACTGGAACACTTTTGGTCAGTACCTAAAGAATCACAGACCCCCACTCTCTCTATCTCGTTGTAGCAGTGCTCATGTTCTTGAATTCTTAAGATACTTAGATCAGTTTGGGAAAACTAAAGTTCATAACCAAATCTGCCCTTTTTATGGACACCCAAACCCACCAGCTCCATGTCCGTGTCCTCTTCGTCAAGCTTGGGGAAGTCTTGATGCTCTTATCGGACGCCTTCGTGCTGCTTTCGAAGAAAATGGTGGCAAGCCTGAAGCTAATCCTTTTGGTGCTAGGGCTATTAGGCTTTACTTACGTGAGGTTCGTGATTTACAATCAAAAGCAAGAGGAATCAGCTACGAGAAAAAGAAACGCAAGCGTCCTCCTCCTACACTTCATCAACAAGGTTCGTCATCATCGGCAGCTGGAGTGTTACCAATGCCACCTTCAAGTAGTAGTGGCGCCAATCAGTAAGCGAAAATTGCACTATCTTATAATCCATCATCATCAAAAACATCATATGGTGATGCGGAATTCTATCTCTGTATTAGTTAATCTCTCTTTAGATTCTTGTCCTAAAACTTTTAGTTTCGTTAGAGTTAATTCACTCTAATCTATTTCCATTTCCTTGAATAATTGAAGCATGTTTGAAACAATCCTAACTTATCAATCTAGCAACTATTAGTAAGTTTATGCATTTTCTTTCATGTTTAATTTGTTTTTGTTTTCTTGGTTTGTATTTCTCTATTTCTAGTTAATCTTATTGCAAATGTTGTTCTTAACTTCATGAAATTCAATTACCAGTATTGGCTAGTTAGTACTTAAAATTCTTACCATTTGCAATTGAGTTGAAGTATACTCTTTAGAATATCTCACTCTGGTAGTGCTACCTTCCTTCCTAGTTAGCCTATAATCCACATGCAAGTACTTCGTGATGACTGATGCAATATTATAGAGAGGATGCAGTTGCTAAAGAGTATCCTGATCACGCAATATTGTATGGTGAACCCTGCCAGAACGGCCGTACGGGTTTTGGCTAGTTGTTGAAAAGAGGGTTATTAGCTTGGGGGTGTTATTGATTTTTTATGGTATGGAAATATAAGTTTCTCAAGTAATTGCTGAAATCAGCTGTAACTTGTTCAAACCAACATTTTCTGTCTGTAAATTTGGCTGACCTACCAAATGCATTAAAAAACGTAATCACATTGTCGATTGATAAAACAATGGTTGGAAGTCAATATCCCGATCTTAACAATATGACACAGTCACATCCTTTGTTGTCGAGAAAGGGTGGAATGGAACATCAGACAATCCGAGTACTGTAATTGCCATGAGGGATGGCCTCAACGGAACGAGAATGATGATAAAGTTATGTAGAGACCATGTGAGATTAACACTGATGGTGCCAGAGTCACTTTTAGGATCAGCAGCATATGCAGCAATTGCTGATACTTTTGGGTTCGTCAGGTAGAGCTTGCTCAAATGGTAAACTCAGAGAAGGCCATTATACAGGGTGAAAGCTAGGATATTATCTCTACTGTGAATACCACAAACTCTGGAGTGCCATTGGAGAATCAGGAATGATATGTTATAACTGACATAAAAGCTCAAGTCACTCCTTGAATTATAATCAAGTTTATCGGTAGATAAGCCAAGCCAACATTGTGGCTCTAGACCGTGGTAGGTAGAGAATGGAAGAAAGTTACAAGATTCTTTGAGTGCAGTCCGTTAAGAAGAATACATTGACCTAGCCTTCATGATGCTCATAAAACTGAATCCAATGTCTTTCATGTTTTTCATGTTTTTTTCACCAGAACTTTTGCTAGCACAGAACGCCTAGGCGATATATTTGACCTAGGGCATGGTGTCTAACCCTATCTGTATGGGTATGCTATGGGAACCCACATGTCTGGATTAGCTAAATCCCTTCCAAAAGTTGATTAAGCCGGCACGAGACAGTGATCACACTATATATTTAACCACACATCAACGAAAACAAGTCGAAATGCAAGCAACACAGAGTCATTTAGCTTCTATGTTCATGCAGGCTGAACACCAAATGAGAAGTTGTGTGGTTCTGGCAATATACCTCTTCAGTTGGCATATGGACCTGAAACAACAGGCTCAACAAATACCAACGTACAGCCTGATATTTCTAGGATTTGCTTAGTCACTGATAACCAACTATGACTGCATTATTATGGGATTGTAAATAGGCTCAAATCCATCACAATAACACAATATAACTACTATCCGGCATGCAGGTGTTACAGAATAATAATACCCCTTTACAACAGACTCCATTATGCTATCGCTATAATTTGTGGTGGCCATGTCTCATAGATCTCTATCTTCAATAACAGAACAAATGTCATACCATAGTACAGTACTTGCTGCTCTAAACATCTGCGTCAAACTCTTTTTGACTTTGGCATCAAAGGTCGTTTTTTTTTAAGAATTTATTCTGTGCCCCTTTTATTTAAAGCACTCCCCGTTTTTGACTTAAGTCACAAACACCATATTTGGAAGAGTACTGTCCGGGTAAAGTTTTTCACCGACACCAAATATATGCAATGTATGTGCGCATACTCTTGTCGAGTATAATGCAGACTACATGGAAAAATAAACCGACATGGGTACGTACACTTTGAAAAGCTTTGTGTTCATATGCATCTGAGGCGTGATTAGATGATGGTCTGCATCCTAGTTAGTAATTTCATCGAATGCAAGACCACACCACAATACTGTCACTGAAGTTTGACTAAGGCCATAAAAATTAGAAACAATCAAATAAAACTTGTGAAAGGACACTACTGGTAAGTAGCTCGTGAAGCCAATGTATTTGCCGGGCATATATATGGGGAAACAGGAAAAAAAGAATTTAAAGGCGGACTAAACAAAATGTACAAAACTATAAGGAACTAACCTTTCAATGTTTGGCCCACAGAGGCAAAAGAAATCGAATGTTGTTAGCCTACTTGATTTGTTAGTATTAAATCAAATTTACCAGCATCTCTTCCTCTTTCATGTTTTTGGATGAAGAAAAAAGAAACCATGTTAAATTGCTTCACTTCTTCCCATAGATGAGAAAATACAGTGCATTTCGTGTTATTAAGGATAATCACAATCCTTAGCTAATCTTGTAACTTGACGTGTCCATATATCAATAAGATTTAGGGAGTGAGATAATAGACATGTCGCCCCCTAGTCATTGTAATTGCGAGGGAGTTAACTGACATACTTGGCTATGGTGTGGATGGGTTCCGCCCTATGCACGCACCGCACCGACAGTTTTAATTTGATCATTTCTGAACCATGCTGCAACGCTTTCTTGAGCTCTTTACATGTCTATGTTGACATTCTTGTCAAGGTCTTTTTTTTAAGGAAGAAAATATCAAGGTTGCTACGGGGTATTATTAAATTCTATGAGAGGTTATCAAACTCATGTGATTGAAGCATTGTTTTTACTTGATAATTGGTAATTTTCCGTGAAGTTTGGGTTCGGACAATTGGCCATGATATTAATAATTATACCATGCCAATTGTCGGAGTTCAGAATCATCTACATGCTAATTTTGTGGAAGCAAATTAGCGAACAAAAAAGTTTAAATTTCTCGGCGGATAGCTCTATGAATTTGGTTACGATATAGGATGGGAGAAAGAGAACCAAACAGATGCAAGTCATAAACAAAAGCAACAATAAGTAAAGTACTCACGGATTTAACTTGGTTTAACAATATATACAAAATACAATGTCTGTATATTGTCTACATCACTAAAACGACTACGATCTCTTTCTTTATTGTAGAACCACCAATTGAAAATGACACATATGATTGACTAATCAATCCATCGACTCGCCACAATGTGAAACATCTCACAATCGCTCTATAGCTCTAAAGTATAGTCTTCACCCATATGATATAATGTTTACCGTATTATCCACCACTACGAAATGATCTTCTCTGCATACACCCGCATAAATTATCGTGGACACCTTCTGCTCAATACTAATAATTTACTCCGGGCAACACCAAGATATTAATATCTCCATATGAATACTATGTAACAACATGTCTCTCAACATCGATAAGCATTCCATAAGCACCATAATGATATACTCCTTCCACCAATAATGGTCTCTCACATACCACCCAAGCGGTGGGATGAATTCCTCACATCGAGAACTCCATTGAGAATTCTATAACTAGACACATAATCTACGCCTCGTTATATAGTGTGACTTAATTCCCAAGTATTATCCTTATTAGATTAGGAAACCATCACAACTAGGAAGCCCATCTAAGTATGAAAATTGTCCAGAAACTTAACGTTTCGCTACAATTCAACATCTCGTATCATGTTTATGCATGAGACAAACAACATGTTATCCTTCATCTTCTGAAAAACGATTGCATTAAATGGTGTCTACATATCTCATTGCAAGGAATCCAACCGAACGTGTTTATTCAGAATGTTCGTAACCTCCAGCAAAAGAGAGCGAATCAAACTTGAACATTACCAACTCACAACTCAACAATCCAACCTATCGGTGATCGTACAAATCTTCACCTCAGCGAAAATTCCTCAAGTCGATCAACAAATACAGAGGTGTCTCAACAACCATCATCATATAATCACTCGTATTGAGGTACATCTTGATCGATCCTTATGTTCACAATTCCATACTGATCGACACCATTCCAAGTCTATTGCATGCCAACTCAATTGGACATATACGATTCTCTTGATTATTGAATTTAGTTAGATCCATTATGTGTCATTTAAACATTTTCTTCCCCTTCGAACTTGCTCCATACCATGATCCCATCTCCATCTTGGCCCTCTTTGCTTCACCTAAGTTAATGTTCCTTTCCACTGAAGCCACTAACTCAAATTGCACATTTTACCCATGAGGGATGGCATTCATAACCACTCGATCAACAAATGAAACTATAGCCACATAGCTAGCATCTTGCTAAATGTTTCCTTAGAAGAACCAAACAACGAATCTCTAATCTCCATCAAAGTCATTTTTCTCCAAACAACTAATCACACACTAACTCCTTTCCATGAGCATCATATTGAGCAAAACTCAAACTCTGTACTAAATATAACCAATCCATGGATCACTGCATGTTCTGATATCATCTTTAAGAGTCTTGCTTTACCAAAGTCCATCTCACATTGGATCATGATTCTACGACCATATTTACCAATTGAGTTTTACTTCTCCTAAAATCTCATCATACCATTATTATTATATACATACCAAACATGTCCAGATTCACATAGACTTTAATACCTGACGCACTAATCTTCTACACCGGTACTTAAACAACCTCAACGAGCTTTGACAACAAATTTTTACTATGGGATTTAACATAATTAATGTCAATCTAATCTTTTATCAGCTTCTAAGAAAGCATGTAGTTTCAGCTTCATGACAATCAACTACATATTTCAGACTCAGATAGAACTAGGGATGCACATGGGCGGGTATGGGCGGGTATAAGCTAAAACCAACCTCGCACCCACATACTGCGGGTTTTTTTTTTCATAACCAACCCCGCACCCACAAACAGCAGGCGGGTTTTGTTACCCGCCCGCTACGGGTTGGGCGGGTATGGGTTTAAACGGGTTTAAACCCGCTTTATATTCAAGTATTTAGAGTAACTTCTATTCTCCTTGATTAAGTGAGAAAAAAAAAACCAAAACCCCCAAATTATTCATATCTAGGAAGTTCACAGATGAAGATTAAGTGTTGAATCTGTTGATTTTTCGATTGTTGTCGATTTCTGGTGAAGATTCGAAGTTGTTGTTGTCGAATTCTGGTGAAGATTTCTGGTAATTGTCGTTCGTAGGTGAAGAAGAAGAACTGAGGAGAGGCTGAACAGAGAGAAGAGTGTAGAAAGTGAATGAGGGTTATCAGTTATCCTATCTACTAGTATTAGGGTTTCATAATGGACGACTAGGATTAGTTTTATCTAATGGTATATAATCTGCGGGTTTTTTGGGAGGGTATGGGCGGGTATTAGCTTAAACCAACCTCGCACCCACAGACAGCGGGTTTTTTTTCATAACCAACCCCGCACCCACAACGGGCGGGTATGGATTAAAAATCCACGGACTTAGCGGGTACGGGTGGGTTTGGGTATCGTGGGCGGGTCTTGTGCATCCCTAGATAGAACTATGGTAGTGTTGCAAAAATTTTGTTATCACCTTTGTAAAAAATCATAGCGTCACACATTCTGTCTTTTGCATATCCCTTACACAATCTTGATTCAAAAGTACATCCACATTTCGAATATGATAATCTGTCATTTACACAAAGACCCAATCCCACTCAACCATATTCTGAAACCTTTGGAAACTTCATCAAGATCAAAGAAATTCAAGACGCTGATATGTTATCTTCTCGTGCTATGTGAAGGAAAAAAATGATGGAAACTATATCGTTGATGAACAAATTTCTCAAAATAAATCTCTACCTTCATCTCTACATGCTCTGTCTGTAACACCCCGAGTTCTGTACCAGGGTCAAACCCATATGAAGATTCGAACTCAAGGGGTTTCGGTATATATATATTATACCAAACATAATTGAACTTTATATAACATGAATTCAAACATTTAAATTCACTAATCATCCTCAACATTTCAACAAACATATTAATTCAAATTATACTTAGAGTAATACAATCAATAAGCTAACTTCTTAGTTTCTACTTCCAGTTTCCATAAAATCTACAAGAATGTCAATAGGGTGCGATTACAGTTCAGTAGAATGCATTCCAATTTTTAAGAGATGCGAAGAAAGTATCAATCAATCAAAGTGAACATACAACAAGAGATTTTGGCACGACTTCAAGGATTCAATTATATAGAATTTAATAACATTTTCAACAAATCATATAGTATAGATTTCAACCCATGGGTTCACAATACCAATATTTCCAACAAACCAACCAATTTAGTTTTCAACTAATGGGTTTACAATATCAATAAGTTTCACGAGTTTTTTCAGTTCTTGGCCTGCCAATCCGCTTACCGGGGTAATTCTGATAAGTTGCATGAGTTTTCTCAGTTCATGCCATGCCAATCCGCTTATCGGGTCATTCTGATTAAGTTGCACGAGTTTTCTCGATTCGCATGCACATCCATTCAAACAAACATATACATTAACTTATAAGATATTTTAACAATACTAGTGAAACATGGCATAGCAACATAAGACAAAGAAGCAGTGATGAATTCCTTTCAAACACTTATGCAAATAAGAATAAGCTCTACAAACTGCAGATTTCGTACATCATATGTTTCGGAGTGATCACTTGATCCGAGCTTCCTAAAACTTTATACAGACTTATATGACTTAATCAAATACAACTTATCCTAAATTCACAGCATACCAACGATTCAAATAATAAATATTCAATTTTACAACGTCATTCTAAAAATTGGGTTGATTATATAATATTACCAAAATATTCATATTAAATTCATAATAATCTGAATTTATCAAATCCAAGACTTAATTATATATACAACTTTTGTTAAGTTTACAACTCGTTCTAAGATTATCACAGTTGTTGAAACGCAGTCAAGAACAGACAAAGCGAACCTGTCTAGAGCTTCAGTACAGATCACTCAAATTAAAACAAACATTCAACGGTGAACATGCAGTGGATCAGGGTTATTTGTTGTTTGGTACTTAGGTTTTGACCGATTTTAGTGTTTGGTTTAACATTTGTCCAGCTTTGCATTTGGCATTTGAGAGTGACGTTGACCTCAGTTGACTTGGTTAAGTTTTGACTTTAGTTTAGAAATTATATAAAAGATATAAACAAATTAATTATTCGAATAATTTACTACACTACACTACCCTTCATTTTACTATTATTTACATAATTTTCAGAGTAAATAGAAAGAACCCATATCCTCTCCCTTATCCCAAACACATCACCACCGGCCACCACCGCAATCAATTTAACCGCTTTCTGTGACTACCACTACAAATCAGTGAAGCATCCATCTTTGCAGATGAGTGTTGAAGAAGATAAAGTCTGTAGGGATCTCTTCTGAAGTTCTACATCTGAGGTATGCTCGGTACTGGATCCATTGTGTTCCTATTCATCGGTAATGGTATTCTACAAAAAAAAAACAAATGAAGTCAATTCAGAACTTTCAAATTCCACTAATAATTATGATTACAAGAGGATATATTAGTATACTGAAAACTAAACAAGGGAATCAATTTGATTAAGAATTATATTCATAATCAACTGGAATCTAAAATTAATGAACCTTAATTAAGGTTTTAGATTCAGAGAAAGGGGATGATTGGGTTTTGATTTGTAACATTTTATAAATCGATTTATTTGATTAAGTTTTGATCGGGTTTTGGTTGAATCAGTTTGGACAACTTTCAATATTCCTAAATTCAGACTTATGTACTCATCATCAACATGGTTGCAGAATCGTGGATGCGGATGTGTTCAACAATGGGGGAGGAAGAAGGTGAAGTGAAAATCAATTAGGTCAAGCTGAATATCTTGAATCGTGACCATAAGATTAATGCAGATTCCAGAAGAACAAAAGATTAAGAACATATGTGAGATGATAGTGGTATTTCTTCAAAAGAGAAATATTCAAGGCAATCATTTGATGAAGGCGGAATAAGAAGAGTAAAGGAATTAGGGTTAATAGTTATCTGATCTCATAGTTTCATTAGAACCGTTGGAATCTAAAATTAATGAACCTTAATTAAGGTTTTAGATTCAGAGAAAGGGGATGATAGTCAAGGCGACCAACGTTATCTTTGTAAACTTAATATTTTTGTTTTAAAAAATTAATTAAAATTTGCAAACTGAATATTTGTATTTTAAAAAATTAATTAAAATTTGGTCACAAACAGTCAAGGCGGCAAACGTCAATCTAAGTACCAAATGCAAACCTGGAAAAATGTTAGACCAAACACTAAAACCGGTCAAAATCTAAGTACCAAATAACAATAACCCTTTAACTTGAGATGCATGAACATGTTATTTATTAATATTAAAAGGTTGATCATCAATAAGATGTATATATTTAAACAGTTAAATTGATGATACCTAAATATACAAAATAATATAAAACAGAATCAAGTAAACTCACCCGAAGAGAAAGTGATCTAGCATTCTACCTTTTATTATTTATAAAATCCTCTTGCTTCACCATAGCCTATCTCCTTCTGATTCTCTTTAGCTTTTAGTTTTCTCCCTAGTTTTATTATAAAACTTATATATGGATGTAATTATCAATAATCTCATATTTATTGTTTTATTTTATTTATTGTAATTACCTTTTAATTTTCCCTAACTTTATATTTATTTATGTTTTAGAACTATTATTGGTGACTATGTTTCCACCGTAGCTTGTAGTTTTTCTTGGTACAACAACGCCACCTAGGAAAGGAAACAACAACATAAATAACAAGGTTATCTAGGTCAGGTAAAATTCAATCCGGAAAGGTAAATAAAAATACCGGGTATTAATCTGTCATTATTGAATTCATAATCTCAATATATCTGCAGCACATGAGCAAACTCCCCAATATTATCATTGCTATAATATCACTCTCTCCAACAGAAAGTCTCACACTGATTAGAAATTTTGAAAATTCAAATATCAATAGACATTAATAAATGGTTGACCAAAAAACATGTCAAAATTGTAGCCCTTTCAAATTTATGCACCGCGTTTCTCCAAGTACTATGCACTAGCTTCCATAGCCACACCACGACAAACATTGTAGTATTGTACCTTTATTCTTTAAATTCTTGAAGTGTCTAAGTGATACTTTGTTCCTTACAACGAGTCTTTACCAAAAATAGGAACATATCCAGAACACAGTAAACTGACCTGTTACTCCAAATGGTCCTGCACTTCAACCAACTTCGATGACTTATAATGATGTACTACCAAACAACACTTTGACATACATCATTGAAAAGAAACGGTATATCACAATTGAAAAAGTGGGGGTACAACAACCTGTATGGACTAACTCCAATATACTTTTAAGAGAATCAACTAGAAAGACAGACTCAATCTTAAGAAAAGTATATCAAGGAGTTATATCTCAATTTCTCGGTTCAATACTTACTCAAGCAAATACCAATCTGCGTGTCTAATTGAATACAAGAGAAATTGCTTGAACGGTACCAAAGACCAATATTCAAGGATCAATCAATTTCAATCAACAACCAAAGGTTGGATTTACCAATTGATCGATACAACGCACCACCTGTGATGTTTGAATTATATAACATAATATAATGTGGAAAAGAAATAAGACATCAGAAGTTTTGTTAACGAGGAAACCACAAATGCAGAAAAACCCCGGGACCTAGTCCAGATTGAACACACACTGTATTAAGCCGCTACAAACACTAGCCTACTACAAACTAACTTCGGTCTGGACTGTAGTTGAACCCCAATCAATCTCACACTGATCCAAGGTACAGTTGTGCTCCTTACGTCTCTGATCCCAGCAGGATACTACACACTTGATTCCCTTAGTTGATCTCACCCACAACTAAGAGTTGCTACGACCCAAAGTCGAAGAATTCAATAAACAAATCTGTATCACACAGAAAAGTCTACAGTAATAGATAAATCATAAATCTTCCTCCCACAGAAATACCTATGAGTTTTGTTCTGTCTTTTGATAAATCAAGGTGAACATGAACCAACCGATAACCTGGACTTATATTCCCGAACAACAACCTAGAATTATCAATCACCTCACAATAATCTAAATCGTATGATGACGAAACTAGATATTGTGGAATCACAAACGATGAGACGAAGATGTTTGTGACTACTTTTCTATCTTGCCTATCGGAGAAATTAATCTCGATCCAATCTTACAATTGTACTCAATATGATAGAAAAAGAAAGATTAGATCACACAACTACAGAGAAAGTAGTTGGTTCTGGATTCACAATCCCAATGAAGTCTTCAAGTCGTTAACCTACAGGGTCTCGAGAAGAAACCTAAGGTTAAAGGAGAATCGACTCTAGCTTATACAACTAGTATCACACATGAGGTGTGGGGATTAGGTTTCCCAGTTGCTAGAATTCACCTTTATATGGTCTTCAAATCAGGGTTTGCAATCAATGCTACCTTGGTAACAAAGCATTCAATATTCATCGTTAGATGAAAACCTGATTAGATTCAAGCTAATATCTTTCAACCGTTAGATCGAACTTAGCCTGTTATACACAAATGAAATGCACGTTTATTTAGGTTTGTGTAACCGTACCTAAACGTGTACACCTAGTTGGTTCAACAGTAGTTAACCAAATGGTTAGCCATATGACCACTTTCATATCAACCATATTCATCTTCACCATCACTAGTTCAAATGACTCAAAAGAACTAGTTAGAGAGTTGTTCAATTGCTTAGATCTTATAGAAGTATACAAGACACAATCGTAGCAAAATTGGTTTTGATTCACTCGAATCGATTCATGAACATTATAGCCACGGTTCGCAAATTGCATCCCTTAATATATAAATGTTTTAGTTCATGAACAAACCAATTTTAGAAAGTAACACACTTAAGTATGCGTACGGGTATGCGTACTTAAGTAACCAGATTTGAGTTTGTTTTGGTTTTTAAACTCAGTAGAAATTCACGGACATGAACTTTCCGCTAGTATGCGTACGGGTACGCATACTTTGGTAACCGGATTGAGTTGGTTTTGATTTCCAAATTCAGCAGAAATTCACGGTTGTGAACTTCCGCCAGTATGTGTACGGGTACGCATACTTACCCAGTCTCCATCAACCATTTAGTACACACACAAGTATGCATACGTTTGGTTCCCGGTTTTGGACTTATACACTAATGTGCGAACACACTGTATGTTTATATCCAAAGATGGTTACATATTCTAAACTCTCATTTCAATCATTGAAACATTATTAGAGAACGTTATATAGTTGTTGTTCACAAACTATTTTTCGTCAAGGCGATTTTCAAGTGATTGAAACTAATATGACTTTCTTTCACTAGTAAAGATGAACTTGGCCAAAGCGAAAGCTTACCAACACATATTTCGAGAATTAGATAAGAGAGATAAACTCGGCTCGAAATAGCAAATGTGTATAATCGAAGTCTATATAGCATTACGACTTTTGTCTCAAGATAAGAGATAGAGTAGATAGACTTTTGAGTGATAGATAATTTCAAGTCTCCACATACCTTTTAGTCGATGAAGTTCCACCAGTTCCTTGAGTAGTTCTTCGCCTTTGTATGATGAACGTCGTGGAGTCTAGAGCTCAACTACACTTTCTATCCTAGCCCGAGACTTAGCTGTAAGTAGACTATAAATCAAGACTTATAGTTCTAGAAACTAAACTTTACAAACAAGCTTGAGATAGCAACGCTTGCGAGTTCAACCGATCAGTGCTCTAACAATCTCCCACTTTGTCAATTTTACTGACAAAACTATCAATACATATGGAATACAAAATAAATAAACTTTACAGCTTTCTTCCACATGCATGATCTCCTTGGTTCTTCAACATTACTCGAAATCTTCGTCACTTCCAAGTACTCCAATGATTCCAAAGGTTGTAAGTTCAGCATCATCGTTGTTAAAAATCCGTAGCCATAACAATGAGAAAACAAAGGCTCTCAATCATTGTTATACAGTGTCATAGTATTATTATGATGATATGTATCACTCCCCCTTAGTCAATACTCCATCTCACATGTAAACCACTCCCCCTTACATAATGATCTGAAAACCATATGTATTTGTAGTGTGAACTACACATTAATTCTCCCCCTTTTTGTCAACAAAATTGGCAAAGGTACGAAAACTAGTGGGATCCTAATGAAATTTCCATAGAGACATTTCATGACCGAAAGAAAGCACATATCAATTTTTTAGATGCAATCATATAGCAAAAACTAAATGCATTCATCAAGGATTTTATAAAGATATAAGATAACTCTTATAATATTCCATAGCCACACTCCCCACAAAGATTTGGCAATTAAGCACAAGTTCAATTAAGAACTCTCCCCCATAAAATTTCATTCCCGAGAGAACAACAAGAGCGACCTTACTTTCACAAGAAGATAAGGATTTCTTTGGACATTAACAAATCACATAAGAATATGAATTTGTATCCAAAAATCTCAATTAAATAAACCACAAGAGAACCTATGATTAATTCAATCGAAAATGCTCACATAAGAGAACTTACGGAGCCGCACAATATTTACATAAAAATATGGATCAGGGAAGATCAATACTGCGGAATAAACAAAGATTCATTCTATTCTTTATCACTATTTGCACAATGACATATGATAGACTTAATCTTTGTAAACAAAAGCTCATCCTATCTTCCATCAATATTCGCATAATGACATAATAGGCTTAACTTTTGTTTGTCAAAATTCCATTCAATGTTTTATCAATATTTGCATAAATACATATGAAAGACTCAACTTTTTACCATGTGTGGGACGATCTAGTTCACGTAAGATGATTGGGAACATTCAAGAATCTCATAGAAATGCGTAATACTGCCCATTCTTGAACTTCCTTCTTTGTGATTCATAAACATCATTCTTGTAAAAGCTACAAATGAGCTTAGAATAGAATTACTCCAAGAATCCAAGTGCCCAAGTCCAACAGAAGTAGAACAAGTGCGACGAAACAGAGCAAAACACTCAATAAAAAGATACGGGACAAAGACTAACCTCAAATCATTCATATTTAGGAAGGGAATGCAAAAAGGAAGAGAATGCAAAAAGAATGAGGTTATTCCGAGTTTGGACGAAGAAGTTACGACCAAAACAAGTTTGCCGAAAAACGACATCTACAGGCCAGTATGCATACGGGTTTGCAAAAGAATTTTCGTGTCCTGGAGCAGTATGCAAACAGGTATGCGTACTAAAACCCCTGGATTTTGATTTTCAATGATTTTATGCATACCTGGTGTTTGAGGGTGAAAACCGTTTCTGCTGATTTTGGTAATTTCGTGTGTGGATGAGAAACGAGTCTAAACCCTAAACAATGTACTGCACGGGAGTACTTTTGATTCGAGAGATCAATCTGTACAATCCTGGCTTAAACCAAGAAATGGTCGTTCCAGGCTTGCTTCGGTCACAAAGTGAAGGAGAAGGGTTGGTCTTAGGGAGGGAAGCGAAGAAAGTGTTGAGACCAGAATAGATTATTCTAGAAGTGAGGGTGTTTCGTAACTTGTATCAGAAAGTTGAACTGGCTAGATGAATGAAAAGCTATCAGATGATTTCTGGATATTGTATTTTTTCTCCTGACCAAAACTTGTTGTTTTGTGGAAAATAGGTGAGACCTATTTATACAAGTCGCAACAAAACGTACCCTGGTCTCGTAGAAAGTGGAAACGAATGAGTGGTGGAAGAAGGGAGTAACGGGTAACGCCTGGAATTTATGTTTTCATAATGAAGGATACGTTTACACCATTACTTCTTGACATTACTAACCGCTCCGCTTTATGACACTTTCCTATAACGGGCGTATTGCACGCCGCAAGCTGTAAACTGCCAGACCAATACCCTGATGAGTATCCCCCAGTTTGTGACATGTTTTGATGTCTCGAGTGTTTTCGTGGAAAACATGTAGCACTTTCTACGTGTGGTAAGTTAAAATTGAGAGGCTTGCCGCCGGTAAATAGTATATGTGATGCTAGACTCGTTTTGGCTAGTCGTCCAAAACTTGTCACGAGCTTACCGGGTCGGTGGCGAATTTCGATGGCCGAGATCGCATCTTTTGAATAAGAGTAGTCGTTGATTGTGGCTACATTGTGTTGGCGCCTGATATTGGTGCAGTGGCGTTTTGGTGTACGCCAGTGGCATTGCGGCATGGCTCGTGCATGCCAGTGGCACAGTGGTGCAAGTGGCGCTCGGCATAGCCATGGCCACTGGGTTTAGGAGGCTGGTCGCCTAAAAGTTGCCGCAAATCCATCAGTTCGGTGGTGAACTTGGAGGGATGAGATTACATCTCAGGAGGAAGGATAGCCATCGATTATGGCTACCTTTTGTAGGAAGTGGCGCCTTTAACGCGCGCCGGCGGTATTGCAGCATGGCTGGCATGGCTTGTGCATGCCATTAGCACGGTTGTGTAAGTGGCGTAGCCGCACCTGTGGCATGGCGGCATGGCCAAAGCTGGGATTTGGTGTCGTGACCAAATTAGGGTTTGGCACTGTGGCCGAAATTAGGGTTTGGCACTGCGGCCGAAATTAGGCGTCGTGGCCAAATTGGGATTTGGTGTCGTGGCCAAAGTTTAGGGTTTGGCGACGTGGCTGGCACGACTCGTGGTGGTGCAAGTGGCGTCTGGGGTAGCCATGACCACTGGATTTAGGCGGCTGGTCGCTTAAAAGTTGCCACAAGTCTGTTAGTTTTGGTGGCGAACTTGGATGGATGAGATTGCATCTCAGGAGGAAAGGTAGCCGTCGATCATGGCTACCTTTAGTTGGCGGTGACACCTTTAACGCGCACTAGCGGTATTGCGACATGGCTGGCATGGCTCGTGCACACCTTTGGAATGGTTGCGCCTGGCGTAGCCATGGCCACTGAGATTTTGGGCACGTTGGTGTGGAAATCTTTCCGAAATTTGGGTTTGGCTTGTCGAAATCCTAATTTACCCTATATGGCATGTCGTATGTGGTGAGTGGCCATGTTTGGCGCGTTTGGCATGCGCGTCTGGCGTGTGTGCCTGGCATGTGCGTTTGGCGCGTTTGGCATGCGTGTTTGGCCTGCGCGTTTGGCATGTTGGCGTGGTTTTCGGTAAGCCAATTGGCTTTGCGGCCATCTGGCGCGGTTTCCTCCTTTTCAACACTGTGGCGAGTTTAGAGCAACCTGATTGGTTAACATAAGAGGGTCGGCCAAGCATGGGCGTGCTACACTTCTGGTGTGAGTGTGGCGAGTTTAGAGCGACCTGATTGGTCGATGGGAAGTGGGGCCGGCAAGCTAGGGCGTGGCCACACTTTCAGGGCATTGTGGCGGATTTAAAACGACCTGATTGGTCGATGAGAAGTGGGGCCGGAAAGCTAGGGCGTGGCCGCACTTCCAGTGCGCTGTGGCGGATTTAAAGCGACCTGATTGGTCGATGGAAAGAGGTCCGGCAAGCTAGGGCGTGGCCACACTTCTGGTGTGCGCTGTGGCGGAAATTGCCTAGTTTGGCTAAGCATAGTTTCGACCAATGGGGTCTAGTGTACTGTGTGGGGCACGAAACCCTAATTTTTGCAAATTAGTCGGGTTTATGAGTTTTTTGTGAGTTATCTCAATAATTGGCTGGATTTTGTATGTTGCCACAAAAAATCCTTATCTACAGAATGCAGTGTGCTTTCCGTCTAAGCATTTTGTGTGATGGTCTTAACTTTGGTACTTGGAGGTTTATGCTACTCCGCTGCGAGTGAACATAAATCCGTCATGCCATACCGATATTAAAGGTTATGCCTGGGAACATAGCACAGGAAAGTACTCAGTGAGTCTTGTATTGGCGAGGTCCCGAAATTTACAGAGTGTTTGGGATGGTTGCTACATTCGCCAGTCTGGATAAATTTCATGTAAATATATTGAATGGCTCAATAAATATGCCGGCGGAGAGGTTAGTACTCACGACACCCTTTCCTTGCATAGTGACGTCACATCAGATGCAAGGTTTTACGATTTTAACCCTAAGCTAAAAACCACCATCAACATTAAGTCCCTTTCTTAGCACGTAACAGTGGCATTGTTGCGGGGTAAGCATGAGATGGTGATAGACAAGAGTAAAATCGAAAGAGCAAGACGTGAAGAGATTTCCAAGGAAATTCAACTAACCTTTGGTGGAAGGCATGAGGAATCTGTGATCCTTGTGTTGGCGGCTTTTGCATAGATTTGTCTTGACCATGGGACGTTGGCCTCAGTGTTGCATCTTTGGCTACTGATTGGCAGGGGTGCCATTGCAACTTAGTCCGTGAAACGGTGCTCTGGATGGCCACGGAAATGTGGATGGCGCTGGACGCAGGCTGTTTGCATCGATTATAGAGTTGACTGTTGCCATTGGCATAGAAGATGGCGCAGGAAAGGACGCAGGTTGTTGGCGTCGGCCTGGCTGTGGCGCCGTTGGCGCGGCTGGGTTGGATTGGCCGTGATGCTGCAAGCTTGGCTTGGCCGTCTTCTTGCATGGTTAATGCCTTTATGGAAAGGAAAATACATTCCAGGTACGCGTCCACGCCAGGGTTCCGAGCTAGGAAACATATTGCTTCTTTGAATGTTTGACCGTTTTTTTTATATCTTCATTAGGGTTTCGAAAAAAGATTTCATTGAGGATGATTTTTTGGCTGTCATGTAGGCTGATCGTGTTTGCTCAGCATCTGTTTCCCTCTAGGGTTTCCGTAGTATATATGCTGGTGAAACTGTATCATCCTTCCTAGTTCAAGAAAAAGGTTTCTTCCGTTGAATCCATATTTCTTTCATCATGTCGAGCGGAAGTGAATCATCCTCGAGCCGGCCAGATTCTTCAGTCAAGCGCAGGCGGTCTGGCTCTTGCGACAACTCCCCCATTCGGATCATTCGAGTCAAGAAGATCATACCGGTATGCTTTCATTGACCAATAGATATTTGTTTATTATTGCTGGTGAGTGACAAAGAGAGACTTTCTTTTGCGCAGAGATATCCAGCTGGGACATGTGTGACTGTTGTTGATGATGATGATCTGACCACCCCCTTCCTTCGAATCCAAGCACACCAACCGCTGCAGATATGGAAAATGCTGATTTGGGTATTTCTTGCCATGAATATCCCAATGCAGGTTTGTCATTCGAAATCCGCATGAAGTGTTTATCTTCTAGCTATCGAAACGTTGGCAAATTCCTAGTGTGAAAGGAATTCGTGACTCTGTACACGAAAATATGGAGAAGATACGACCATATTGCTACCAGGAACGTGGTGAACCATTGCTCGTCTGTTTTGGTTACCACAGTGAACTGTCTCCTGCCCATGATTGTTGAAATGGAAGGCACATCCATCCACGACGTCACGGAATCGACTATCGAAAAGTGGGAAAACATGGTGTCTACCTGTGAATCCCTTGAGTTTAACGCAAGTTGGCTGCGGCATCTCCTTGATATTGTGAAGGTTGATAGATCCGGTATCCTTGCCAACGTCGTTCCTGCTACAAAAGCCATGTTGGAAGAGGAGGAGGCTCTGACCGTGGAACCCCAAAAGGTGGAAAAGGCAATCCAGGACTTGAAGAGTAGGACTGAAAGATATCAAAACAGGTTGAAGATGATGCTTTCAAGGAACTACAATCTATTGGATGGGCTTTTCTGAGTCATGTAGTTGTGAGACACCTGGTTTTCTTTCTGGGTCTAGAATATTTTTTTTTTTTGTGTGTACTGGCTTTGGAGAAATAAGATAAGTTTCATTAATATGCTTTGACCGAATGAAATTTGATAACTGGGATGTGAAGGAAACGGAAAAAATGCCTGGCTAGCCGTGCTATGAGGCGGCAAGAGGTGGGATAATAGTTAGGCATAGTATGCCTTGAGCCAGTTTCCATTGATGACTGTTTCCAGTTTGCCTCCATCTTCCTTGATGATCTTGTAGTATCCATTGTTATACGCTTTGGTGACCACATAAGGCCCTTCCCATTTTGGGGAGAATTTTGGTGCTGACATGTCTTGCTGGATGTGTTTGGCGGTCTTCAACACCAAATCCCCTACTTGAAAAACTCGAGGTTTCACAGCTTTGTCATATGCTCGGGAGATTCTATTTATGTATGCTTGCACGTGATCTTCTGCTTTAGCTCTTCTGTAATCCAAAGTGTCTAGCTCTGCCACCCTGGCATTCGATGTTTCGGCTTCATTCCATTGAACTCCACTTGCCTCGGCAATCCTAGCCGATGGGATTTTAATTTCTGCTGGGAGAATGGCATCTGCGCCGTAGACGAGAGAATGGGGAGAGGCGCCAGTAGAGCTCATTGGTGATGTCTGATATGCCCAAAGCGCCATTGGCAGTTGTTCGTGCCATGTCCGAGGGTTATCGTGCAATGTCCGGCTGAGGATTCGAATTAGAGTCTTGTTAGTGCTTTCGGCCTGCCCATTCCCCTAGGGGTAGTAGATGGTGGAGAAGACTTGCTTATTTCCATATTCTTCAAGTAACTCCCGTAATTTCTTGTTGGAAAAAGTAGTGCCATTGTCGGTGATTATGTGTTTGGGCCCGCCGAAACGACAAATGATATATTCCTTAATGAACGCTGCAATTGTGGCTCCAGTGGTCCCTCGTAGAGGGATGGCTTCTACCAATTTGGTGAAATACTCCGTTGCGGTTATTATATACTCATGCTGCTTCGACGATGACAGGTTAATCTTCCCAATGATGTCGAGTCCCCAGCTATAAAACGGCCACGGACTGCTCACCGAATGCAGGGGAGTAGAGGGTGCGTGGATAAGATTTCCATGAATGTGACATTTGTGGCACCTTTGAACAAAAGCAGCCGCATCATCCTCCATGGTCGGCCAGTAGTATCGGTCATGTATTTGGAGAAACAACTTCTTTTTCCCTTGGTGCTCGCCTTCGTGCATTTCTTTTAGCATCATGGGGATTTCTGCTTCTCCCAAGCATCGTAATAAATCTCCTCCAAAACTTTTACGATACAGGATTCCTTCATGGAGTATGAATATCTTGGATCTTTGCTTCACCTTGGTTGCGTCTTTCTTTCTAGTAGGGAGTACGCCATCGCGAAGGTAATTGATGTACGGATTTTGCCAGTCCTCAGCGTGGTCGGCGTTGAAAACTTCCAATTGATGCGGCGGTCCTTGGCAATTGGAGCAAGATTCTTGGATCAATCGATATTGAGCCTCCATTTCCGGCCAATAGTAGCCAAGGCGTTGCAGATGACGATAAAGTGTTACCACCAACGTTTTCCCGCAAATTTCGCTATGAATATGGTTAAGCTGTTGTTGTGCTTCTTCATCTCCGAGGCATCTTGACAGGGAGCCATCTGGGTTCCGCTGGTACAACATCCCGTGAAGCATGAAGAAGTTTTGCAAGGTTTTGAGACTTACCTTTCCTTGGGAAAGCGAGCTGTTAAGTTCTTGGATAATTGGTGTTCTCCAGTCGTTGTCTTCAGTCTCCTCAGGTTGCGAGATCCATGTTGAAGCTATGGTTCGTCTCTTCACTGTCAGGGTTTCCTCCAAACATTCGAACTGCAGATTCGACGCCAACGTGGCTAGGCAATCAGCATGTTTGTTGCTGCCGCGGCCAACATGTGTTATGGTCGCATCGGCGAAGTAATTTAGTATCCTTTTTGCCTCGGATCTACATGGGGAAAATGTCACTTCCTTCAGTGTGTACACTCCATTCATCTGGTTGACCAGTAATTTAGAATCACCTCTTATTTCCAGACGCGTGGCTCCGGCTTGCTTGGCTAATGACAATCCTATGAGAAATGCCTCATATTCTGCTGAATTGTTGGTGCAATGAAAGTCTAGCTTGAAGGAATGCGAGAAGACTTCACCAGTTGGGGATACCGGAACCACTCCTGCTCCTCCGGTATTTTTGTTAGGGGTGGTAGAGCCATAAAAAAATAATAGCCACGCTTCTTCTTTGACAAAAGATATTTACGGAAAATCTCCAGGAAGGTCCTCGTGTAGTGTTGTGGTACTCTCTCCTGGGAAAGCTGCTAGTAAATACGCAACCGCTTGTCCTTTGATAGCTCTTGGGGAAGCACACGTTATGTCAAACTCTGACATTTGGAGGAGCCATTTGGCTGGCCTTCCTATCAGGGCCCGTTTTGAAAGAAGGAATTTCACGGGATCAGACTTAGATATCAGCACCACTTTGTTTGAGAGCAAATAACGGCTAAACTTCTGGATGGAGTGAATCAGGGCTAGGCACGCTTTTTATGCTTTGAGATATATGAGTTCGGCATCTCTCAAAGTCCGACTAAAGTAGTATATAGGGTGCTCAATTCCTTCGTCATCTTCTTGGGCGAGAAGAGCTCTGATGGCAGTGTCACTGAAGGCAGTGTAGAGGTACAACGGTCTTCCTTGTATAGGGGATTTCATGATGTTTGGGGATGA
The DNA here is from genome assembly GCF_003573695.1 of Papaver somniferum. NCBI lineage: Eukaryota > Viridiplantae > Streptophyta > Magnoliopsida > Ranunculales > Papaveraceae > Papaver > Papaver somniferum. Next base: position 56,884,365 of record NC_039358.1, read on the forward strand.
CAGTATTTGTTGAATCTTCCGAAACGCCTCTTTTTATAGCGTGGTCCAAACGAAGATTGCTCCCTTACCCATGAAGATCTGGAGCTCTTTCACAGTCCGCGGGGGCGGCATCGTGAGGATGGCTTGGGTTTTGACTGGATCGACTTTGATTCCTTCGATGGTCACCTGGAAACCTAGGAATTTTCCAGAAGAAACACCAAAGGCACACTTCAACGGGTTCATCTTCAGTTTGTATTCGCGACATCTTTCAAACACTTGTCGCAGCACCTCTGTATGAGCCGCCCGGGTTCTTGATTTAACCACTATGTCATCTACATAATCTTCAACTTGCTTGTGCATCATGTCATGGAAAATAGTGGTCATGGCACGTTGGTAGGTGGCGCCGGCATTTTTCAAGCCGAAAGGCATCACAGTATAGTAAAAGTTTACGAGAGGAGTTCGAAAAGTTGTCTTACTTGCGTCGTGCTCGTACATCTTTATTTGATTGTATCCGCTGTACCCGTCCATAAAAGAGAACATACCATGTCCACTGGTGGCGTCTACCATCATGTCAATGTTAGGAAGAGGAAAATCGTCCTTGGGGAAGCATTTGTTCAGATCCCTAAAATCAACACAACACCTAATTTGGACGCTCTTCTTCTTCACCGGAACCACGTTGGCCAACCAGGTGGGATGGTGAATGGGTTTGATGAAACCAGCGGCTAGTAGTTTTTAAATCTCTATCTTGATCTGCTCCTCCACATAGTGTTTGAACTGTCTCGGAGATTGTTTGACCGGTTTGGATCCTGGTATTATACGTAGATGATGAGTGACCAGCTTCTCATCCAAACCAGGTATTTCCTCGTATGTCCACGCGAACACATTTTGATATTCCCTAAGAAGGTCCACAAGTTTTGCGCGCTCGTCGGCACATAGAGTCGAGCTGATTGAGACAGGTCGCGGAGATTCCTCGCTTCCGATGTTGATAACTTCAAGTTCATCCGTGGTGGAGTTGGTTCCGTCTTGTAGTTGTCGAGGTGCATCTGACACCTCCTCTTGTGGCTTGCTGTTGTGATTGCATTTTACTGGGCGGAGAGACTGGGTGGTATTCTCTCCTGTTAATTGCTAACAGCAGCGCCGATATACGTTTTTCCCTTTTTCATCACGACTTACAGTAAAAGTCCGCTCCAGCTTGGTATGAGAATGAGACAAGTTTCCGCTTGACGAGGGAAAACTGGCGCACTTTTTCTTTAGAGGTGTTGCGTGAGATCGAGTTTCTCTGTGAAATGATGTGAGCATGTCCTCTTTTTAGATTGACGCCCACGTCGGGAGTGGAGTGCAGCGAACCTTGCCTGCTGGACCCCGCGAATTTTTCTTCAGTTCGAACATCTCCATACCACAGATTGGTGCGTAAAGAGACAATAATGCAGGGATGCGGATGACTTCTCCGTTCAACATGGTCTTCATGCACTGGTGATATGTCGAAGGAATGAACCTGTTGTCGTGGAGCCACGGTCTTCCCAGTATCATGTGGTAGTCTGGCTCCTTCTCGATTACTTCGAACTTCACCTTTGACTGGACTGGTCCCACTGACAAATTTAGGTTGATGTATCCATACGTGCTGGTTTGGTTGCATTCGAAATCTGTCATCATGGTTGTAGATGGGGAAAAACGATTTGCTAGTTTTTACGGAATTGAGGAGACTACCGTGCGGAGACTCCTTGAACCGAGCAAAATGTTGAACCTCACACAGATGCACTGCAAGAAGGGAGTGCTTTAAGTTCGAGAGATCAATATGTAGGACTCCGGCCTAAACCAAGACAATGGTCGTTCTAGAGTCAATTCAGTCACAAGAGAGGATGGGTTGATCTGTAAGAGGGAAGCTGAGAAATGTGTGAGATCAATGGTGATCTGAGATTGTAGGTGTGTTGTGTATTCTGCGTAGGAAAGTTCTGAACGATTGAATTTACTCAGTTGAGAGTGATTGCTCAGACGGTGAGTTCGTGTAGACGAAAGATTGTCTGTATGAACTCGTCGAGAAATTCTTGTGTAGACGAATGTTGTCCATTTCAATCATGATTCAGAGGCCTTTTATATTGGTAAATTGAAAACACCATGATCCCATGAAGTGTGACAGTTGCTGGAGTCAAAGAATGGGGAAGTGGGAAATCATGTTAAAACCAGTTGCTCATCGTGCCGAGACTTGGTTAATTTTCCACCCACTACTTCGCTAACTCCTCCAACTGATTGTACGAATTTCTCACATTCTCGTCGTGTGTATGAACACACGTGTCATAGAACGACAGACTAAAATCCTAGTTAATATCCCCCATGTGACACGACTGACATCTCGTGATTGTGGAGTCAGTTGCTGACTTTATGGGACGATGAGTCCTTGTATTGTTGAGTTGAACGTGATTTGCAAATGTTCTGAGACTCAAGGACGATGAGTCCTTGTATCGAACATGTACATTGAGACAAAGGTTTCATTGTCTAATAAATGTTGATAACCTAAGACGAGCAAACTGTGTTGCTGAATTGTTGAATATTGATAGTTGAACCAATATTCCTTAGTCTGAGCAAATATTGCTAGTCTGAGAAAATATTGCTCATCTGAGCAAATGTTGCTCATCTAATGAATTGTTGGTGGCAGGACCAAATAAAATATTAATTTAAAATACTGGCGGCTAGGCCGAGCATAATAATAATAAAGGTGTTGATCACAAGATCAACATAAAATTATTAGTGTTTGAATCTGCTCAGAATTATGTTGCTGCAGAGCTCTGGATTCGAAACCCTAATATTGATCAATTGATGATTTATTGAAAATCGATCACAGGGTGAAGGAGGGACCGGATACACGGGATGACGAGTCGACCATGTAACGCCCAGATGCTCGGATGAGCAAAATACCAAAGTCTCCTGAAGACCAGTTGGTGAAACGGTGATTAAATGTTGGTTTAATCATTTATTATCATAATGCTCGTGTGAGCGTTATGTAGTAAAAGTTGATTATGGAGAGATGAGGGACCGACCAAAGGGTCATGGGACCGGCTCTTGGTGGTCGTGGGACCAGCTGATGGTCGTTTGAGCAAACTCCCAGTTGTTTGAGAAGAGTTTGGACCCAATATGAGCAAATTAGGTCAAAATTATTAAAACATATGAGACCGGCTATTTGCAAGCCTTAGGGCCAGCCTTGGTCGGTCAAGGAGACATTCCCGTGTCACCATAACGTCAGTGTCTCAGTCCTGAGAGTTTCGATATTTTCTGATGCGTGTTTGAGAAATATTTCGAGAAAATATGAAGGATTCAGGGTTTTGCTGAAACTAGGAAAAATTCATGAGATGATGAAAATAATTAATAAAATAAGGGATTGCAAGGTGTGGGACCGTCCATGGCTAGGGAGTGGACGACCAGCTAGCAAGCTCAGTCCCGCAACACCTTTCCCAATTTTATATAATTTTATGTATTTTGCCTGATGTGAGAGAAATATCATAAAACTGAGGAATTTCATGAAGTTAGGGAATTTCCATGAGATCATACAAATAGTAATAAAATAATAGAGAGTGATGAAGTGTGGGACCGGTTATGGCCAAGGCATGATCGGCCGTCCAAAGGGCCCGTCCCAAGGCACTTTTCCCAATTTTACAATATTTTTCATGATTTTAGGGAAATATCATAAAACCAAGGAATTTGTTGAAACCAAGGAATTTGTTGAAATCAAGGAGTTTCCATGAGATGAGGGAAACATAAAAAATAATAATAAAATAAGGGACGTGTGGGACCGGCTAGGGCATGACCGGCCGGCTAGGGGCCGGTCCCACGAGTTTTCCCTAATTTTATATTATTTTTCACGGGTTTAGGGAAATATCATGAAATCAGGGAGTTTTCATGAAACGGAGGATATTTGCTCAAATGAAGAGATTTTCATGAAATCAAGTAAAATAATTAAAATATGATAAAACGTAAAATTGGGCGTGGAACTGGCCACGGCACGACCAGCCGGCCGGTGGGCCCAGTCCCCTAGCGCCTCAATTAATATTTTAATATTTACTATTTTCTTCCTATTTTGCATAGGTTCATCATTCCTTCGTGTTTTGGAATGCTCGTTTGCGCATTCAGGTGCTCGTTTGTGCATTATTGCTGAGTACACTTGCACCATTTTAATCAGGACTTACTCGATAGCTGCTCAGATGCCTGTAAGTTGAATATTTATCACTAACCCATGGAATTCTGCTGGGAAGAACCACAAATTGAAGTGATGAAATATTATGAAGAATCGTAGAATATTGTTGAATATTCAGTTAATGATTATAGATAATTAACTGATGGCTCTATACTAGCATGTATGCTTTCTAGGAACATTAATTATCTGAGGATTGAGAGATATGAGCTTGTTGAAACGTTATGTCTCTCCTATATAGTCAGGGAAAACGTTGTTGCATCCTGAAGACGTTGTTGCTCTATACTAGCATGCATGTTGTCTAGGAGCCATCCAATCTTTCGATTCTATATAGAAATAATTACTGATATTGCTCAGTATTCATGAGATGTGTCGTTGCCTCAGCTGAGAGACTACACATCTACATATACTCTGAGAGACAGCCTTCTCAGTCAGAGATTTTATGGCATGAGCTTTCATGCTTGATGAGAGACATGAGCCTCAATATTCATCTGATTGCCGGATCAGGAGCATGTATAATTATGGTTTTACGATTTTAACCCTTGTCAAAAATCCACCATCTACATTAAGTCCCCTGCTTAGTGAGGGACAGTCATGTTCCTCAGTCAGCACTAAATGGTGATTTTCCAGATAAAATAAGTAATTGAACTTAGTCATAAGATAAGACGTTACCAGATTTTGACTGAATGAGCAAACCATGGTTTGAATGAAAATCCCAGTGGCATAATAGAGTGTCACCAACGAGCATAAATCGGTGTAGAACCTCTGATTTGATGGTGGAACCTTGGTCAGTTTAGGATTCGCGGGCCGGGACCAAATAAGGAAATCCTTGTGAAATTAGGTTTTGGAAATAAAAATTGATATAAAAGGGAATTAATCCTTTTTTTTATTTTCCTCCACACAACCGTCCACCACCTTCATCCCTTCTTCATCCTCACGTCCGAGCACAGGAGAGAGCAGGGAGATTTTCGCCGGAGTTGTTGATCGTCGGCGCCGTCCGTCCACCGGCCGACACCGACCAGGTGAGTTTTTTTTTGCTGAGTTCATGAGTTGTTCATGCTTTGATCATGTTAAAATTATATACATGTGTATATATGTGTGATTTTTGTTGAAAACCCTTATTTTATTAAACGTATGTTCGTTCGTTCATTAGTTCAAGATACTAGCAATAATCCCTAACTTGAGAGAGATTTTTCTTTTGAAATAGACATGTTTCCAGTGATAAAATTTTGTTTATGAGCTTTCATGGAAACCAAAAATTTATTTTAAAAGGTGTGAACTTTTCACAAAACCGAAATAAACCTTCGTTTCAAAGAAAATGCTCACACGAAGGAAAAGATTTTTTTTTATTATGAAACCATGACATATTATATAAAATATAATGCCATATATTTATTTACGTGAGTTTTCTCACGTTAGATAAAAAAATTTAAAAATTTACGTGAGTTATTCACGTTAATTATTATTTCGTAAAATTAAAACATGGGTTTTGAGTAACCCTCGAAATTAGACAATTTATTTATGATGAAATATTGTCTTGGTGTAAATTTCATAGCCCAGTTGTGAATGTTTATACTATGAAAATTATGCTCATGATTTTATGAAAATCATTCTGATTTTCAAGTGATAATGCTTTGTTCGTTATTGCAGGTTTCAAAGAACGAACTAATTTGGAGTGTTAACTCTTATATCACAATTGCTGTGTTAGTGAAATTGTAAAGAGGTATAAGTTAAGAATTACCATTTTTGTAGATGTCTGCATAAGTATTTTGTTGTCAGATTATATAACTCCATCATATTGTCGAAGTTTGCACCTTGTATGATGATACACTGAAGTAGAATGCTTTGTGCACATTACAGCTACTTCGCAAGGATGTCTGACTCCCAGGAAAATGATGCCTCCAGAGACGATAGATGTATGGATGAGACTTCCGCTGGTGAAGAAGAAGAAGAGACTCCTGGGCTCAAAAACGTTCCAAATATAGATGATGCATTTTTCGCGGTTCAGCAGGGAACTGAAAAACGTCTTCAATCTCCAGCATTTATCCTTTTGATAAATCCCAGAGAGGTTGTTCAAAAGAAATTAGTGATCCCTCGAGCAGCTATTTGATTTTGTCTTGAACGAGGACTTTTTCTTGGGTCCATTATAGAATCAAGCTTTCTCGAAGACCTTTAGAAAAATTCTCTGGATGGGCGAGACATATGTTGGGGTTTCCTCGTGTTAGAGCTATGTTGGATAGAGCACAGGTAACCAGGGCTATCCAAACATCTGGAGATTTGTTCATTTTCCATGATGCGCGAGGTATTGTAGCTTTTCTTGCTCGCTGGTGCATTCCAACTCACACCTTCATATGCAGATGGGGAGAGTTTACCATTACTTTGGAGGATGTAGTTGCTTTGCTGCATCTCCCAATCACGGGTAACTTCCCTGAAGATCTTTCAGCAGAGGAAACAACAGTTTCCAACATCTTGACTATGGAGAGAATTAATAAGGCATCTGGCAAAGGTTGTTACGCCTACTAGTTAACACACTGGAGGCCACGAGATACCCCTCTTGATGAACCTGACGGTATGTTATATATTGCTGCTTTCGTGTGTTTATGGATGTCCAGGGACGTGTTTGAAGATATCGGAACTTTGTTAAAGCCATTTGTAATACCTTTTTCCATTAAGAGGGCTCAAGGTGAACAATTTCCCATAGGTAGTCTATTCTTGGGTTCTTTGTATTCTAACCTGGACTCCTTGGTTATAGACTCCAGTGTTTCGAATGGCTTTATGAAGATTGAATGCTACGCCAATACGATGTTTCTCTAGGCTTTGATGTGGGAGCGCTTCAAGAATTATGCGCCTATTCCTCGTAATATCTTGCAAGGGATGAATGCTGCTGATTGTCGTCGTATTTTTCCTGAGAAGGATAATGCCAGGATTATGCGCTGGTCTACAAAACAACCTCAATCCAAGACACGTCTCATTGATGTGTTAGACGATGACTCTGAGTTTAATTTTCGCCCATGTGTGCTAAATCCTTCTCATGTTTCTCAATTGAAAACTTTCAATACTGAAGAAAGTATGGCTTTGAAATCTGGTGCTGAATTGAGCAATGGCGAGAGATCCTTCATGTTGAGTTGTACTCCGGGTCATTTGATATCAACAATATATGGAGATTTTTCAGTAGAAGAATACAACATCGATAAAGCGGCTCGTCAGATGCGTATGGATCAATGTATTCCAACTTTTCGAAGGAGGAAACCATCAGTGGAACAACTTAAGACCTGTTTAGATCGTACACATGTGAAAGGGAGTTCTTACTGGTTCCCTTGTTCTTAACGAATTACATATGTAACTCCAGGTTACATAGATTTCTGGAGTCAGTAGATTGAGCGTTTACACGATTTCATAATGGTTGGCCAACCTTTAGTGAAAGAGCCTCCTTCTGCTGAGATGATTGCTCTTCGACCAAGATTGAAACATATTTCTGGCGGTGACAAGCGAAATACATCTCCAGGGTGTTCACCGGTATGTACCTTTTGCGTAATCTTCGTAAGATCAAAATAATTTCCTTTAATTACCGCATCAATTTCTTTTCTGCAGGACGGTCGTGCTGTGAGACCTCGAGTTGAAGTAAACTTCTCTGAAGCAGAAACAGTCATTCACGGTGGAGAGGGCAGGAACAATTTGCAAGCTGTTGCCTAACACCATAAAGTCCCCAGTTGTTTCTTTGGTGAGTTGTCAATACTTTTCCGTCATGACCCTTTCTTATCCGTGTTATTAGGATCATAAAACCAATATTCATTATTTGGTTACAGAATTTTGCTGCATCAAGTATTGATGGTCTTCAGTTCTCTGCTGCTGGGCGGACGGTTTCTGACTTGAGTGTTGAAGAAGAAAATGATGTGAGTACTCCTCCACATAACCAAAATATGATGCTTCGTAGATAAAATACTAATTGTTTGAGAATATTTTCAGTAGGATGTCGTCATGGAAGTAGAGAGTGCTGATGCTCGTTCATCTTTGGAGAATGGAGGTAAAGAAAATTCCCAGGGTTCAAAACCGAACGGAAGTAACAATACTCTTGATGTTGACACGGGAAATTCTGATTCTCTGAACGTTTCAGAGACCACCCAAGTAAGTATTTACCTTGCATTTTATCCATAGAAGCATAAAATTGTTGATTTATGAATGAATGAACGAGAATCCATGTGCATACACGAAAAACTTTTCCGAAATACGTCACCAGAAAATTCTCGTCTGAAGTCGGATTTTCACGGTCTGCATATGTATCTTTAAGCCAGGAAAATTTCCAAGCTTTATCAAAGAAGATTTTTAAGTTTTGAGCATGTTTAGGGCCTGAAAAAGAAGAAACATTAAACTTCCAGGAGACTTTCAGAACTTTTTAGACTGTACGTCGTCCAATGTTTTGATCATATCTCCTTGCTCGTTCATCGGCTTGTTATGAAATTTTGACATGTTGTAGAGAACATTCATACAAAGATAATGGTATATAACTCATTCTTAGATTCCTTGTATATTGCTCCCAGTTCGTCATTTTGTACAGAGAAGAGTAAAATCTCTTCAGATGAGCTTGCCGCAAAACGTGTTTTTATGACTTTCACACTATTTGTTCATTTTTTGAGTGCATAATGATGAACCTTGATGATGTTGGACTGCTTGTATGTTGTAGTTTATGATCCCATTTGGTTTCCATGTTTAGATTGCTCTAACATCATGTAATCTTCGTATTAGGTGCTAAATACCGAAGTTGAGGATAGTGAAACCAATAAGGATAATTCGAGCAGCCCTGAAGTTATTGATGAAGAGACAACTATACCTGCACTTCAAAGCCGTGAGAGGGTCGTCACTGAAGTTATGGAAACTTCAATTGTTGCCACTCCGATAATAGAAGAAACCGAGCCACAAGCAGAGGAGACTGAAGAAACTGTTGCCATGACCGTAGAAGTTGCTCCAGTAATTGAGAATCGCATAGTGGTGTATGAATATCCAAGTGCAGGAGTTGCTTTTGATCCCCCATTTGATGCATCACTCCCATATCATGAACTAGTTGGTGGATTCAGCGTTCCCATTGGATATGCAGGCTTGTACGAGAAATATGGAGGAAGTTTGGTCACATCATTGTTAACAGGGATCCCGGACGCGCTTATGCTTTAACAATGCAAGTAGTGTTATCTTGCGTGTTGTAAGTGATATATGCGCTAGGGGAAGAAATATTGTGACTCTAGATGTACTCTTTGATTGGGAGTTCAACTTGGAGAATTCTGAAAGACTTGGCTTCAACGTGAAGTGGCTTCGTAAGAAAATAGATGATATCAAGAACTCGTATGAAAATAACATACCCTTTCCCAATAATGCTGTGATGGAGAAAGATGACAAGATTGCTAAGCTTACTGAGGAGATGAACATGGAGAAGGCGGCCTTGCAAGTCTTGAAGGATGCAGAGGAGCGAAAATCTTTCTTTGCCGATTTTCTTTGATTTTCTTTTCATAATCTCTTGAACTTCTGGACTTCTGAGAGATGTGAGGTTTTATTTTGGTTTTGATATTGATTGGTTTTGGATTAGTAGATGATTGAGGATTTTCTTTTGGATTTGATAGAGATTTTCTTTAAGCAAAATGAACTGAACTTTGATAAATTGCTGAATTCAAATACTAAATGCAAGTATTCCAAACGTTTTGGAGAAATTGAAATACAATGAAAGAAAATTCTAAACACCAAATCCCAAACGCCATGAATGCTCAAACGCCCAGTACCTCAAATGTCCAATAATTTCAGGCGTCAAATGCCTTAAGCCAATTCTCATGGATCACCGGAAGGGTCCTCCCATCTGTGTTGATCAGTTTGTAGTAGCCTCCAGTTATGGATCTTGCGACCATGAAAGGTCCTTCCCGATTGGAGCTTCTTGCAGAATGGAGATCACGCTTAGTTGCCTTAAGAACTACATCTCGTTCCTTGAATTTGTTAGGCTTGGTCGTTCGCGCCTTGAATATCTTCTGCTGATTCGGAATTCCTTGCATGATGGGATTCCAGGGTTGCGGCACATATGGACACTCGTGCAGAGGGGAGTATCCGGAATATTGTCTATCATGCTTAGCCAAATCTTCGGCAATAAATTTTTTGGTAGAATGATCAATTTGAAGAGGATCTGTAGTCAACCATTTGGTGTAATATTGTTGAGGTGAGGCTATCCACTCATAGCACTTCGTGACGCCTAAGCTTTTGGTGGGAAGAAGTCCCCGGACCAGAGAAATATGATTAAACATTGGTATTATAGGTGCATGAAGGGGAATCAAACTTGCCTGAGTACGGAACCTTTTGATGAAAGAGTGTGCACTTTATCCAGGCTTCTGCGTAAGTTTCGTCAAGGCTTTAACTTCCTCCAGATGCTCAAATGGTGGAGTATCCTCTATTTCTTACGACTTAGAGTACTCTTCAATAGCAGAATGTGTTGAAGGCGTTGGAGTCATCTTTCCAGCGTGAATCCAAGTTCTTCCGAGCATCAGTCGTATTCTGGGTCCTCTCAAATTATGTAAAACTTTGTCTCAGTGCAGTGATGTGATATTCAATTTAGTTGTAGTAAAAGGTTCGTTGAAGCTTGTGAAAGCAAAAGATTCTAGACTTAATAAAACTTAAAAGTAAAGAAAACTTAGATCAAAATTTGATTTCAAGATATTAGAAACTAACCAAGACACTAGAATCCACTATTACACATGAATGAATGATGTCAAACATTTCATAACTCTAATTAGCCTTTTTACCCTTTATTTCTTAACTCACAAATAATCAGGCAAATTCTCAAAAATTAATTGTATCCCCTAAGCATAGATTATCTAAACAAAGCATAACCTATCTAATTGAATCACAACTAATGAAGAAAATTATGTAAACTTTTAAGAACTCTGCAAAAGCAGTGATTGAGTGAATTATAATTAAATATTAGAGAAAATGAAATAGTTACCCATCATTCATGTGTGAATAGCTTCATCCATTGCCTTGTTTACGCGAGAATTTAGCCTCTCATCATGTTGGAAACACACTCAAAAATCATTTTTATTGCTCAAGGGGTTTACAAATGATGAATATGGGAGAAAATGAATAAAACCGGGTTTGTAACAATTATTTTAGTTACAAACCGAACTGTTACAAAGAACGATGGAAATGATGTGTTACTGTCACTGTAGATATACGACACCCTCCTTTGTGTCGTTGTTATAGCATGAACGACAGATTTTTGTGGGTCGATGTTCTTCGTGTTCTTCATGCAGCAACAGAAATGGCAGCTCTGCAACTTCGGTTTCTTAAGCTCTGTGGTATTCTGATTCTCCCCCAAACTCTCTTCCACTTTCCTATTTTCAGCAAACACGTCCCAAACGGAGTCAAACTCGTTGAGAACACACGTTGTTCTTCGAAAAATAAACTCGAATGTTTTTCTAACCTCTGTTGCGTTGGATTCTCACGTATCTTCCTTTTTATATGATTCTGACTCACTTACGAACCCTGTTTGACTGAAACAGGCGTAAACCAATCCATTCCAGCATTAAAATCCCGAGAAAATCTCCCCAACAATTAAATTCAAAGATACGCAGGTGAAGGTATTTTTTCCCGCCCAATCTCAATTTTCAAACGAAGAAGAAAAGGTGTCCCCCTAGCCAAATCGGGGGTACGACAAGCAGGTGACACTCTGGGGTGTAAATAGTGAAGAAGGTGCGCCTTAGTAATTAAGTTGCCCCTTATCCAAAGTAAGAGTCCGCATAGCAAATGTCATCCGGGGGTGCTCCGAATAATTTTTCGATCCGAATTTTCCAACAATATTTATTTCCAAAAAATACCTACAAACACACAAAACACCATAATAAGGACGAAAATGAGTACTAACAATACGAAACATTGAGGAAAAATTAGACACATAAATGCGTCTATCAAATACCCCCAAACTTATTATTTGCTAGTCCTCGAGCAAAACTAATAAAAAATAAAACCGAGTTAATCTCGGGAGGGTTTACCAGAGGTGTACCCACAAAACCATGACTTCTAATTGGTCACAAGTATCCAAAGAGCTATGAGGACATACAAATTCTCAACCTATCTCCAAGTAACTAGGATGCTAGAGAAATTAAAGGTGCCAGCTCTAAAGCTGACTAAAGAAAAGGGGAGACATATCCGCAACACTACTAGATAAAGAGATATCCGCTATACAACTAGATAAACATTGTAAGATGCGTCCGTTGATTTACAGCTGGATAAGATTAGGAGAGAGATAAATATGAGAGGGACATCTGCTACATAGCTGGACTAATTACGTGTGATGAGTTAAACCAGTGCTAGAAAGATCTTGTGACAGATTGAAAGCGGACTAACAAAGCAACCAAATGTATCTTTCTCCGACTCTCTCATAGTGCTCAGTAGAAACAACGTCTTTTTCGGTCTTCAACTGTTGATGATAAACTATCGAACCTCATAGAACCTTGACAATTAACTCTTCTCTTCGATTCTTGCTTGATTTAAAAATTTCTACTTCCCTATGGCCTTATTGAACAAAAAACTAATTATAGAACAAAAAGAACGTAATGATTTTTTTTTCTATTTTCTTTTTCTTCATTTTTTCGTTCATTTTTTTTTTCAAAAGTTACAAGACAAAAATTTACATGGCCATGAGAGAAGGACTTTAAAACTTGGATCTTCGCAACTTGTGATATCTTGGTATCATGAATTCCAATAACTTATATCATTTGCTCTTATAACTTCTTGTAACTAAGTCTTCAACATTAATTTTTGAATTATTCTTTTCTATTGTTGCTTCTAAACCTTAAACGTCTTCAACTTTCTTCATATATTTTGATGTCTCTTCGCTTGTTGATGATGATAAGTTTCTACTGAGAGAGAGTCGTAATCCAGTAACTAAGACTATATTGTGAGGTTGCTTTGTTTTTCTGGCATTTTCCGACCTACTTTCCTTTCCATCATGGATGGTTAGGTCCATCACGGTTACCCTCTAAAAGGAACAAGTTCTCTCCTGAATTTCAAGGATCTCAGTGTCTTTTTCTCTAATGTCTCAAAAGGTTGTTATCCCTAGCATTCCAATTTCTATCTTTTCGGTGAGAAACAGTATGTAAACTTAGCTAATCGGATACCATGTGACACTAGAAGTTTCAAAAGTGCAACTAAAAAGTTCTTCCCCACCCCCAAACTTAAATCTAACATTGTCCTCAATGTTTCTAATGAAAGAGCAATACCAAAAGTAAAATAACACGAGGAGAAGTTGGAAAGATAGTACCTGGGTTAAGAGAGAGAAAATCAAAAACTAATATACAACATACAATCGCCTCGATGGTCAATCAAGGGTAAGAAGGGTCCTCCAGAGGGACCTCCTCAACATCACCTATAGGAAAGGGCTCTAAAAAGGGTTTCAATCGCTGACATTAACCTTTGAAGAACTACTACCATCCGGTGTCTCGATCTCAACAGCTCCATGAGGAAAAACAGTACGGACCACAAAAGGACCGGTCCACCGAGAGCGTAACTTCCCGGGGAATAGATCCAAACGAGTATCACACAGAAGAACTTTTTGACCTGGATAAAATGACTTTCTTAAGATATTTCTATTATGCACAAGTTTCATTTTGTTCTTATCCTCCTTAGCACTATCGTATGCATCTCTACGAATCTCTTCCAACTCATTGAGCTGGAGTTTCCTATGGGATCCTGCCTTGTCAAGTGAAAAATTTAGCTGCTTAACATCCCAATAAGCTCTATGTTCTAAATCAACAGGTAAATGACATGCCTTTCCATACACAAGCCGATAAGGCGACATTCTAATGGGGGTCTTAAACGCAGTACGGTAAGCCCATAAGGCATCAGTAAGCCTAGACGACCAGTCTTTCCGATTAGGATTAACTGTTTTCTCTAATATACATTTTATCTCCCTATTTGAAAACTCTACCTGACCACTAGTATGTGGATAATACGGGGTAGCTACCTTATGTGTAATACCATATTTCTTCATCAGAAGCCTAAAAGGCCCATTACAAAAGTGCGACCCTCCGTCACTAATTATAGCTCGCGGTGTACCAAAACGTGTAAGTATATTATTTTTCAAGAACTCAATCACAACCCTATGGTCATTGGTTTTACACGCAACCGCCTCAATCCACTTAGAGACATAGTCTACCGCGACAAGGATGTAAAGGTTACCAAAAGAATTAGGAAACATACCCATAAAGTCAATACCCCACACATCAAAGACCTCAACAATTAAAATCGGGTTCAAGGGAATCATATTCCTACGGGAAATGGTTCCTAATTTCTGGCAACGTTCACAAGTAACACAGTAACTATGGGAGTCTTTAAACAATGAAGGCCAATAGAATCCACACTGCAATATCTTAGCAGCAGTTTTCTTATCACTAAAGTGACCCCCACAAGCATGATCATTACAAAAGGAAATAATACTGGACTTCTCAATCTCAGGTATACATCTCCTAATAATCTGGTCTGGACAATACTTAAGCAAATAAGGATCATCCCAAAAGAAGTGCTTAACCTCAGCTAAAAACCTAGAACGATCTTGTTTACCCCAATGTTGGGGCATTCGACCAGTAACAAGATAGTTCACGATATTCGCATACCAAGGTAATTGGGTAACAAAGAAAAGTTGTTCATCAGGAAAACTATCCCTTATAGGAAGGGAATCATCATGGGAATCAACAACTAGCCTAGACAAGTGGTCTGCTACTACATTTTCGGCACCCTTTTTGTCTCTAATGTCTGGAGAGAACTCTTGCAACAAAAGGATCCACCTAATCAATCTAGGTTTTGTATCCTTCTTAGACAAAAGATATTTCAAAGCAGCATGATCAGTATATATGACGATCTTAGAACCTAAGAGATAGGTCTAAACTTGTCTAAGGCAAACACAATGGCTAACAGTTCCTTCTCGGTAGTGGTATAGTTCAACTGGGCATCATTCAGAGTTTTGCTAGCATAGCAAATCACATGAAGTAATTTGTTTTCTCGCTGACCTAGCACAACACCAATAGCATAATCTGAAGCATCACACATGATCTCAAAGGGTAGGTTTCAGTTGGGTGCCTGGACTATGGGGGCGGTAGTGAGTAAAGTCTTAAGCTTCTCAAAAGCCTCTAAACAAGCATTATCAAAGACAAACTTAACATCTTTTGCAAGCAAATTGAAAAGAGGTCTAGAAATCAGGTTAAAATCCTTAATGAATCGACGATAAAAACCTGCATACCCTAAGAATGGCCTAATATCTCTTACGGTTTTTGGGACCTGTAAAGTTTTAATAAGGTCAACTTTGGCTTTATCTACCTCTATACCCTTAGAAGATACGATAGATCTTCGTTGTATCTCCCTAGAAGGTTTGGTATCTTCCTCTAAATAGATCTTATGCATACAAACAGTAGGACTTATACCCTTAATGTCTGCTATGGTCCACCCTAAAGCTTCCTTGTTGTTTTGAAGGACGGTCACTAGGCTACTTTCCTGATCACTATCCAAGTCGGAATCAACAATCACAGGTAAAGTCTGAGATGGGCCTAAAAACACATACTTCAGGATATCTGGCAATGGTTTTAGGTCCAACTTAGGAGGCTCTTCTAACGAAGGAACTAGGGTAGACTTAGAAACTGGTAGTGGTTCGAACTTAGGTTTCCATCCGTTACTAGTGTCTAACAAAGGGGTTGAATCTAACAAAGCATTCACCTCATTAATCACATTATCATCATCGAAATCAATCCCAAAGTGAGCTAGGCATTTCTCTAACGGATCTTCTAACAAAGTGTTTGGTAATGAATCCTCGACTAATGTTCCTATCATGTTTACCTCTTCTATGCTTGAGTCATATAGTTCAGAGGGTAGCTTACTAATATGAAAGACATTCAGCTCAATAGTCATATTACCAAAAGAAAAATTCATAATACCAGTTCGACAATTAATAATCGCATTGGATGTTGCTAAAAATGGGCGACCTAAAATCACTGGTATCTGGTTCTCTGGGTCAGGGACAGGTTGGGTATCTAGGATAACAAAATCCACTGGATAAATAAACTTTTCGAACTCAATAATAACATCCTCGATCACACCACGAGGAATTTTAACGGACCTATCAGCTAACCGAAGTGTCATTTAGGTAGGTTTCATATCACCAAGTCCTAGCTTGAGGTACACATGGTATTGAAGTAAATTCACACTGGCTCCTAAGTCAAGCAACGCTTTCTTAACACAGTATTTACCTATTGTGCAAGAAATGGTAGGGGACCCTGGGTCTTTATACTTAGGAGTAGTGGTATTCTGAATAATGGAACTCACGTGACTAGCTAGGAAGGATTTCTTCTGGACACTAAGCTTACGCTTTCGTGTACACAAGTCTTTAAGAAACTTGGCATAAGCAGGAATCTGCTTAATCGCATCTAACAATGGGAGGTTGATAGTAACCTACTTAAAAACCTCCAATATATCGTTAAAGTTGGACTCCCTCTTAGTTGGAACTAGCAGCTGTGGGAATGGGGATCTGGGAACAAAGTCGGACTCATTAGGACCCTCATTGGTCTCTTTAAAGACTCTATCAGTCTCCTCATTTTCTGGCTGAGAAGGGTGAACTACAGCATGTTCACCATCAGGCATGGCAACCTTATTGTCGACTTTCTTTCCACTCCTAAGGGTTGTAATAGAATTCACGTGATTGTACGATTTCTCTCCTTTTGGATTAGGATCAGTATGACTAGGGAACCTTCCATCTTCTCTCTCAGTCAGGAACTTATCTATTTGGCCGACTTGAAGTTCTAATTTAGCAAGAGACTGGGAATTATTCTTAAAATTCTGCTTGGTTTCCTCTTGAAAATTAACCTGCTTCTTTACTAACATTTCCTGACTTTGTGATAGCATATCCTAGCTCTTTTTTAGTATACTAAGAGATTCCTTTAAGCTAGTCATTTTATTCTCAAAAGGGTTCTGGAACTAGGCTTGACCTGAAGAATTCTTATTATAACCAAAACCTGGGGGAGGATGAGAATTACTAGGTTGACCTTGATTCTGGACTTTAGAACAAGAGAAATTAGGATGGTTTCTCCAACCAGGGTTGTAGGTCTCTGAGTATGGGTCAAACTTCTGACGGTTCTCGAACCTAGCGTTGTTATAGACAGCATGGGCTTGTTCTTCACTAACATGACCTTCCCAAAACAAGTTATTGGGCTTTATTCTACAGCTAGAGACTTGAGAGGCTCTAATCCTATCATCAGGTTCAACAAGAGACCTATGTTTAGGATGATTCAATTCCAAAGCTTCTAACCTTCTAGACAAAGCAGCAAACTTAGCATCTGACTCGAAGCTTGTATCTACCACATTGGTGCTACTTCTATTGACCAAGAGTCTTTTAGGGGGTTCAACACAAGACTCCCACTGTTGGGATTTTTCAGCGATAGCTCCTAAGAAGGTAAAAGCATCATCAGCATTTTTATTAGTGAATTCACCAGCGCACATAGACTCGACCATGGCTTTGGTCGAATAGTCTAGACCATTAAAAATAATCTCTACAAGTTTCATCTTATCAAATCCATGGTGAGGACACTGGGATAGGATATCATTGAATCTCTCTAAAAACCTATAAAGAGACTCTCCCTCTTGTTGCACACTATCACTAATTTTCTGTCTAACAGCTGCAGTTTTATGCTTAGGGTAGAATATCATATAGAAAGCAGCAATAAGTTCCTGCCATATTTCAATGGATTCAGATGGTAGGTTGTTCAGCCAGGTCTTGGCTTTATCTCTCAAGGAAAAGGGAAACATCTTAAGTTTCAAAACTTCATCAGTGAGGTCTTTTATTCTAATTGTCCCACAGATTTCCTCAAAGTCCCTAATATGAAAATAAGGGTTCTCATCATCTTTTCCTTAGAATATAGGGATCATCTGAAGAATACTAGGTTTTATCTCTAAATTAGTCATACTAGCTGGCAATTTAATGCACGAAGCTCAGTTGGTCCTAATTGGGAACATGTAATCTTTCAAAGTTGTCATCGCTGGCACAGCTGAAGTACTAGGGGTACTTTCCTCACAAAGAGATACATTCTCAAAACTGAAGTTTCCAAAAAATGGGGCTCTCAAAATAAGAGTCTTCGAGCTCCCCGCCTTCACAAGAAGAACTACTAGGTTTATCACTAATCAAACGACCTAGAGTGTTTCTTTTCCAAGCCCGCTCTCTAATAATCTCGGGCATACACTAGAAAAACAAAAGAAAAAGAAAAGTCCTAAAAGGAAGGGAAGTTCTATGCAAACACAAACAAGGCTGACTTCACCACAACAAACCTACTGATTTTTAGCAAACAAAAAGCATGATGGCTCCACTTGGATTGTTTCTAGAATAGCTTCTAATCCTTCGAAAGGGAATTCGTTACAATTTAAGCAAACCCCTCTGGAATCAATCCGAGTCAAAGTAAGTTGAATAGAGGCGAGGGAAGCTGCGTGGAGCTTTGATACCCAAGGCCTCACCGCATTACAAGGCGGGGCAGTCACGCATTCAACTCACAGAAACCATTATGAACTTCGAAGTATGCTTAAAAGAGTAACCAATATTTTTCGAACGAATTTCTTATTAAGCTCGTTACCCTATAGGTCTCGTTCTAATCAGTATTTTAAGCTTAGGTTCGCGTTTGGTATCGTTTTCCTAAGGTGGGCAAGAAGAGAACGGTGATGAAATCTGAACCCTTATCTTGTATGGTCAGTCCTTGCCCTTTACTAGGAAATTAAAGCAGCCGTTTTCAGTTCCTCGACATATATTCACACGAAGGAAGACAGTAACTCACTGACAGGGGATTCGCGAGTGTTTCGACTAACTTACCTCCCGTTCCAGACGGGGATGAACCGTTGTAGTCGACTCGAGCCACGACTCCTATGTCATGTACGAACCCGAGGGGCCGAGGCGATATCGTAATCTCCGTCCTTCTCTGCAAACAGTTTATATTTAAACTACCCTTCCGTAGGGTTTAAAAAAATTAAAAAAAAAAAAGTCCACAGTCCACAGTCCAAAGTCCAAAAATAAAGTGCAAAAGAAAAAGATAATCTAAAAAAAAAGTTCTAAAAAAAAAAATAAAAAAAAATGTCTCTTTTTTTTTTCCTCTCTTTTTTTATAAGAAAAAATATCTTCTTCTTTTTCCTCTCTTTTTTTATAAAATAATAAAAAAAATATATCTTCTTCTTTCGCTCCTTTCGCTTTGCCTTTTACTCCAAGTCTTTAAGTATTCACCAAAAGCTTTGGAAAAATTTTCTTTCGCTCCAAATTCCAAATTCTGTAAGGAAAAGACAAAAATCCAAAAACGTAAAGAAGAACAAATAAAATAAACATAAATAAAAAATCTAAAAAACTCTAGCCTAAAGACAAGCCCGCGTCGGCGGCGGCAAAAATTTGTGGTTTTTTCAATTTAGTTGTAGTAAAAGGTTCGTTGAAGCTTGTGAAAGCAAAAGATTCTAGACTTAATAAAACTTAAAAGTAAAGAAAACTTAGATCAAAATTTGATTTCAAGATATTAGAAACTAACCAAGACACTAGAATCCACTATTACACATGAATGAATGATGTCTAATATTTCATAACTCTAATTAGCCTTTTTACCCTTTATTTCTTAACTCACAAATAATCAGGCAAATTCTCAAAAATTAATTGGATCCTCTAAGTATAGATTATCTAAACAAAGCATAACCTATCTAATTGAATCACAACTAATGAAGAAAATTATGTAAACTTTTAAGAACTCTGCAATAGCAGTGATTGAGTGAATTATAATTAGATATTAGAGAAAATAAAATAGTTTCCCATTATTCATGTGTGAATAGCTTCATCCATTGCCTTGGTTATGCGAGAATTTAGCCTCTCGTCATGTTGGAAACACGCTCAAAAATCATTTTTATTGCTCAAGGGGTTTACAAATGATGAATATGGGAGAAAATGAATAAAACTGGGTTTGTAACAATTATTTTAGTTACAAACCGAACTTTACAAAGAACGATAGAAATGATGTGTTACTGTCACTGTAGATATACGACCCCCTCCTTTGTGTCGTTGTTATAACATGAACGACAAATTTTTGTGGGTCGATGTTCTTCGTGCAGCATCAGAAATGGCAGCTCTGCAACTTCGGTTTCTTAAGCTCTGTGGCGTTCTGATTCTCCCCCAAACTCTCTTCCACTTTCCTATTTTCAGCAAACACGTCCCAAACGGAGTCAAACTCGTTGAGAACACACGTTGTTCTTCCAAAAATAAACCTGAGCGTTTTTCTAACCTCTGTTGCGTTGGATTCTCAGGTATCTTCCTTTTTACATGATTATGACTCACTTACGAACCCTGTTTGACCGAAACAGACGTAAACCAATCCATTCCAGCATTGAAATCCCGAGAAAATCTCCCCAACAATTAAATTCAAAGATACGCAGGTGAAGGTATTTTTTTCCCGCCCAATCTCAATTTTCAAACGAAGAAAAAAAAAGGTGTCCCCCTAGCCAAATCGGGGGTGCGACAAGCAGGTGACGCTCTGGGGTGTAAATAGTGAAGAAGGTGCCCCTTAGTAATTAAGGTGCCCCTTATCCAAAGTAAGAGTTCGCATAGCAAATGTCATCCGGGGGTGCTCCGACTAATTTTTCGAGCCGAATTTTCCAACAATATTTATTTCCAAAAAATACCCACAAACACACAAAACACCATAATAAGGACGAAAACGAGTACTAACAATATGAAACATTGAGGACAAATTAAACACATAAATGCGTCTATCATGCAGACCGAGCTTTCTTTGATCTTAAGGGTGATGTAGCCATACGCGTCTCTGGCAGTCCCTTCGTGATCTCTGATTGCTATGGGAGCATGAGTAGCCTCTTGCCGGGTAATGTCATCGGCTCTGAGAGTTTTCATAGAAATGATGTTGATGGCAGTGCCAACATCAAAAAATGCTCTCTTGAATTCATTTTCTTTAATATGCACTGTGGTGAGCAGTCCCCCGTCATACATTTCTTTGTCAGCGGCTGGAGGTTCAGGAGGTACTTCTGGAATTGGTAGATGCTTCCCAGATTCTATGTGGTTCAAAGCCATGAACAGGTCTCTCCTTTGTGCCTTCGACAGATAGATCAATTCGCAGACATGCTCGATCAATGACTGAACTGCTTCTTTGACTGGTTGTTCAGAGATGGAGAAAGTCCTTACTGGGAGAGGATTTCTGTGTACTCCTTCAGTCCCCAAGTTAAGTTCCCCGGATTCAACCTTTTCCCTGAATATACGCTTTAAGACTCTGCAATCACTTGTGGGATGATTGACAAACCTGTGGAAGCGACAGTAACGAGGACTTTCCATGTCTTCTTCAGTTGGTTCTTTCTTGACATATGGCAACTTGATAGCGCCATCTTGGATCCAAGCATCCAGGAGTTCGATCACCTCTTCAATGGAAAGGGGAAAGTCAGGTGCGTCTTGATCAGGAGCCCCTGAGCGCTGGTCAGGAGATTGTGCATCTTTCTTATCCTTCATTTGTGCTTTTGAAGGAGTTGAGGTATGCTTGCGCGATTGTTCAACTTTCCTTTTGCTCCCTTCTGTGACAGCGTTTGTGGAAGGCTGAAGGTTGTACTGCTTGTTGATCATACGTCTGCTACCTCGAGTATCTCGTGGTTCTTCGGCCTTGGTAGCTTTTGCTCTTTCCAGTAAGGCGGGTGCAGTAGTTGCCGATCTATTTTCCGCTTCATGAAGATCTGAGAAGGTATGGAAACGAAGATTTTCCAATAAAGCTCTGTAGACCAGGATCATGCCGTTGATACAAAAATCTACCAGTTGTTGCTCCGTGACGTTTAGATCATGGCAATCCATGGCATGGACTCTAAATCTTTTCACATAGTCATTGGGATGTTCACTGCTCCTATGAAACATTTTTCCAAGATCAGAGAGAGTAACTTGCTCTGTCACAAAGAAGTACTTTCTGTAGAAGGCGTTAATCATTTCTCCCCAACTGTTGATAGTCCCTGGTGCAATGTTGTTGTACCAGGTGTATGCCCTGCCTTTCAAGGATTTTGAATTTTTTTTTGAGGTGAAAAACATGGTTATGTTCATGTTCACCCAAGGCTTCCAGGAACCGAGAAACATGTTCCTGAGCATTGCATGTTCCGTCATACAAAGTGAAAGTTGGAGGTATAACCTTTTGGAAGAGGAATCATTTGCGTCGCAGCAGGGTACGGAGGCTGGTGACGGTGGACATGTGATGTCTTGTCTTTTCCATGGTTCTCCAAGAGGCGTTCCAAATCTTCTCGAGTAATAAAATTTGATGATTCCTTCACTGATGGATCGTCTGCAGCTTTGCGGACTTCGCTGTCATCCACTGTATGAATTGGAACTACTTCAGGATGAGCATCTGAGGATGTTTCCTTTTCTTTTCCTTTTCCTTGAGTCTTCTCTGACATCTTGTCAGTGAGAGTCTTGAGACAATTGAATAGCTCCTTATGTGTTGTAGACATGTCAGTTTGATTCTTTGCAAGAGTCTCTTGCACTTTGATGAGATCAGCCATGGTAGGTGGTGAATTCCCCATGACTTCCTCAGGGTGTCGGCCGAACAGGGGATGACTTTCCATGTTAGCGTGAGGAGGAATAACATCACCACCGTTAGTTTTAGAGGCCGGAATGGTTTTCGGGATATCCTCATTGTTATTGTTGCTAGTGCTAGCGTCATTTATGTTGGAACCTGTAACTAACCCAGACCTAAGACCAGCCATCTTTCTGAATTGAGATTGCAACCGAGAGATCAACCTCTCACTGTGGTCCGCAATCTGTAGATGGGGAAAAACGATTTGTTGGTTTTTACGGAATTGAGGAGACTACCGTGCGGAGACTCCTTGAACCGAGCGAAATGTTGAACCTCACACAGATGCACTGCAAGAAGGGAGTGCTTTAATTTCGAGAGATCAATATATAGGACTCCGTCCTAAACCAAGACAATGGTCGTTCCAGAGTCAATTCGGTCACAAGAGAGGATGGGTTGATCTGTATGAGGGAATCTGAGAAATTTGTGAGATCAATGGTGATCTGAGATTGTAGGTGTGTTGTGTATTCTGCGTAGAAAAGTTCTGAATGATTGAATTTACTCAGTTGAGAGTGATTGCTCAGACGGTGAGTTCGTGTAGACGAAAGATTGTCTATATGAACTTGTCGAGAAATTCTTGTGTAGACGAATGTTGTCCCTTTCAATCATGATTCAGAGGCCTTTTATATTGCTGAATTGAAAACACCATGATCCCATGAAGTGTGACAGTTGCCGGAGTCAAAGAGTGGGGAAGTGGGAAATCATGTTAAGACCAGTTGCTCATCGTGCGGAGACTTGGTTAATTTTCCACCCACTACTTCGCTAACTCCTCCAGCTGATTGCACGAATTGCTCACATTCTCGTCGTGTGTATAAACACACGTGCCGTAGACCGCTAGACCAAAACCCTAGTTAATATCTCCCAAGTGACACGATTAACATCTCGTGATTGTGGAGTCAGTTGCTGACTTTATGGGACGATGAGTCCTTGTATTGTTGAGTTGAACATGATTTGCAAATGTTCTGAGACTCAATAATTGAACATGTCCGTTGAGACAAAGGTTTCATTGACGAATAAATGTTGATAACCTAAGACGAGCAAACTGTGTTGCTGAATTGTTGAATATTGATAGTTGAACCAATATTCCTTAGTCTGAGCAAATATTGTTAGTCTGAGCAAATATTGCTCATCTGAGCAAATGTTGTTCATCTGATGAATTGTTGGTGGCAGGACCAAATAAAATATTAATTTAAAATACTGGCGGCTAGGCCGAGCATAATAATAATAATGGTGTTGATCACGGGATCAACATAAAATTATTAGTGTTTCAATCTGCTCAGAATTATTTTGCTGCGGAGCTCTGGATTCGAAACCCTAATTTTGAACAATTGATGATTTATTGAAAATCGATCACAAAGTGAAGGAGGGACCGGCTACACGGGATGACGAGTCGACCATGTAACGCCCAGATGCTCGGATGAGAAAAATACCAAAGTCTCCTGAAGACCAGTTGGTGAAAGGATGATTAAATGCTGGTTTAATCATTTATTATCGTAATGCTCGTGTGAGCGTTAGGTAGTGAACTGAACGATTTGACAAAGTAACCAGCTTAAGTATGCGTACTTAAGCAATCGGATTTTAAGTTTGTTAAGTTTCCAAACTCAGCAGAAATTTTCGGTTCGAAAACTTCCGCCAGTATGCGTACGGGTACGCATACTTATCTTGTCTCCTTCCCCAATTTCGTATACACACATATGCATACTCTTGGTTCCCGGTTTATGGATTTATACACTAATGTGCGAACACACTATATATGCTTATATCCAAAGATGGTTACATCCTAAACTCTTTATTTCAATCATTGAAACATTCTTCTACAATGATAATAGCAGTTTCCACATACTATTAGCATCAAAGCAATTTTCAAGATATTGAAATTATCATTATCGAAACATTCCAAGCCCATATCAAATGATTGTATCACATAAACCATGTAAGATGTTACTCTGCAATTTTCTCATGATATAAGATGAACTTGGTCGAAGCTAAAGCTTACCAACACATATTTCGAGAAATGCGTAAGCGAGATATACTCAGCTCGAAATCTCAAATGTGTCTCAAATGTGTATAGAGAAAACTATATCGTAACACGACTTATGTCTCAATATAGGACATAGTAGAAATACACTTTCCAAGTGATAGATGAGTTCAAGTCTCCACATACCTTTTTGTCGAAGAAGTTCACAAGCTCCCCTTAGTAGTTCTTCGTCTTCAAGAGATGAACGCCTAGAGATCTAAGCTCAACTACACTATCTATATCCTAGTCCGAGACATCTATAAATAGGCTAGAAATCAAGACTTATAGTTTTGATCACTAACATTGACAAACATGCTTGAGATAGCAACGCATGCGAGTTCGACCGAGCAATGCTCTAACAAAAAGTACTTTTTGTTGGAAGAGAAACTTGTAGAATTTGAAGCAAGGATTAACTTTAAGCAAACAAGTTTTGATGACAGAGAAAACGCTTTTCTCGCTCGAGAAAAATGTCTTGAGGCTGATTTAGCTGCTGCTCTTGATTTTCTTGATAAAATCAAGATGTTGGAAGATGACTTGAAAAAGTTCAATACTAGTTCAAGCAAATTAACCACTATGCTAGGAGTAAGTAAAAATCATCGTGATACACGAGGATTGGGTTATAAGGGAATAGATGCTCCAAGTACTAGCAAAGAAGTAAAATTTGTCAAGGCTAGTGATTTTTCTCAACAAAAGGTTTCCATTGATGGCAAAAGTGAAATACCTTCGTCGGAAGTTAAGGCTCAAAAGAGCAAAGTATATTAACCTCCAAAGTCAGCACACACGGATCGAGGTAAGAACATTCCTTATGTTTGCCATTATTGCAGAAATAAAGGTCACCTGGAAAGGAGATGTCGTTTCCGTATAAGGAATGAGAAACTTCATGATGTTCTTGTTTGGGCATCACAAGAAGTTGTGAAACCAAGATCATATGTTAAGACTAATCCCCTTAACATTGCAGGTTGTAACTGTCCAACCTTTAGGCAAAGGAACCAGTATTGTGATAAACCTTGATTTTCCTATAAACGTCATACGAAGCCTTTCAAACTCGTAATGGTTATCAAAAGGATAACTTCATAAAGACGAAGACAAGATCTGATGCTCCCAATTGGAGAAAGACTAACTTGCAAAATAATAGTCAATCCAATTCTCTTCCGAGAATTCCAGAAGAGAGTAATGGGAAGAAGGGTCGGGTTGTTCTTAAATACACTCAGAAGTGGGTTCCAAAGAAAGTCAATGATGCTTTGAGTGTGAAAAGGAATGATCTCCTAGAAAATTCCATGACTATGGAAAAGGCAGTATCCATGATGTTGGAACTTAAAAAGTTCTTTGGAAAGATGGATTTGGATGTGAAAGGTTCTAAAAGCGATCTTTTTCATGATAATACAAAAGTCACTTGTGGTGAGCAAGACATTGCTCACCTCAACACAACTTGAGTGTGTTGTTAGTGCATCCTCACCAAGGAATGCCCTTCTTTGTATACGGTGAGGGAAGCACGAGAATTCAGGCGCACAAATTATGTTCGGTAAGGCTGTAGAATTCAATTGGATTCTTCTAAAAAGGTATGTCTATAAACTTGAGCAAGATTTGTGTTTTTATTAGAGTACTTATAATGATCCATGTACCTTGCTTATAGTTCATTTCTACCTAACTTGATCTGTGTTTAAGGTTCTTAAATGTTTAGGTTTGAAAATAGGAGTTCGAGATGTTTGAACTTCATGGTACACATACTAGGTGTTGATGGTGGTTTTTAGCTTAGGGTTAAAATCGTAAAACCTTGCGTCTGATGTGACGTCACTCTGCAAGGAAACAGTGTCGTGAGTGCTAACCTCTCCACCGACATATTTAATGAGCCATTCAATATATTTACATGAAATTTATCCAGACTGGCGAATGTAGCAACCATCCCAAACACTCTGTAAATTTAGGCACCTCTCCAATACAAGACTCACTGAGTACTTTCTTGTGCTATGTTCCCCGGCAGAACCCTTAATATCGGTATGGCATGACGGATTTATGTTCACTCGCAACGGAGTAGCATAAACCTCCAAGTACCAAAGTTAAGTCCATCACACAAAATGCTCAGACGGAAAGCACACTGCATTCTGTGGATAAGGATTTTTTGTGGCAGCATACAAAATCCAGCCAATTATTGAGATAACTCACAAAAAACTCATAAACCAAACTAATTTGCAAAAATTAGGGTTTCGCGCCCCGCGCAGTATACTAGACCCCATTTGTCAAAACTATGGTTAGCAAAACTAGGCAATTTCCGCCACAACACACACCAGAAGTGTGGACACGCCCTAGCTTGCCGACCCTCTTTCCATCGACCAATCAGGTCGCTTTAAATCTGCCACAGCGCACTGGAAGTGTGGCCACGCCCTAGCTTTCCGGCCCCACTTCCCATCGACCAATCGGGTCGCTTTAAATCTGCCACAGCGCACTGGAAGTGTGGCCACGCCCTATCTTGCCGGCACCACTTCCCATCGACCAATCAGGTCGCTTTAAATCCGCCACAACGCCCTGAAAGTGTGGCCACGCCCTAGCTTTCCGGCCCCACTTTCCATCGACCAATCAGGTCGCTCTAAAGCCGCCACACTCATACCATAAGTGTAGCCAGCCCATGCTTGGCCGGCCCTCTTATGTTAACCAATCAGGTTGCTCTAAACTCGCCACAGTATTGAAAAGGAGGACACCGCGCCAGATGGTCGCAAAGCCAATTAGATACCCGAAAACCGCGCCAACATGCCAAACGCGCATGCCAAACACGCATGCCAAACGCACATGCCAGGCACACACGCCAGACGAGCATGCCAAACGCGCCAAACATGCCCACTCACCACATGCGACATGCCAAACCCTAATTTAGGCAAGATTTCCACACCAGCGTGCCCAAAATCTCAGTGGCCATGGCTACGCCAGGCGCAACCATGCCAAAGGCGTGCAGGAGCCATGCCAGCCATTCCGCAATACCGCCAGCGCGCGTTAAAGGCGCCACCACCAACTAAAGGTAGCCATGATCGGCGGCTACCTTTCCTCCTGAAATGTAATCTCAGCCATCCAAGTTCGCCACCAAACTAATAGAGTTGAGGCAACTTTTAAGCGACCAGCCGCCTAAATCCAGTGGTCATGGCTACGCCAGACGCCACTTGCACCACCACTGGCGTGCACGAGCCGTTCCAGCCACGTCGCCAAACCCTAAACTTTGGCCACGACACCAAATCCCAATTTGGGCACGGCGCCTAATTTCGGCCGCACCAAACCCTAATTTCGGCCACATTGCCAAACCCTAATTTGGTCACGACACCAAATCCCATCTTTGTCCATGCCGTCATGCCACCGGCGCGGCTATGCCACTCATGCAACCGTGCCAATGGCATGCACAAGCCATGCCAGCCATGCTGCAAAGCCGCCGGCGCGCGTTAAAGGCGCCACTGCCTACAAAAGGTAGCCATAATCGATGGCTATCCTTCCTCCTGAGATGTAATCTCAGCCCTCCAAGTTCTCCACCGAACTGATGGACTTGCGGCAACTTTTAGGCGGACAGCCGCCTAAACCCAGTGGCCATGGCTACGCCGAGCGGCACTTGCGCCACCGTGCCACTGGCATGCACGAGCCATGCCGCAATGCCACTGGCGTACACCAAAACGCCACTGCACCAATATCAGGCGCCAACACAAGGTAGACACAATCAACGGCTACCGTTATTCAAAAGATGCGATCTCGGCCATCGAAATTCTCCATCGAGCCGGTAAGCTCGTGACAAGTTTTCGGGCGACTAGCCAAAATGAGTCTAGCATCACATATGCTATTTACCTGCGGCAAGCCTCTCAATTTTAACTTGCCACACGTAGCAAAGTGCTACATGTTTTCCATGAAAACACTCGAGACATCAAAACATGTCACAAACTGGGGGATACTCATCAGGGTATTGGTCTGGAGGTTTACAGCTTGCGGCGTGCAATATGCCTGTTACAGGAAAGTGTCATAAAGCGTGGCGGTTAGTAATGGCAAGAAGTAATGGTGTAAACATATCCTTCATTATGGAAACCTAAATTCCAGGCGTTACCCGTTACTCCCTTCTTCCACCACTCAATCGTTTCCACTTCCTACGAGACCAGGGTACGTTTTGTTGCGACTTGTATAAATAAGTCTCACCTATTTTCCACCAAACAACAAGTTTTGTTCAGGAGAAAAAATACAACATCCAGAAATCATCTGATATCTTTTCATTCAGCTATCCAGTTCAACTTTCTGATACAAGTCACGAAACACCCTCACTTCTAGAATCAACTATTATGGTCTCAACACTTTCTTCGCTTCCCTCCCTAAGACCAACCCTTCTCCTTCACTTTGTGACCGAGGCAAGCCTAGAACGGCCATTTCTTGGTTTAGGCCAGGATTGTACAGATTGATCTCTCGAATCAAAAGTACTCCCGTGCAGTACATTGTTTAGGGTTTAGACTCGTTTCTCATCCATACACGAAATTACCAAAATCAACAGAAACGGTTTTCACCCTCAAACAATTGGCGACCACAGTGGGAGATTAATCTCTCGGTTGCAATATCAATTTTCAATTCCCAATTTCACTTTTCGACCTCAATTTTCAGAATATGGTCGGTCTTAGAGCTGAGTCCATGACCCCAAATTCCACTTAGACTTCGGAGAACGGCGATGTTCCCTCTCCCAACACGACCCCTAATGGCACAACCGATGGAGAAATTCCAAGGTTGGCCGAATTGGCATGGGTTCAGGAGATCCACGCGAGGAACATGGACCTGATGAAGGAAGCAATCAACGACATACTCAACTTTCTTATCAGCCTGACATCGGATCTGAGTGATTCGCCCATCCCGGAAACCCAAGACCGGGGACTGACGTCTCGGATGATCGCTCTCAATTTAACAGCTTCACCACCAATCATAAACCGGTTGACCAGGAGGCAGCCGCGTTGGTGAAAAACTTATGTCAATTTCTACACCTTTCAAAAGACCAGCGAGCAGAAACATTTGCTGCTATCAATCAAATAGCCCTAGACGCGTGTTTGGTTCCTTTACGCCCAGAAACTTCAAGGATGTCAGAGGTGTCCGTAAACAATGTAACATTTACTGAAGATGACATGATGACAGAAGAAGGACATAATCGGGTTCTACATGTCACTGCCCGCATCAAGGATGTGGAGTTCAAAAGGGCCCTCATAGATACAGGTGCCTCCTCCAATCTCATTACCCTTAGAACGCTCGGGACAGCCAAGGTACGGCCGATCGAATTTGTACGGCACCCTACCATTGTAGATGGTGGATTTTCGACAAGGGTTAAAATCCTAAAACCATAATTATACATGTTCCTGATCCGACAATCAGATGAATATTGAGGCTCATGTCTCTCATTGAAGCATGAAAGCTCATGCCATAAAATCTCTGACTGAGAAGGCTGTCTCTCAGAGTATATGTAGATGTGTAGTCTCTCAGCTGAGGAAACGACACATCTCATGAATACTGAGCAATATCAGTAATTATTTCTATATAGAATCGAAAGATTGGACGGCTCCTAGACAGCATGCCTGCTAGTATAGAGCAACAACGTCTTCAGGATGCAACAACGTTTTCCCTGACTATATAGGAGAGACATGACGTTTCAACAAGCTCATATCTCTCAATCCTCAGATAATTAATGCTCCTAGACAGCATACCTGCTAGTATAGAGCCATCAGTTAATTATATATAATCATTAACTGAATATTCAATAATATTCTACGATTCTTCATAATATTTCATCACTTCAATTTGTGGTTCTTCCCAGCAGAATTCCATGGGTTAGTGATAAATATTCAACTTATAGGCATCTGAGCAGCTATCGAGTAAGCCCTGATTAAAATGGTGCAAGTGTACTCAGCAATAATGCACAAATGAGCACCTGAATGCGCAAACGAGCATTCCAAAACACGAAGGAACGATGAACCTAATCAAAATAGGAACAAAATAGTAAATATTAAAATATTAATTGAGGCGCTAGGGGAATGGGCCCACCAGCCGGTAGTGTCGTGGCCAGTCCCACGCTCAATTTTACATTTTATCATATTTTCATTATTTTCCTTGATTTCATGAAAATCTCTTCATTTGACCAAATATCTTTCGTTTCATGAAAACTCCTTGATTTCATGATATTTTCCTAAACCCGTGAAAAATAATATAAAATTAGGGAAAACTCATGGGACCGGCCCCTAGCCGGCCGATCATGCCCTAGCCGGTCCCACACGTCCCTTACTTTATTATTATTATTTTTTATGTTTCCCTCATCTCATGGAAACTCCTTGATTTCAACAAATTCCTTGGTTTCAACAAACTCCTTGGTTTTATGATATTTCCCTAAAATCATGAAAAATATTATAAAATTAGAAAAAGTGCCTTGGGACGGGCCCTTTGGCCGGCCGACCATGCCTTGGCCATAGCCGGTCCCACACTTCATGACTTCCTATTATTTTATTATTATTTCCATGATCTCATGGAAATTCCCTAACTTCATGAAATTCCTCAGTTTCATGATATTTCTCTCACATCAGGGAAAATACATAAAATTATATAAAATTGGGAAAGGTATTGCGGGACTGAGCTTGCTAGCTGGCCGGCCATGCCCAAGCCATGGCCTGTCCCACACCTTGTAATCCCTTATTTTATTAATTATTTTCATCATCTCATGAATTTTTCCTAGTTTCAGCAAAACCCTGAATCCTTCATATTTTCTCGAAATATTGCTCAAACGCGCATCAGAAAATATCGAAACTCTCAGGACTGAGACACTGACATTATGGTGACACGGGCATGTCTCCTTGACCGACCAAGGCCGGCCCTAAGGCTTGAAAATAGTCGGTCCCATATGTTTTAATAATTTTGACCTAATTTGCTCAATTGCTCATATTGGGTCCAAACTCTTCTCAAACAACTGGGAGTTTGCTCAAACGACCATCAACTGGTCCCACGCCACCAAGAGCCGGTCCCATGACCCCTTGGTCGGTCCCTCATCTCTCCATAATCAGGTTGGACATGTACATGTACATGATTGATTCAAGTGAATCAAATCGATTTGGTTTCGATTGTGTTTTCTATACAATTGCACAACTCTTTAACTAGTTTCATTTGAGTCATTTGAACTAGTTATGGTTAAGATGAATAAGGTTGATATGAGAGTAATCATACGTCTAACCTCGGTTAACTATTTTTGAACCAACCTGGTGTACAAGTTTAGGTACGGTTGTATAAACCTAAATGAGGGTACATTTCATTTGTGTGTAACAAGCTAAGTTCTATCTAACGGTTGAATCAGGTTTTTTATCTAACGGTGAATATTGAATGCTTTGCTACCAAGGTAACTTGGGTTGCAAACCCTGAGTTGAAAAACTATATAAAGGAGAACTCTAGCAACTGGGAAACCTAATCCCCACACCTCCTGTGTGTTACTAGTTGCATAACTAGAGTCGATTCTCCTTTAACCTTAGGTTTCTTCTCGAGACCCTGTAGGTTAACGACTTGAAGACTTCATTGGGATTGTGAAGCCACAACCAACTATTATCTTTGTAGTTGGGTGATCTGATCTTGTTGTTTCTATCTTGTTGAGTGCAATTGAAATAATTGGCTCGAGATTTTATATCTCCGATAGTAAAGATAGAAAAGTAATCACAAACACTTCGCCTCATCGTTTGTGATTCCACAATAACTTGTTTCGCTAGTCGATTAAGTTTATTGTGAGGTGATCGATAATTCTAGGTTGTTCTTCGGGAATATAAGTCTGGGTTATCAATTGGTTCTTGTTCACCTTGATTTATCAAAAGACGGAACAAAAACTCTTGGGTATTTCTGTGGGAGACAGATTTATTCAATCCTATAGACTTTTCTGTGTGAGACAAATTTGTCTATCAGGTCTTCGACTTTGGGTCGTAGCAACTCTTGGTTGTGGGTGAGATCAGCTAAGGGAATTAAGTGCGTAGTATCCTGCTGGGATCAGAGACGTAAAGAGCGCAACTGTACCTTGAATCAGTGTGATATTGATTAAGGTTCAACTACAGTCCAACCGAAGTTAATTGGTAGTAAGCTAGTGTCTGTAGCGGCTTAATACAGTGTGGTGTTCAATCTGGACTAGGTCCCGGGGTTTTTCTGCATTTGCGGTTTCCTCGTTAACAAAATTCTGGTGTCTGTGTTATTTCTTTTCCGCATTATATTTTGTTCTATAATTGAAATATCACAGGTTGTGCGTTAAGATCAATCAATTAGAATATCCAACCTTGGGTTGTTTATTTACATTGATTGACACTTGAACATTGGTCTTTGGTACCGTTCAAGTTACTCCTCTTATTCAATCGGGCTCGCAGATTTATATTTGCTGATTGCGGATTGAATTAAGAGTTAGAGATATTAAACTCTTTGATATACTTTATTCTAGATTGAGTCTGACTGTCTAGTTGATTCTCTTGAAAGTGTATTGGAGTAAGTCCTCTCAGATTTCCAAAAAAATTGTTGGGTGTGGTTATTAGACCCCTGCATTTTTAATTGGTATCAGAGCAGGCAAACACACTAAAGACCTCAAAAGTTTGTGTTTGTAGCGGTCTGATATGGATGATATTGTCTCTGAAAACGCTTCACCAGAAATGGATAAACTCAACATCGAGTGTGTTCTAGAAACCATTGAAAAGGTTGAGAATCCTGATTTAAAAAACTCATCAAGTTCTTGTGTCTCGAAAAATTTCGATGGATAAAGGAAATTGATGAATCTCATTGCGAAGGTTATATCAAAAAACCTAATTCTCAAGATTGCTCTGAAGATGTTGTTAAGCTCCAGAAAAAGTTAGATAAACAAATCCAGATCAATTCTGATCTTGCTGCAGAAATTCCAAAGCTTAAGGATTTGAAGTCCGTAAAGTCTTTTCCAAAGGTTTTAAATAACAACTCTAATTCTTCCTTGAAGAATTGTCGTATGTCAGGTGATAAGCAAGTTCTAGGCTTTGTGAAATCTGACAGTGCTAAGAACTCTTCGAACAAGGTTGATGATGTTGGTACATGTTTGTTTTATGGATCTCACAATCACTTTCAACATGTGTGCTTGTCCTTCAAGAGAAGACTAAAAGTTGCTAGTAGTTTTCATAAAAGTCTATTCAACTTGTGTCATCTCTTAAAAGACATTCAATACTAACAAGAAAGCCTAAGATGGTTATAGTGCTAGTATGGGAGCTTTTTCTCTAAATTCAACATCACCCTTTCAATGGTTCCTTGATAGTGGATGTAGCAGGCACATGACTGGAGATCTCTCATGGTTCATCAACTCAAGCAATTTTGATGGTGGACCCGTAACTTTTGGAGATGGAAGCTGATGTTACATAAGCAAGAAAGGGACGATCAAATTACCTAGCGTTCCTGAAATTTATGATGTAGTATACGTTCAAGGTATGACTGCTAATCTTCTTTCTATAAGTCAAATCTGTGACAAGGGCCATAAGGTTATCTTCAATGATAAATGATGTGACATTGTCGACAAATCTGGAAAAGTGATTTTTCAAGGATCACGTGGCAAAAATAACTGTTATCTTTTAGATACTCAGTTCAGTAACTGTTGCAATTTGACTAAGGTTGAATCTACACACCTTTGGCATGAACGTTTTGGTCACATCAATTATCGTCTTCTAACTAAGATCATTAACAAAGAACTTGTGAGAGGCGTTCCCAAAATCAATGCTAAGGTTGAAGGTGTATGTGGTGCCTGCCAAAAGGGTAAACAAACGAAAGTTCCACACAAATCATCCCGAAATATTCTCACCAAAGCTCCACTTGATTTAATTCATATGGATCTTTTTGGCCCAATTCAAAAATATACAGTGGCTGGGAAGAAATATGCTTTGGTTATGATAGATGATTATACTAGATTCACCTGGGTGGCATTTTTGGCTCACAAGAATGAAACTCTCAGTGAGTTCAAGATTATTGTTAATAGAATCAAGAATGAGCAAGGTCGCAAACTAAAGAAAATTAGAAGCGATCGTGGCAAAAAATTCAAAGACACCAAGGTATTTGAATATTGTGACTCTCAAGGAATTATTCAACAATACTCACTACTTATCACTCCACAAGCAAATGTATTTGCAGAAAGGAAGAATAGAAATATTCAGGAAATGCCCAGGGTAATGCTCCATAACAAAAACCTACCATTAAGGTTTTGGGGTGAAGCTGTTTTCACGGCTTGCTATTTTATCAATCGTGTTTGCTTACGGTTAAAGACCTTAAACACTCCCTACGAGTTGTGGTACGTAGGAAACCCAACTTACACTATCTCAGAGTGTTCGGCAGTAAGTGCTACATTCTAAAGGATCGAGAACAAAAAGGGAAGTTTGATTCAAAAAGCAATGTGGGTATTTTTTATAGCGCCCCCAAAGCTAGCAGCTGACTAATCCAAGAGATTAACTATAAAATGAGGCGCTAAGGATCTAAATCATCTATAAGAAAAAATTTCAAAAGTTCTAAACAAAGATTATCCCAAATCTAAACCCGCTCTGAAATAAATACAAGAAATCCTCTCAGGTGATACATATTCAATAGTGAGTTGATTTACAAATAAAATATAAACACAAAATAAACATAGCGGAAGCTAACTAACTAACGTAATAAACTCTTCGAAGCTTTCATAGCCACGTGGACATCTTGATCTTTCTCTGAAACTGAAAGTGGGAATGGCTGAGCACATCATCCCTAAAAGGGGTGCCTAGTAGGAAATAACATCTAACTTTTAAGTAAACATTGGCATGGTTTGGAAAACAATGCATGTTTTCCCAAACATTAGAAGACAATACACTAAAATTAACAAACATGTATATGGAACTAACTCCTTCTTTATTTCTGTGGTGACATTTACACACCGGGTTGGTGACAATTACACACCAACCATTATTTCTGCCACCATTTCCTGTTAGAACAACTAACACCCAACAACAACATTATTCATTGTAACTACTCTACATTCCCAGACTTGCTACCACTACAACCTATCAACCACAATTACATGTAATATAAACTATATATATATATATGTATATATATATATATATATATATGTATATCAGTTCCATTCTATAGTCATCTCAATCTCAGTTTCATTACACCTTCATCAACACCTCATAACTCATCTCAAACTCATATATAATCATAGAATCTCAATAATTTATAAACATCCAAATTAAAACACTAAAATTGAGACAATAAGAGACTTACCCAAAAATTTGTATTCTCAGAATTGTTAAATCACCAAATCATTTCCACCGAGAACCTAGTTTTTGTTTTGGGAAAGAACAGAAACCCTAACTTATCTCTGAATTAACCTTTCTTCACTTAAGTCTTGATTCCATCTGTATTTCAACTTTAATCCACTTAATCATTCAGTACATATCTTCAATCTCCCTCTTAGAACGTCAATTTCATCTTCTAAAGTTCTCTGAATTTTCTTATGAAACCCTAATTCTTCAATTAATATTCAGAACAACTTCGTATAATCAAATTAGTAATCACCCCTTGTTTCAACAACTCATAATAAACATCACTTTCACTCAAACCCTAGAATCAATTCTAGAACCCTAGAATTTATCTCTGTTCTTCTTCACGATACACAACAGTCGTGCCTTCATCTTCACGATTCACAGTAACTTCATATGTTTCTTTATCTATTCTACCTTATCACCTAAATTTCTTCATTCAATTCTCAGAATCGTATGCAGAAGAGGAAGAACAACAGAAGGGAAAGAAGAAACGATAAAAAGAAGAAAGAAGACGATAAGAAGGAGAGAAAAATGATTTCTCTACGGTTTGGTTCTGGATAAAACCAAATAGAATTATAAAGGAGCCCACGAAACAGATACGGGCAGCCAAGTCGGTTAATGGAAAAAAGACTGTTTTCCCTCCAAGCAAAATAACTGATATATTCTTCATCCGGTATCCGATTGACATGTTCGAGCAGTCCATTCCGAGTAACTTTTCGAGAGCTATTCAACGGTACTAGTTTCGAATCTAGGTCGTTATATTAATTCCTATTAATTAACGTTCGTGTTAAACTAATCGAGTTATTATCGACTAAGACGTCTCTTGACTAGTCTAACAGCGTTGACGAGCTTGAGGGTCTTTACATTTTTCTTGGCTATGCATCTCACAGTCGTGGTTTCCGAGTTTTTAATCTCAGAACCCAAGTCATGATGGAATCAACTAATTTTATCATTGATGATCTAAGTAACTTTCATCATGATGACTCTCCTACTGAATTGCCTCCAACCGAGACGATTGAGAATGTCAAATAAACGTCAGAATTAGAAGAAGTTATTCCAACGGTTGTTGATCCTGATGTATCTAGTGATGAGGAGAAAATCTCTATCTAGGTAGTTCCTCTTGAACAAGAGCGTGTCTCTACACGACACCTTTGGGTTCAAAGAAATCATGATACTAACAATATTATTGGTGGTAAGGACTCTACTGCTAAGACGAGAGGTCAACTTCAAAATATTTGCAATTTTGGTTGTTATCTATCGCAAGTGGTACCTAGGAACATTGATGAAGCTCTTAGTGATCCCTTTTGGGTAAACGCAATGCATGAAGAGTTAAAATCAATATCAAAGACAAGACGTATGGAAACTCATACCTTGTCCCCCCAATATAAATATTGTTGGTACCAAATGGATATTTAAGAACAAGTCTGATGAATTTGGCACTATTATCAGAAACAAAGATAGACTTATCGCTCAGGGTTATTCACAGATTGGAGGAATCGACTTTGACGAAACCTTTGATCTTGTGGCACGCATTGAGTCCATTCGTTTGTTATTAGCTCATGTTTGTTTCCTTAAGGTTAAGCTGTTTCAGATGGATATTAGATCCGCCTTCCTAAATGGAAACTTAAAGGAAGAAGTCTATGTCGCTCAACCTAAAGGTTTTGAAAACCCTGATTTCCTTGATCATGTTCTTAAACTCAATAAGGCATTATACGGGTTAAAACAAGCACCTCGTGCCTGGTTTGAAAAACTAACTACTTCTCTTCTGAGGAAAGTTTTTTCAAGAGGTGGAGCTGATAAAACTTTGTTTATCAAATGAAGTTGAAAAGATGTTGTTATTGCTCAAGTGTATGTAGATGATATCATCTATGGATCAACATCAGAGAAACTTGCAAAAGATTTTCAAGTTTCTCTTGATAAGGAGTTTGATATGAGCAATGTTGGTGAATTAAAATTCTTTTTGGGTTTACAAATTCAACAACACAAGGATGGAAATTACTTATCTCAAGAAAAATATGCAAAAAATCTTGTTTCAAGATTTGGTCTTGATAAGTCAACTCCAAAACTCACTCCTATGCCTACCACAGGTAAACTACATAGAGATGAGAAAGGTGTAAATGTGGATCAAAAACTTTATCGGTCTATTATTGGAAGTCTTTTGTGATACACTTCTACGAGACCTGATATTGCTTTTAGCGTTGGTTGCTGTGCTGGGTTTCAAGCAAATCCAAAGGAATCTCATCTTGCTGCCACAAAGAGGATCATACGTTACATCAGTCGCACTGCCGGGTATGGTCTTTCTTACACTTTTGATACTGACACTGATCTTATTGCCTATTCAGATGTCGATTGGGCAGGATGTGTGGAAGACAGAAAGAGTACATCAGGGGGATTCTACTATGTAGGGATGAATCTTGTAGCTTGGCATAGCAAGAAATAAAATTCACAATCCCTTTCAACATGTGAAGCAGGATACATTGTTGCTGGTTCATGTTGTACTCAACTTCTATGGATGAAACAAATGCTTGCCAATTATGGAATTGATTATGGAATAATGAAGATCTTTTGTGATATTCTCAAGAACTAAGCACATAGACATAAGGTACCATTTTATTCGAGATCTTTATGAAGATGGTATTATCACTATGGAATTGTGTCTTCCAAACAACAATTGGATGATATTCTCACCAAAACATTAGACACTGCCACGTTTCAGCACTTGCGGCAGTCTATTGGTGTTGTTCTAGTTTATTAGACCCTCATAACTCTTGCCCCTTCTTTTATCTCGATCTTTTGGGCAATTGAGTTTAGAACTCCAAAATAGTGTTAAGTCTTGTTTGCGTTTGTTTCTAGTAGATTTGTTTTTGTCAAGTATCCTAGTGTTTGTAAGAAATCCTTCTTTTCTTGTGAAAGTAAGGTCGCCTTTGTTGTTCCTTCGGGGATGACATTTTATGGGGGAGAGTTCATATTGAACTTGTTCTTAATTGCCAAATCTTTGTGGGGAGTGCGGCTGTGGAATTTTAGGGGTTATCTTGTATCTTTATTAACTCCTTGATGAATGCATTTAGCTTCGGCTTTATGATGGCATCTAAATAAGTTGGTATGGTATTCTCTTTTATTCATGAAGTATCTTCGTGGAAATTTCATGAGGATCCACTAGTTTTCGTACCTTTGCCAATTTATATTGAAAAAAATGGGGAGAATTAATGTGTAGTGTGATACTACAAATACATACGGTTTACAGATCATTATGTAAGGGGGAGTGGTTTTCATGTTGAGATAAAGTATTGACTAAGGGGGAGTGATGAATATCACCATAGTATTGTTGTAAAAGTTGTGATATAACTGGACTTTGATGATGTGTAATAATACTATGACACTGTATAACAATGATTCGGAGCATTTTGTTTTCTCATTGTTATAGCTACGGATCTTCAACAACTATGATGCTGAACTTACAACCTTTAGGATTATGGAGTACTTGGAAGTGAAGAAGATTTCGAGTCGCGTTGAAGATGCCAAGGAGATCAAGCATGTGGATGGGAAGCTACAATTTTTATCTATTTTATAATCCATATGTATTGATAGTTTTGTCACTAATGTTGACAAAGGGGGAGATTGTTAGAGCATTGCTCGGTCGAACTCGCATGCGTTGCTATCTCAAGCATGTTTGTCAGTGTTAGTGATCAAAATTATAAGTCTTGATTTCTAGCCTATTTATAGATGTCTCGGACTAGGATATAGATAGTGTAGTTGAGCTTAGATCTCTCGGCGTTCATCTCTTGAAGACGAAGAGATACTAAGGGGAGCTTGTGGAACTTCTTCAACAAAAAGGTATGTGGAGACTTGAACTCATCTATCACTTGGAAAGTCTATTTCTACTATCTCCTATATTAAGACATAAGTCGTGTTACGATATAGTTTTCTCTATACACATTTGAGATTTCGAGCTGAGTATATCTCACTTATATATTTCTCGAAATATGTGTTGGTAAGCTTTCGCTTCGACCGAGTTCATCTTATATCATGAGAAAATTGCAGAGTAACATCTTACATGGTTTGTGTGATACAATCATTTGATGTAGGCTTGGAATGTTTCGATAATGATTATTTCAATATCTTGAAAATTGCTTTGATGCTAATAGTGTGTGAAAACGGCTATTGTCATTATAGAAGAATGCTTCAATGATTGAAATAAAGAGTTGAGGATGTAACCATCTTTGGATATAAGCATGTATAGTGTGTTCACACATTATTGTAGAAATCCATAAACCTGGAACCAAGAGTATGCATATGTGTGTATACGAAATTGGGGAAGGAGACAAGATAAGTATGTGTACCCGTACGCATACTGGCGGAAGTTTTCGAACCGGAAATATCCGCTGAGTTTGGGAATTACAAAATCCTAAACTAGTCACCTTAAGTATGCGTACCCGTACACATAATGGCGGAAGTTTTCGAACCGAAAATTTCTGCTGAGTTTGGAAACTTAACAAACTCAAAATCCGGTTGCTTAAGTACGCATACCCATACACATACTTAAGCTGGTTACTTTGTCAAATCGGTCAGTTCATGGACTTAAACATTTAAATTATAAGGAATGCAATCTTTGCAAACCCTGGATATAATGTTCATGATTGATTCAAGTGAATCAAACCGATTGTGTTTTCTATACAATTGAACAACTTTTTAACTAGTTTCATTTGAGTCATTTGAACTAGTGATGATTAAGATGAATAAGGTTGATATGAGAGTAATCATATGGCTAACCTCGGTTAACTATTTGTGAACCAACCTGGTGTACACGTTTAGGTACGGTTATATAAACCTAAATGAGGGTACATTTAATTTGTGTGTAACAAGCTAAGTTCGATCTAACCGTTGAATCAGGTTTCAACCCTGAGTTGAAAAACTATATAAAGGAGAACTCTAGCAACTGGGAAACCTAATCCCCACACCTCATGTGTGTTACTAGTTGCATAACTAGAGTCGATTCTCCTTTAACCTTAGGTTTCTTCTCGAGACCCTGTAGGTTAACGACTTGAAGACTTCATTATCTTTGTAGTTGGGTGATCTGATCTTGCTGTTTCTATCTTGTTGAGTGCAATTGAAATAATTGGTTCGAGATTTTATATCTCCGATAGTAAAGATAGAAAAGTAATCACAAACACTTCGTCTCATCGTTTGTGATTCCACAATAACTTGTTTCGCTAGTCGATTAAGTTTATTGTGAGGTGATTGATAATTCTAGGTTGTTCTTCGGGAATATAAGTCTGGGTTATCAATTGGTTCCTGTTCACCTTGATTTATCAAAAGACGGAACAAAAACTCTTGGGTATTTCTGTGGGAGACAGATTTATTCAATCCTATAGACTTTTCTGTGTGAGACAAATTTGTCTATCAGGTCTTCGACTTTGGGTCGTAGCAACTCTTGGTTGTGGGTGAGATCATCTAAGGGAATTAAGTGCGTAGTATCCTGCTGGGATCAGAGACGTAAAGAGCGCAACTGTACCTTGAATCAGTGTGATATTGATTAAGGTTCAACTACAGTCCAACCGAAGTTAATTGGTAGTAAGCTAGTGTCTGTAGCGGCTTAATACAGTGTGGTGTTCAATCTGGACTAGGTCCCGGGGTTTTTCTGCATTTGCGGTTTCCTCGTTAACAAAATTCTGGTGTCTGTGTTATTTCTTTTCCGCATTATATTTTGTTCTATAATTGATATATCACAGGTTGTGGTCCTTACGTCTCTGATCCCAAAAGGGATAGTACGCACTTGATTCTCTTAGCTAATCTCACCCACAACTAAGAGTTGCTACGACTCAAAGTCAAAGACTTTAATAAACAAATCTGTATCACACAAAAAAGTCTACAGTAATAGATAAATCTGTCTCCCACAGAAATACCTACGAGTTTTGTTCCGTCTTTTGATAAATCAAGAGGAACAGGAACCATTCGATAACTCGAACTTATATTCCCGAAGAACAGCCTAGAATTATCAATCACCTCACAATAATCTAAATCGTATGATGGCGAAACTAGATATTGTGGAATCACAAACGATGAGACGAAGATGTTTGTGACTACTTTTCTATCTTGCCTATCGGAAAAATTAATCTCGAGCCAATCATATAATTGTACTCAATACGATAGAAACAGCAAGATCAGATCACGCAACTACATAGAAAATAGTTGGGTCTGGCTTCACAATCCCAATGAAGTCTTCAAGTCGTTAACCTACAGGGTCTCGAGAAGAAACCTAAGGTTAAAGGAGAATCGACTCTAGCTTATACAACTAGTATCACACAAGAGGTGTGGGGATTAGGTTTCCCAGTTGCTAGAGTTATCCTTTATATAGTTTCAAATCAGGGTTTGCAATCAATGCTACCTTGGTAATAAAGCATTCAATATTCACCGTTATATGAAAACCTGATTAGATTCAAGCTAATATCTTTTAAACGTTAGATCGAACTTAGCTTGTTATGCACAAATGAAATGCACGTTCATTTAGGTTTGTGTAACCGTACCTAAACGTGTACACCTAGTTGGTTTAACAGTAGTTAACCAAATGGTTAGCCATATGAGCACTTTCATATCAACCATATTCATCTTCACCATAACTAGTTCAAGTGACTCAAAAGAACTAGTTAGAGAGTTGTTCAATTGCTTATATCTTATAGAAGTATACAAGACACAATCGAAGCAAAATTGGTTTTGATTCATTCGAATCGATTCATGAACATTATAGCCACGGTTTGAAAATTGCATCCCTTAATATATAAATGTTTTAGTTCATGAACAAACCAATTTTAGAAAATAACACACTTAAGTATGCGTACGGGTATGCGTACTTAACTAACCAGATTTGAGTTTGTTTTGGTTTTCAAACTTAGAAGAAATTCACGGACATGAACTTTCCGCTAGTATGCGTATGGGTACGCATACTTTGGTAACCGGATTGAGTTGGTTTTGATTTCCAAACTCAGCAGAAATTCACGGTCGTGAACTTCCGCCAATATGTACGGGTACACATACTTACCCATTCTCCATCAACCATTTAGTACACACACAACTATGCATACATTTGGTTCCCGGTTTTGGACTTATAAACTAATGTGCGAACACACTATATGCTTATATCCATAGATGGTTACATATTCTAAACTCTCATTTCAATCATTGAAACATTCTTTGAGAATGTTATATAGTTGTTGTTCACAAACTATTTTTCGTCAAAGCGA
Source organism: Papaver somniferum (assembly GCF_003573695.1). Lineage (NCBI taxonomy): Eukaryota > Viridiplantae > Streptophyta > Magnoliopsida > Ranunculales > Papaveraceae > Papaver > Papaver somniferum. Next base: position 56,927,699 of record NC_039358.1, read on the forward strand.
TTTTCAAGTGATTGAAACTAATATGACTTTCGTCACTAGTAAAGATGAACTTGGCCGAAGCGAAATCTTACCAACACATATTTCGATAAATATATAAGCGAGATAAACTCGGCTCGAAATAACAAATGCGTATAAGCGAAGTCTATATAACAATACGACTTTTGTCTCAAGATAGGAGATAAAGTAGATAGACTTTTGAGTGATATATAAGTTCAAGTCTCCTCATACCTTTTAGTCGATGAATTTCCACCAGTTCCTTGAGTAGTTCTTCGTATTTGTATGATGAACGCCGTGGATTCTAGAGCTCAAATACACTTTCTATCCTAGTCCGAGACTTAGCTATAAGTAGATTAGAAATCAAGACTTATAGTAATGACAACTAAACTTGACAAACAATCTTGAGATAATAACGCTTGCGAGCTCGACCGAGCAGTGCTCTAACAACAATATCTAGCTTCTCCATCAGAAAAAGTACAAGAGAAACTCCAAAATATTGTTTTTTAACTACACCATGTCAAACAAATCGTACAAACTGTGTCCACCAACAAATATTCTTATATAATAATAAGAAACCATATCTCCACCACAACGAATATCAGATCTCGTCGAACGATCACTGTCTTGCAACTTATTGGTAGCGACACGCTTCAGATACTCTAACTAAAATCAAATTATTCATAACGACAACATATCAAACCCTGACGATCGACCAGCACTTCCAAAATGAAACCTACAACAATATTTCCCTGAATCCTCATTACAACGAACAACTAAGGCAGACCGTGTATGAACTCATCTTAACATTCTTCAACTTCAGGTTAATTACAATCAGAAACACAATCCAATTGATGACGATTGATAACCAAATTGTTTACCTTGGACTGAAACAATAATAATGAGAGTTTGATATGTTGATATCTCCATCTTTATTTCCACCAACCAAAAGTTGTATCCCAATATCATCAGTCTTCTAAAATAAATTTGAAGAAAAACAACCTCAAATTGACCAAAATTTGTATCCCAATATCACTAGGAAACCTATCTAAGTATGAACTGTCATAAACTAGGAAACCCAACTATACCGTTCAGTTTGGTAATCCCCAATCATAATAACCTTGTAAAATATATGTGGAACTGAGGTAATTATCGGTTCATGTCATATTTTTATACTAGTACTAGTCTAATGCAAATGTAGTTATCGGATGTTAATTCGTTCTGGTTGCCTTTGTTATGTTTTTGTATTGGGCCACCTGCATTCGTGCCATTTACAATACCAAATTAGACAAGACAACAAAATGAATAAGACTAGATGACTGGTGCAACATTGGGGGACGACCAAATATTCTAACGAATACAATTGGAAGTAATTTTAACCGAAAAATTTTACGACGCTTTTTTCGTTCATGATTTATTTAACAACGATTACAGACGTCACTAAATCAAGAAAGTCCTTTATGTTTCGAACTGACTTTGCTTTTCAAAATGTACAAAAACCATACCCACTCCGTGGACCATTTCTTTTTCTCCCACGTTTAGACCTGCGAGTGCCCATTTTTTGGGTAAAAAATTTGAATATAAAAAATCTTCGATCTCTGATCAAATTTCTTCAAATTTTTTTAAATCCATATCACGTACGACAATTATCATCAGTTTAGTGAAAGAAATTTGAAGAAAAACAAGCTCACATTTGATCAAAATCGGAAAATGAAAATTATAGGAAAACTCTTTTTAAATTTCAATCTCGAAATTGTTGGATCATTGATGAAATCCTCGAAATTTCTATCAATTTGTAAGAGCTTCAGTGATTAAGAGTTCTCCAGTGCCAAAATTTCGAAAAAAGAATATGATCCGTGATCAATGTTAGAAAATATTTACGTAAAAAAGACTCAATTTTCGGACCACAAAGTGTGACAGATAGATTACACTTTAGTATAACCATATAAAAGGTCTTCTAAAGTCGGCCAATTAGATGAAATATTTCTTGTACATAAGATTATACATATCAACAAATTAACCGAGAGAAAAAAAAATCATATAAGCGAGATTATACTTGTTCGAATGAGTGATAACATAGTCGTTGATTTCAAAAAGATTTGTTTGATTGATAATCATGATAGGCATGTTTTAGTTTCTATAATTTGTTTTGGGCTTTTTGGTATGGTATCATGGACAAAAATAAAATAAAATAAATCATAAATAGAAACTACAAAAAACAATAATATCATGCTTCCAAAATCATTTGTTATAGAAACCGGAAACGGCGGCATAGGCTTATATACTTCTCATCTTGTATTAAAAGTGGCCCTTGGACCTTATATGGCCCTGGGCAATCTGAAATTTGTTGCATTTGAACGTTTCTAAACTTGACGACATCCTTGTAGTTGTAGTAGGCGTGATATTTTGGACTCACGTAACACGGTTTGCTGGTAAGCACAATAACTTTCACGTCAGTAGTACTAGTTTCCAAATTTCCGTGTCAAAGAAGACCACGAGACAACAAAACCAAGGCTGGGAACTCTCTATGCCATCGCGTAGTCTTTATCCAAATCCAAACAAACGGAATAAACTCCACGTCATCCCATATCCATTCATCTTTTGGATCTCATAAATGATGACTCGGATAACCAAACAAACACACGGTGGTTCATTGTCCCGGGTCCAACTCTGACCTGTTTCTACAATTTTCCCAAAATAGGTCACTTAATAGTGGAATGTAGGGAATACTATATTAGTATTTGCTTTATCCAACAAGTTACATTATACTCCATATCTGATTAATCAATAGTCTATTTGTTCCGGAAACAGAAAAGTTAGAAGTTATTTTAGGTACATAATTTTTGAATGGATTTTAAAAATAAAAATGTTAATTTTTTGTGAAATAAAAATTTATTGTTTTTAATTTCTGTTTCTGGTATCCAAACATTCTAACTGTCTCGGAATTTTTACTTTGACCCGAAAAGGAGGATGAGCTGAATTCATTGCAATGCAAGAAGTACAAGTATTGTCATCATCACAAAATATGAAAAGATATACGCATTCGGATACGATATGTTGTGCTGTATGGACAGTGATGTTGATCATTCTTCTCCAATATACAATTCCAATCATGCATTCAAAAATTAATATCCATGACAAATATCAAAGAATTGGTATTGTCAAGAATCTGGATAACTTGGCAACATGTTTTTCCACTCTCATGCAAGATACAACACAACAATCCTTCCATAAAAAATACCAAACTGTTAGGCGAGAAATTGCCAAAAATAAGTTGAAACCGAAAAAAATTAATGAGATAAGAAAACGACACAAGAAATCGAAAAAGTGTTTATCATCAACTTGTTCATAGTACCTGGTGGATAACTTAAAACCGTCGCTCAATTTTGTACTCTAGTTTTATTAATTGAGCGAGGGCTGACGAGTAATTGTTGGAACAATTACCCCTTTTTATCATTGCCCTAAAACGTGGACCCCACCTATTTATAAATCAATCAAGAATATGCTTTGCTCTTCTCTTTGAAAATCCTCTTTACCCTTCCATCTTCTTTACTTTCTTTAATTTTCTTTCCCCATTCCACCATTACAGAGAAGAAGAACAAAAGAAAACCTAAAGAAGATAAGAAATCGATGGATATCTTCAAGGAATTTATCTTAACTGTCTTGATTTCTATGTGTTTAGCTTTCTTAATCGCGAAGTTAGTTTCAGGAGCTTCTTCGTCTTCTTCTTCTTCTTCATCTTCTACTAGTAGTAAACAGGAAAGTATTGCTGCTGCTGCTGCTGCTGCTCCAGTAAAATCAGAGAAGAAGAGGAGTAAGAAGAAGAAAGACAAGGAGATTGTTGATAAGGAGAAGTTAGTTATTGAAGAAAGGAGTTTCGTTAGTAGTGAATTGAAGAATACAGGGTTAGAAATTGAAACCAAAGTTGAAGAATCTGTTCAGGTTAATGATGTTTTAGTTGATAAAATTGATTTGATTAGTAACGAATTGTCAGATGAGGAGGTTAGGGGAGAGAATTTGATTGAGATTGTCGGTGAAGAGGAAAAAGAGGTGATCCAGGTCAAGGAAGATGAAGAGGTGGTGAAAACTAGTGATGAAGATGATGGTAAAGTAGTGATAGAGAATCTGGTTGTGGAAACGTCTGAGAGAGATGAAATTGGTGTGGAATTGGAAAATAGTGGTGATGTGGTGGTTGAGAAAGAAAGTGGGTTAAAGGAGGAGGAGAAAACTGGAATTGATTGTTTGGTTAGTGATGATGAAGAATGGGAAGGTATAGAAAGAAGTGAGGTTGAGAATTACTTTGCTACTGCTTCCACATTTGTTACTTCTGGTGTTAACAATCAAGTTTTGTCAAAGCTGAGTAGTGATGTTCAGATGCAATTATATGGACTTCATAAAGTGGCTACTGAAGGACCTTGTTATGAACCTCAACCTATGGCATTGATGGTTTCTGCTCGTGCAAAGTGGTAAACTTCTATTTCTTATCTTTTTCGGTTTATTGAATTTATTGATTAGCTTGGGTTTGTTGAATTTATTGGTGTTTGCATGTTTGATGAAGAAAATCGATTCGATACTTAAGGCCTTTATGCAGATAATGTGTGTTTAATTTTGATTTTCAAGTATCTAGGATAGGTTTTATGGGACACTGAGTTGTTTAAGGTATTGCAAGATGGTCAATTGATTTCAAAACACATATCACCATTACTTAGGAAACTAAGAAGAGAAAGAAAATACAAGTATTGTTTTTTTTTGTAAGTGGAGCTATTGGATTAATGAAATGTTGATAATGGTGTCAGCAGATTATAATTCTAGTTATAGTTTTGGATATTCAATCCCAACGATGCATAACTAGAATTATAATCTGCAAATGGTTTTTCATGTTCCTTTTTCCCAAAAATAATAAAATGACAATGGATGGTTTCAAACTTGAATATAGAAGGAAGGCTGATGTGTGCAAAAAGTTGAAAATAAATGCCACAATCTAATGCCGTAGATGGCAGTTGACAGATGGGAATGTTGCACCAACTGGTGGATTAATAGCTAATAACGTCCAATAAATTTCTCAAGGACTTCGCCAGCTGGTCCGCATAAACCTTGTTAGGAAAGAACCATAGCCAAACATCAAGGTTGAGATCCTAAACTCATGAGTGTGTGAGTCAAGTTGGTCCTAGTGGACTCAGAACCCCACGGTTAAGGTACGCTGCAGTTCCCTGCAAGCAACAATTTTGCGAGCCATATAGCATCTTTCATTCTTCGAGTGTATATTCAAAGTGAAGCAATGAGCTTGCCTAATCTGTGTTGTTTGTTAGTGTCTTTCATGTAACAATAGAGTGAAAGAAAAGACAGCATGTACGAGGAAGATTTTAGGTTTCTATGCTTAATCCTGGATTTAACTCCATGTGGCAATACCATGTACTTCATTTTGGTATACATAAGTCATCATCTTAGGTCTTTGTTTATGGCTTTATGCATATCGATGTAATATCTAAATTTCGGTGCATGGTTAAGATACTCTTTATGTTTAGGTACCTCTCTAGAATAACATGGTTAAGGTACCATGAGTGACTATTTCTTATGTTTTGCAAGGCATGCTTGGCAACGGCTAGGAAACATGAGTCCGGAGGTGGCTATGGAGCAGTATACAGCTCTTCTTACAGAGAGCGTCCCTGGGTGGACAGGTAGAAATGCGGAAGTATGTCCTGTGCTTCTAAGCCTTAATGATACGGTGTCTTCATTAATTCCCATTCGTATTTTGGAAGACTCATGTATTCGTCTTGGATAATGCTTATTACAGGGACAGAGTAAACATGACCAAAGTAGTGATTCTCCAGGAACAGAGGTATCAGGAGTGAAACACCGCAACTTAACTTCATCGCAAGATTATCAACCTGTTTTGGAAGATAAAAGGTAGACGTAAAAAAAACAACTTACTTTTCCTTTTTGGGTGTATTCAGTTTACCAATGTTGTGGTTCTTTGATTTTCCCCAGGAAACCAGGAGATAGCTCATCTGCTGAAAGAAGTGATGGTACTGGGGGCTCAAAAATTCTCTAACTAGGCTATTATTCGCAGCTCCGTTTTTCTTTTCTGATTTCTTTGTATATCCTGGTTGTTGAACATTAGGTTTCTCTGTGCCCGGAAATCTGTTGTGGTTACATTAATCCAAACTCGTATATATAAAAAAGGGTACATGGTATTGCCAAAAAGTAGTTGAAAAGTGAGAAAATTATCAAAAGGGAAACATGTAAGAAGGATGCAGAAAGAGAAAGAAACAACAAGTCTCTATAGAAAGCTTGGGCACCCATCTACTAGGCTCCATACATGCAGATTTTAGTATGTGATCTGTGTTGTTTTGATCTTGTCCCGCAGACCAGCTTCATAAACATTACATACCACCATAATATTTATCACAACTCCTTACTTTATTTGGTGAATCTGGGCCTAGTGTTTCACATGTGATCGGAATTTCATTTAGTAAAAGTAAACTAGGTTCTCTCTGATTCATCATGGAAATAGCTTCCATGCCACAGATATTAATGATTTTTTTTAGTACGCCTAATGTGGAACATTAGTGATGCAACTTATTATCCAATCCGAGGTCCGGTCCAGCACACTTCAAAAAAGGGCAGTAAGTGTCTGATGGTAGATCCTTGGATTGCTAATCGCGAAGTTCTGCATTCCGCTTAGTTACCATCTCTGTTAGCTCACATAAATTACCAAATTATGTGTATTGGATAATACTGTGTTTTTTCGGAAGTAATTTTTTGTGGAGCTTGATATTTTTCCCACACTTCATGTTAATCCCGTTGCATATGTAATCTAGACTTTGTGGCTGTTGCTTTTCTTGTTTTTTCTCCTTTTATACCCTTCGTCCGTAGGTAAACTAGAAATCTTGAACACCATTTTCTATTTTAATATCCCCATCAGGTAATTATCAAACAATGATTCTACACGAACAGCCTTGGAAAACAAAGCAAAAACCGGGTCTCTCACATGATGGTGGGCCCCGCACCGTGGGGAGTTAACAGGGATCCCAGTTTTGGGCCCCACCATGTCAAGATTTGTGAGAGCCACGGTTTCTAAGTTGTTTTTCACCCGGTACGTTAGGAATTTTTGATTATCAAATACATTTTTTTGACAAGTCAGGTGGACGAACAAACATGATTTTCCACTATGGAGAATCAGAGCAAAATGAACAAATCTGATTTTTACGGTCCCATTACTATTTCTTTTTAATATAAAATCTTTTGTAGGATTATTATTAGATAAAGAATATTACATTAACTAGTTGGAAGCCTAACAAGCTAAGCTCCAACAACGTAATACTGCATTAACCTGGGACCTCCTGGAGCGCATGAAACTTTGGAAAACGGGGATGACCAGCTGAGCTGGGTGACCATTGTAGGATAGTGTTAAATTTTAAAATATTGGATTTAGGTGAGATAAAATAGGATAAAGTGAGATAAAGAATAATAAAGTAATGTTATAAAATAGGTATTTATAACATTCCCACTTTTGAAAGACCCGCTGGCATATGAAGAAAATCCTCCCGCAAATTTTGTTGGTCCGCGCGATTCTAGATCAAATGTGCGTCTCTTCTTCGTCCCTACTCAACAAACCATTAAATTTGTTGGTTTATTCACTCGTTTTTCATGTTCGTTGAATCCATAATACGAGCAAAGAATTTGTTCGTTCATAGGAAATGACCTAAGACGAGTATAACGTTGGCTAAACATAAGCAACCCACCTTATCTCAGTGGATTTTGTTTTTTTATCCTACTTCATGTTCTAGAGTTTATGCACATATGATGGCACTCAATTCTGCTCGTGCAAAGTGGAACAGCTGTCCAGGCTAAAGTAGGTGTTGCAAATAATTCAAAATATGTTGAATCTAATTTTTAGGAGATTTAAATTTAAATAAATTATGGTTACACGTATTTTAGATTTAATCCAAGGATGTACCTATTGGTCATGAGTCCTATTAGTCAGGAGTATTTTGTTAGGGTTTGTTCATGTACCTATTTAAAGGCTCTTGAATGCTTAATGAAAAATCAGTAAGAGTGTTAGTAATGTAGCCTCTCTCATGTTCCTTTCTATGCCATGGAATTCTCACATGGTATCAGAGCTGGGATAGAGAGTTGAGGTGAGGGAGGGAGTGAAAAGAAATGATTTCGTCAATGGAATTCTTTCATAAAAATTGGTAGTATTATGTTTTCCAAAAAAAAAAATTCTTCAATAATGTTGTATTTGAAGTCAATGATATGATGTCGATCAATGGTGGTTACTGTTATGGTAAATTATGAATGTATGTTCGTATGGAAAAACGTTTTCTTGGAATGGAGTGGTGACGTATATGGTGATGAAAGAGATGTGATGGTGATAGTGATGCTGGGGTTTTAGAATTTCATCTTAAAATTAGGCGAGATTTGCTGCAACGGTTGAGTGATTTCTTGAAAATGCTCAACAACAGTTTCTATAAATGGCTCCGTTGAAATATGGTGAAGCATAGATATTGTTGATATGAACATGATGGTGATGATGATTTATTAAGATGCAAATATTTGATTTGCATAAAATAGTTCATTGGTTAGTGTTAGAGCACTGCTCGGTCGAACTCGCAAGCGTTGCTATCTCAAACTTGTTTGTCAAGTTTAGTTGCCAAAACTATAAGTCTTGATTTCTAGTCTACTTATAGCTAAGTCTCGGATTAGGATAGTAAGTGTAGTTGAGCTTTAGACTCCACGACGTTCATCGAATGAAGACGAAGAACTACTCAAGGGAACTTGTGAAACTTCATCAACAAAAGGTATGTGGAGACTTGAATTCATCTATCACTCAAAAGTCAATCTACTCTATCTCCTATTTGAAACAAAAGTCGTATTGCTATATAGACTTCAATCATACACATTTGGTATTTCGAGCCGAGTTTATCTCGCTTATCTATTTCTAGAAATATGTGTTGGTAAGCTTTCGCTTTAACCAAGTTTATTTTTTATTCTTGACGAAAGTCAAAAGATGATCATGTGAAAATCGCCATGTAACATCTTACATGATTTGTGTAAGACAATCATTTGATGTAGACTCGGAATGTTTCGTATTGATCATTCAATCACTTGAAAATTGTTTTGAAGCTAATAGTTTGTGTGAGACAGCTATTATCGTCTTCCGAGAATGTTTCAATGATTGAAATGAGGGTTTAGAACATATAACCATGATTGGATATAAACATAGTATGTGTATCCACATTTGTGTAACCCGTACGCGTACTGGTTGGTTGATGGAAGTTCGGACTTAAGTATGCGTACCCGTACGCATACTGGCGGAAGTTCAAGTCCGTGAATTTTTGCTGCAGTTTGGAAGAGTACTAGTATGCGTACCCGTTCGCGTATTGGCGAAACCCGAACTCAGTCCAGCTACTTAAGTATGCGTACGCGTTTGCATACTTGAGTAGGTTATGTTCCAAAACGGGTTTGTTCATGAACTAATACATTTATATAATAAGGAATGCAATCTTTGCAAACCGTGGCTATAATGTTCATGAAATGATTCGATCTAGTGAATCAAAATCGATTTTGCTTCAATTGTGTCTTGTATACTTATATGAGAATATAAACAATTGAGCAACTCTCTAACTAGTTTCATTTGAGTCATTTGAACTAGTTATGATAAAAATGAATTAGGTTGATACGAAAGTGCTCATATGGCTAACCACTGGTTAACTATTGTTGAACCAACTAAGTGTACACGTTTAGGCACGGTTACCTTTATCTAAATGATGGTACATTTCATTTATGTATAACAAGCTAAGTTCGATCTAACGGTTGGAAGATATTAGCTTGAATCTAATCAGTTTTTCATCTAACGGTGAATATTGAATACTTTGTACCAAGGTAACATTAATTGCAAACCCTGATTTGGAGACTATATAAAGGAGAACTCTAGAAACTGGGAAACCTAATTCCCACACCTCCTTGTGATACTAGTTGCGACTAGAGTCGATTCTCCTTTAACCTTAGGTTTTTCAAAAACCCTATAGGTTGACGACTTAAATACTTCATTGGGATTGTGAATCCAGACCCAACTATTTTCTCTATAGTTGTGTGTTTTAATCTTGTTGTTTTCTATCGTGATTGAGTACTATCTTCTTAAAGATTTGATCGAGATTTAATCTTCGATAGGCAAGGTTGAAAAGTAGTCACAAACATCTTCGTCTCATCGTTTGTGATTCCAAAATATCTTGTTTCGTTAATTGATTAATATTATTTTGAGGTGATTGATAATACTAGGTTCTTCTTCGGAAATATAAGTCCGTTTTATCAATTGGTTCCTGTTCACCTTGATTTATCAAAAGACAGAACAAAACTCGTAGGTATATCCGTGGGAGACAGATTTATATATTCAATAGACTTTTCTGTGTGATACAGATTTTTTTTATCAAGTCTTTGACTTTGGGTAGTAGAAACTCTTAGTTGTGGGTGAGATCAGCTAAGGGAATCAAGTGCGCAGAATCCGGCGTGGTTCAAGAGGCGTAAGGAACGCGACTGTACCTTGATCAGTGTGAGATTGATTAGGGCTCAACTACATTCCAGTCCGAAGTTAACTGGTAGTAGGCTAGTGTCTGTAGCGGCTTAATACAGTGTGGTGTTCAAATCTGGACTAGGTCCCGAGGTTTTTCTGCATTTGCGGTTTCCTCGTTAACAAAACTTCTGGTGTCTGTGTTATTTCTTTTCCGTATTATATTTTGTTATATAATTGAAATATCACAAGTTATGCATTGAATAGATCAATTGGTAAATCCAACCTTTGGTTGTTGATTGAAATTGATTGATCCTTGAATATTGGTCTTTGGTACCGTTCAAGTTATTTCTCTTATATTCAATCGGGCTTGCAAATCCCTATTTGTTTGATTGCGGATTGAATTGAGAAATTGAGATATAACTCCTTGATATATTTTTCTTAAGATTGAGTCTGACTGTCTAGTTGATTCTCTTGAAAGTATATTGGAGTTATTCCATACAGATTTCTAAGAGAAATATTGGGTGAGGTTGTTAGACCCCCGTTTTTTCAATTGGTATCAGAGCAGGCAAACACGTTTAAGACCTCATAAGTCTGTATTTGTAGCGATCTGACTCTATGGAAAGTAATGTTATCTGTGCTATCTCAGATAAATGTAGCATCAGAAAAAAAAAATTATTTCCATGAATCTATTAAAGAGAAAGATTTTTCAATCTCAAATATAGGTGAACCTAGTGTTTCCACGAAACATAATTGCACTGACAACTGTTACCCATATTACCTTTCAAACGAGTCTAACTCTGTTGAAGGGGAAGCAGCCAAAGAGAGTGAACTAATTCCAAATATGGTCAGAATTCAGGATGATAGAATCAATCGGTTGAAAAATAATGTCAATGCACTCATTGGTATAATACAAGATCATGACTATGTTTTAAAGGATCTTAGCGAGGAAGACTGCAATCTCAAGAAGGATGCCTTGTAAATTGAACATCTTTTGAGTAAACTCTCTATTCAAGGATGCTCTAAAGAGTCCACTATACCAATTACTTCTGTCACAGCTGAAAATTCAGTTCCAGAAGCTAAAGCGCAGTCCCTTCCTATTGAAAGAGATGTGCTTGCATCTTCTTCTAATCAAGGAATTGCCACATCTCATGGAAGGAGGGAATATCCTAACAACGGTGCTAAGTCTGTTCACTCGAATCACTCCTGTGATCAGAAAATGTGTTTCTTTTGTGATTCAAAAGGACATGTTGAACGAAAAATCAAGTCTAGGTTGAATAACAATACTCTTGTTCATCTTCAACACGCCTTGGATTTAATTCTCAAAGGTGTAACTGACATTTGGATGTTTAAACCTATTGGTTTTAGTACTCACCCTGTGAATTCTTCTAGGAAAGTCAGTTCTACTTGTTCATCGAATGTTCGGCCAAATTGTAATTTCAATTCAATTGGGTCAAGGAAATTTCAGAAAGGCTACCCTCAATCTAGTGTGAAAAATAATGTTCGAAATGTGAAAAAGGTTATTGTAGATGGAAGCAACAGTGAAGAGATGAAAACAATCTAAATCTTATTATTGAAGGATACAAGGATCTTATAAACAGGTTGTCAAACTCTTCCGAACAAACTTCTTATGGTAAGATTTCGAACTCTGTGTCATATTTTGATAACAACAAGTTTTATGATAATTTTTCACATCATAACGTGTTAGAGCATTGCTCGGTCGAAGTCGCATGCGTTGTTATCTCAAGCATGTTTGTCAATGTTAGTGATCAAAACTATAAGTCTTGATTTCTAGCCTATTTATATATGTCTCGGACTAGGACATAAATAGTGTAGTTGAGCTTAGATTTCACAGAGTTCATCATTTGAAGACGAAGAACTACTAAGGGGAGCTTGTGGAACTTCTTCAACAAAAGGTATGTGGAGACTTAAACTCATCTATCACTAGGAAAGAATATTTCTACTTTATCTCCTATATTGAGACATAAGTCGTATTTACGATATAGTTTTCTGTTATAAACATTTGAGATTTCGAGCTGATTATATCTCGCTTACATATTTCTCGAAATATGTGTTGTCAAGCTTTCCCTTTAGCCATGTTCATCTTTACTCGTGACGAAAGTCATGTTGACATTTCAATATCTTGAAAATTGCTTTGATGCTAATAGTGTGTGAAAACGGCTATTGTCATTATAGAATAATGTTTCAATGATTGAAATGTAGAGTTCATAATGTAACCATCTTTGGATATAAGTATAGTGTGTTCGCACATTAGTGTATAAATCCATAAACCGGGAACCAAGAGTATGCATATGTGTGTATACGAAATTGGTGAAGAAGACGAGATAAGTATGCGTACCCATACGCATAATAGCGGAAGTTTTCGAACCGAAAATATCTGTTGGGTTTGGGAATTACAAACTCCTAAACTAGTCACCTTAAGTATGTGTAACTGTACGCATACATGCAGAAGTTTTCGAAACGAGAATTTCTGCTGAGTTTGGAAACTTGAACAAACTCAAATCCGGTTGCTTAAGTACGCATACCCGTACGCATACTTAAGCTGGTTACTTTGTTAAATCGGTCAGTTCATGAACTTAAACATTTAAATCATAAGGAATGCAATCTTTGCAAACCATGGCTATAATGTTCATGATTGATTCAAGTGAATGAAACCGATTTTTCTCCAATTGTGTTCTTGAGAATATATATATATATCAATTGAAAAACCCTTTAAAAGTTTCATTTGAGTCATTTGAATTAGTTATAGTTAAGATGAATAAGGTTGATATGAGAGTAATCATATGGCTAACCTCGGTTAACTATTTGTGAACCAACATGGTGTACACGTTTAGGTACGGATACATAAACCTAAATGAGGGTACATTTCATTTGTGTAACAAGATAAGTTTGATCTAACGGTTGAAAGATATTAGCTTGGTTGAATCAGGTTTTCCATCTAACGGTGATTAGTGAATGCTTTGTTACCAAGGTAACTTGGATTGCAAACCCTGATTTGAAAACTATATAAGGGAGAACTCTAGCAACTGGGAAATCTAATCTGCACACCTCATGTGTGTTACTAGTTGCATAACTAGAGTCAATTATCCTTTAACCTTAGGTTTCTTCTCGAGACCCTGTAGTTTAACGACTTGAAGACTTCATTGGGATTGTGAAGCCAAACCCGACTATTCTCTTTGTAGTTGCGTGATCTGATCTTGTTGTTTCTATCGTGTTGAGTGCAATTGAAATAATTGGCTCGAGATTTTATATCTCCGATAGGCAAGATAGAAAAGTAATCACAAACGCTTCGTCTCATCGTTTGAGATTCCACAATAAATTGTTTCGCTAGTCGATTAAGTTTATTGTGAGGTGATTGATAATACTAGGCTACTCTTCGGGAATATAAGTCCGGTTTTATTAATTGGTTCATGTTTACCTTGATTTATCAAAATACGGAACAAAAACTCTTGGGTATTTTTGTGGGAGACAGATTTATTTAATCCTATAGACTTTTCTGTGTGAGACAGATTTGTCTATCAAGTCTTCGACTTTGGGTCCTAGAAACTCTTGGTTGTGGGTGAGATCAGCTAAGGAAATCAAGTGTGTAGTATCCTGCTGGGATCAGAGACGTAAGGAGCGCAACTGTACCTTGAATCAGTGTGAGATTGATTAGGGTTCAACCACAGTCCAGTCCGAAGTTAATTGGTAGTATGCTAGTGTCTGTAGCGGCTTAATACAGTATGGTGTTCAATCTGGACTAGGTCCCGGGGTTTTTCTGCATTTGCGGTTTCCTCGTTAACAAAATTCTGATGTCTGTGTTATTTCTTTTCCGCATTATATTTTGTTATATAATTGAAATATCACAGGTTGTGCGTTAAGATCAATCAATTAGAATATCCAATCTTGGGTTGTTGATTTACATTGATTGACACTTGAACATTGGTCTTTTTTACCGTTCAAGTACTTCCTCTTATATTCAATCGGGCTCGCAAATTTCTATTTGTCGATTGCGGATTGAATTAAGAGTTAGAGATATTAAACTCTTTGATATACTTTATTCTATATTGAGTCTGACTGTCTAGTTGATTCTCTAGAAAGTGTATTGGAGTAAGTCCTCTCAGATTTCCAAACGAATTGTTGTGTGTGGTTGTTAGACCCCCGCATTTTCAATTGGTATCAGAGCAGGCAAACACGTTAAAGACCTTACAAGTCTATGTTTGTAGCGATCTGATATGTACATAGGTGCTATCTCTATAAACGTACCACCAATCTTCGATGGCTCAAATTACTTGTGGTGGAAAATTGATGTGCGTGTCTTTCTTCAAGCACGTGATTTCAATCATGAATGTATGTAGTTAATGGCTATGAGGCTCCCGTTGTGGCAATAGGTATTGCAACCGTTCCAAATGAACATTGGTGCATATGATCCCGCCGAGATACTTACTGCAAATCAAAAATCCAACGGTTTGAATGTCGTCATACATGCCATTACCCAAGATCTTCAGCACCATGTGACAATGTGCACTAGGTCTAAAGATGCTTGGGATATCTTAGAATCCGTATTCGAAGGAAATACAGTGAAAAGGAAGCTAGGCTTCAAAACCTTAATTCTGATTGGGAAAACCTTTGTATGGAAGATGAAGATTCATTTGATGAGTTTAATCACAAAGTTTCTGAAATTGTTAATGCATCTTTTGCATTGGGTAAGACTATTCCTGAAAAGGACATTATGATGAAAATTCTCAGATCGTTGCCATCTAGATATGATTCTAAGAAGCATGCCATCGTTTAAGTAAATAACCTTGATACTCTTTCCATAAGTACTCTTGTAGGAAATATTAAATTACTTAATCTTGATCAGAGTACAGTCATAACTTCTGCATTCAATGATGTAATTGTTCCAAGAAAAGCCTCTAGTTTGTCATGGGCTGATGAATGTTGTTCTAGTCATGTTGATTTTAATAAATCACTGATAACTCAAAAGATCAGGGATATGGTAATGAAAAGCAGAAGATGCGCGAGATTGTCTTCTCTCTCTATTGCTTCTGATGATCCAATTCAAGAAAAATCTCAGTGTCACAATTATTACTGCAGTGTGTACGGAAAGTTCAGCCTTTTTGGCAGAAGTTTCTTGTGATGCAAACTCCAGTTTGGAATGCGAATATGAGACTGAGATCCTAGAATTTCTGGATAAGTTTGAATAAATTTACCAGGAAAATATTCAACTAAAAGAATTGTTGAATAAACTTGAGTCATCACTACAGGTGAAATCTCTTGAGAATGACTGTCTTAATGAGGAATTCACCAGAACCCTATTACTAAAGGAAAAAGAGATCAATTCTCTCAAGTGTGACCTGCAAAGGTTGTCAGGAAGCTCAGACAAAACTTCAGCAATATTATTTGGTCAAAAGGCTTTCGGAAACACACAAGGTTTAGGGTTCAAAGAAAATACTGTAAGCACAACAAACTCGGTTATTCCGACTAGCTTTGGATTAATCAAACCTGAGCGTTGTGATAAACAGGTATCATCTCTACAAAGCAAATCTTCTTTACTCTGCTATTTTTGTGGAGGTACAAGTCATGTCCAGAGTAAGTGTTGGAGATTCAAGAGGAACTGTAAAAGAATTACCAAACTTCAAGATGACATGCAAAAGATGAACCTGACTATAGAAAAGCAGTCAGATATGCCTAGGTACAAGAAGAAATCCAAAAGAATCAGAGGTGGACGAGGTAAGTCCGTTTACTCAAAAAACCTTGAAATGTCACCCGGTGACACAAGATGTGAACACTCTGTTCACTCTATTACTATCTAAACCATATTAATAAATCGTATCCTTATTTTGGACTTGAAAAATAAGGATTACTTCAAGGTTGATTCAAGTCTTGTAAATCTTTTGTTGATTTTTTTGTTCCATATTGAGCAAGTAAATATTTTATTGTTAAGATTGATAATGGATCGTGAACCGTGGAGATTTTTTCAAGGTCCTTTAGGGTTTTTCTATCCTGAAGTCTATTTATGTTCATTTGTGAATATCAATGTTCTTTACCTTCTTTTCTAAAGATATAGTCTCATGGGCCCTATAACTAGAGGTACCACGAAAAGAGATGTTGTAGAAGCAGTTAATGTGTATTTGTGTGAAGGAATTGCTTCTTCAAGAAAAAGGAAGGTGAAAAACACGACTGATGATCCAGGTTCTTCCTCTAACTGCCTATTGTCTGTTTGTCATTCCGATAATAACTTTAGGGCTATTGTGGAGGATTTCATCAGGAAAAGAAATGGTTTAAAATCTCGAATCATTTCTTCTATAAGAGATATCTCTCACTATGAACAAATGTTGTCTCTAACAAAGAACACTCTGCGTGAACCGAAAAGAGAACTTAGTGAGCTAATTGATATTTCTGAATATTTGGAGGAGTTGAATGATCCCATTATCAATAGCTTTTTCAATAATGAGAAGGAACTCTCTGTAGATGCCCTGAGAAAGCTCTACAATGTCTAGTAAATATTCTTTTGAGAATTTTATTCTTGTCTTGTTTAGAAGAATAACTAGGGTTTGGAATAGCCATTATTGTGAGTACACATAGCTATGTCCAACGATTTTCATCTTCATGTTTTTTAGATTTATTCATTTAAATTCTAAGTTCTTTTTTTTTTAGGTTCATTAATAGTTTTATTATTTTGTTTTGTTTTCATTTAATTAATTAGTAAATTTAAATACAATATTTAAAAAGTTTTACACAAAGGAGTTTTTGGTCGGCAACCGAGCAACAAGCTGGGCACCAGCTCCTTTTTGAATAGCAACACCCAATCTATGAAAAATAATACAGCCTAAGCCACTACCAGCATCATTGCTAATTAAGAAATTCTTGAGGGCTTGAAAAAACAAACAAAATCCTCACTAATCTCTCCTAAAGTAGTAAAAGCCAAAACACCTAAACCATATCCATGCGAATCACATTCACACAAGTATTTATTATGCTTGCGCGAAATAGCCCTCGAAATAGCCTGGCCTGGGACGAAGGCACGAACTCCATCACCAGTGAAAGGTGAAACACCTGTGACATCCATACACACATATTTGCCGTTTTCCCAGTTGAGCACCAAGATATCAGCTGGGCGCACATCTTTGTTATTTTTTGACACCAACCCCAAGGAAACCTTTTTGCACGCAGGAACACCAGCTTTGTAACAAATATCTGCTATTATGTCACAGACTAAGTCATGACAAAACTTAAAACCAACATCTTTGGCACAGTGGAGCGCATGATCACCAAAAATTTCCATAGGCCTATCACAACAAGAACAAAGCCCATCTTCGGCAAACAAAGGAATGCCAAGATGATAAAAAACCACTTCTCTGAACTGTCTGGGACCAATACATTGATCTAAACCACTGATGGGAACAACCAAAAGATAATATTGAGCATGCTTAACCTGGTTTCATTGCCACAGAATAGAATCTCTTGCCGATAATGTAAATTGTACTGGGATTCGCTTCTTAACTGCATCAAAATAAGTGACTGCCAGGGAGTGCATGAAAGGGGGGGAAGTGTCATCAACGCAATAAGTGGAAGTCAAACCACATACCTGAATGAAGTTCTGAAGAGCCAACTGATAAGCAACACCATTGTCCGTTGAGAATAAGCTACCAAGAATCACTCTACGCACAGACGTAGTCTGACTCTGAGAAGCAAGATAACAGTATGTGCGAGTATCTGACATAGTGTAAATACCGAGGCCTCCGTCCTTGATAGGAAGGGTAGTAATCTCTGCTGCAAAGGCCTAAAACCAGCTCCATCACCCGTGATTAACAGTCTCAAATACTGGAGTAAGTGATCGTCGAAAAGGTCGGAAGCCTGTTGAAGGGCTGCAGGATTGGTGGTATGCATAGCAAAATATAACCTGGATACACCAACACAGTTACGAAGGAGCAGCATCTCACTTTGAGGGTCTCTGATTTTTTTGATAGCGGCCATAAGCTGAATAGTCTTGTTCACCCTACTCAGCATCATATCACTCATGAAATCCAAATCCAAACTCACCGGACCACCCAAAAGCTTAATCCCTTTGTTGGGCCTACCAATGTCCTTGGGGAAAACACCTTCAGCAACGCTACGAGGGTCTAAAGTATGCGAAAAAACTTCAGTCTTTTTGATGTTGAGATGTAGGCCCTTAC
The DNA here is from genome assembly GCF_003573695.1 of Papaver somniferum. Taxonomy (NCBI): domain Eukaryota; kingdom Viridiplantae; phylum Streptophyta; class Magnoliopsida; order Ranunculales; family Papaveraceae; genus Papaver; species Papaver somniferum. Next base: position 56,946,386 of record NC_039358.1, read on the forward strand.
TCGGTCCTTCAGAAGCAATAATACTCAAGGCTTTGGAAACCTCCAGGGTATCACCAATAATCGTGCCATCGTCGAGGTACCAAGCGTTCAAATCGAGCTTACACCGAGAAACAATGGACTTTACTAGAGGGTGAAGTGTCAAAGCAAACAAAAGGGGACCGAGAGGATCTCCTTGCTGAACCCCAAGTGCAGAAGACATGATGTACTGATCGTAGTAAAGTCTAGCTGTCCTGGCATAACAAAATTCAACCTAACGAGAAATGCCTGGACAATGAAGCCGGACTTATCTGATAAGGTGAGATATGCAAACCAAATTAAAGGCATTCGAAAATTCAATAAGAAGCATTGACATCTTATCGGAGTGCCCTCTCAACTCAAGCAAACCGTTCACAGCGTGAAGAATACTTTCACCTCCAACCGGCACTCCAACTCCAAATTGATGATCACCTAAGTAAGATGACATGGATTTACCGACGTAGAAGGCTTCCACCTTAGAGACCAAACGGCGCCAGATAGTACCAATAGCTATAGGCCAAGCCCACCACCAGGTTTGAGAATAAGCGTAAGTGGTGCACTGGCAATAAGGTCACCTAAAACCTTAGGGAATTTGCCTGCCAACCAAAGGTTAACCACCCCAGTAATCGAAGCCATCAAATCATCTGCAACTGCTGCAGCGGCACCACTCATCGCGTCGACTAGGTGTTGTACACGCAAACCATCACACCCGCAAGAAGTACCTCTAGGGAAACTCTTGATTTCCCCTAAAACAGCCCTTGAATCAACCATGACAGGGTCGGAAACGAAGTCCTCTTCTAGAATAGAAGGTGGTGGAACTGTTGGATGCTTTGATTGAAGTTCAGTCAACGTATCCTCGCTGCGAGGAGCAATCCCGTTTGAAGACAAGACGAGAATCGCTGCAGCATAGTGTCCAAAACCAATCTTCTTCCGGAAGGCACCAAAGTTATGGGAAGATGATTTATTTATTTTTGCAATTTTAATCTTTATGATTTGGTATATTGCAAATTTTTATGGGATATGTTTTTTACGTCCGTGAACCTGTGACGATCCCATACTTGTTCAAAAAGTTATCTTTATTATGTCGGTATGAAAGTATTGATAGAAGATAGAATGAACTTTTGACATTATAAAAGTTAAAGCCTTTTATGTCATTGTTTTGATGGAAGAAAGGATAAAACTTTTGTTCACAAGGATTAAGTCTATTATATGTCGTTGTGCAAATAGTGATGGAAAATAGAATGAATCCTTGTTTATTCCGCAATATTGGTCTTCTCTGATCCACATTTTTGTGTATATATTGTGTTGCTTCGTAAGGTTTCTTGTGTTTGAGAATAAACGATTGAGTTGATCATTCTCTTATGATTAACTTAGTTGTTGCTCCGTAAGGTTCCTTATGTTTGAGCATGACCAACTAAATTGATCATTCTCTTTTGGTTAGTTTAGTTGTTGCTCCGTAAGTTCTCTTATGTCGAGCATGACCAATTGAATTGATCACGGTGTGGTTAGTTTAGTTGTGTATTTCGATTAAATTAATCATGGGTTTTCTTGTGATTAATTTGGTTGTATTTTTTCGATTGGATTAATCATGAACTCTTTTGTGGTTAATTCAATTGAATTTTTTGGATGCAAATTCATGTTTTCATGAGATTTGAGTTATCCAAAAGAAATCCTTTTTTTCTTGTGAAAGTAAGGTCGACTTTGTTGTTCTTTCGGGAATGAAATTTTATGGGGGGGAGTTCTTTTTGAACTTGTGCTTAATTGCCAAATCTTTGTGGGGAGTGCGGTTGTAGAATATTTTAGGGGTTTATCTTGTATCTTTATTAACTCATTGATGAATGCATTTAGCTTCGGATATATGATTGCATCTAAATTTGTTGGTATGTTAATGCACCTTTGGTCATGAAGCATCTCCGTGGAAATTTCATTAGGATCCCACTAATTTTCGTACCTTTGCTAATTTTGTTGACAAAAAGAGGGAGAATTAATGTGTAGTTCACACTACAAATACATATGGTTTACGGATCATTATGTAAGGGGGAGTGGTTTTCATGTTGAGATGAAGTATTCACTAAGGGGGAGTGATACATATCACGATAGTGTTATTGTCAAAATTGTGATACAATTGAACTTTGATGTTGTGTAATAATACTATGACACTGTATAACAATGGTTGAGAGCATTTGTTTTATCATTGTTATCGCTACGGATCTTCAACAACTGTGATGCTGAATTTACAACCTTTAGGATTATGGAGTACTTGGAAGTGACGAAGATTTCGAGTCGCGTTGAAGATGCCAAGGAGATCAAGCATGTGGATGAGAAGCTACAATTTTTTTTTATTTTGTAATCCATATGTATTGATAGTTTTGTCACTAAAATTGACAAAGGGGAAGATTGTTAGAGCATTGCTCGGTCGAACTCGCATGCGTTGCTATATCAAGCATTTTTGTCAATGTTAGTGATCAAAACTATAAGTCTTGATTTCTAGCCTATTTATAGATGTCTCGGACTAGGACATAGATAGTGTAGTTGCGCTTAGATTTCACAAAGTTCATCATTTGAAGACGAAGAACTACTAAGGGGAGCTTGTGGAACTTCTTCGACAAAAGGTATGTGGAGACTTGAACTCATCTATCACTTAGAAAGATTATTTCTACTATCTCATATATTGAGACATAAGTCGTGTTACGATATAGTTTTCTCTATACACATTTGAGATTTCGAGCTGAGTATATCTCGCTTACATATTTCTCGAAATGTGTGTTGGTAAGCTTTCGCTTTATCCATGTTCATCTTTACTCGTGATGAAAGTCATGTTGACATTTCAATATCTTGAAAATTGCTTTGATGCTAATAGTGTGTGAAAACGGCTATTGTCATTATAGAAGAATGTTTCAATGATTGAAATGTAGAGTTAATAATGTAACCATCTTTGGATATAAGCATATATAGTGTGTTCGCACATTAGTGTATAAATCCATAAACCGGGAACCAAGAGTATGCATATGTGTGTATACGAAATTGGTGAAGGAGACAAGATAAGTATGCATACCGTACACATACTGGCGGAAGTTTTCGAACCGAAAATATCTGCTGGGTTTGGGAATTACAAACTCCTAAACTAGTCACCTTAAGTATGCGTACCCGTATGCATACTGGCAGAAGTTTACGAACCGAGAATTTCTGCTGAGTTTGGAAACTTAAAAAACTCAAATTCGGTTGCTTAAGTACGCATACTTAAGCTGGTTACTTTGTCAAATCGGTCTGTTTATGAACTTAAACATTTAAATCATAAGGAATGTAATCTTTGCAAACCGTGGCTATAATATTCATGATTGATTCAAGTGAATCAAACCAATTTTGTTTCAATTGTGTTCTTGAGAATATATATAATAATTGAACAACTCTTTAACTAGTTTGAGTCATTTGAACTAGTTATGGTTAAGATGAATAAGGTTGATATGAGAGTAATCATATGGCTAACCTTGGTTAACTATTTGTGAACCAACATGGTGTACACGTTTAGGTACGGCTACATAAACCTAAATGAGGGTACATTTCATTTGTGTGTAACAAGCTAAGTTTGATCTAACGGTTGAAAGATATTAGCTTGGTTGAATCATATTTTTCATCTAACGGTGATATTGAATGCTTTGTTACCAAGGTAACTTGGATTGGAAACCCTGATTTGAAAACTATATAAAGGAGAACTCTAGCAACTGGGAAATCTAATCCCCACACCTCTTGTGTGTTACTAGTTGCATAACTAAAGTCGATTCTCCTTTAACCTTAGTGAAAAGGCGAGGGTACCCAAATATACCTCAAGCTAAAACTTTTCCTTCCTATAAGTCCTTTCTCCGAAAGTGATTGTCTATAGACTGAGTCGAGACAATACAACTAATCGGTTCACACTTCTTGTGATCGTCTATGGATACAAGATCGAGACAATACATCAACGAATTATGTTTACTTGATACAATGGTTCGGACTTAACCAAACACAATAGGATTGCTTATCAAGTAAATAGGAATTAACGTTTGTGTAATTTACTTTAATTATAATAAAATAATTATAATGCGGAAATATAAAGTAAATGACACAACAAGATTTTGTTAATGAGGAAAACCGCAAATGCAGAAAAACCCCGGGGACCTTGTACAGAATTGAATACTCTCATGATTAAGCCGCTATACAAAATAATACCAACTTCGTATAGTTGAGTCCAAGCAACTAAACCTATAGTTCACCTAGTTCGTTTGTATTCCCACGCCTCCAACTTATGAATAAGTCACGTACTTGGAACAATTCCTTTGGTTCGTATTCCAAACAGTAAAGGAACAACAAATCTTTTTGGTATCAACTCTCTTCAACCAAGTGATATGAGTCGGACAAAGGCTCTTCTATTTATCTCAAATAAACTCCTTCGTCAGGTTCTTAGATCTATCTTATGTTCAATTACCCAAGGTAATCGTAAGATTTTGCAAGCAGTACTTTTAATCACAAAGAACTGTATTGATGTCGATCTACTCAACTAATCAATCAAATCTACCACAAGGATAAACCGATTATAGTGAGATCCTCTTTTTTACCAAAACAAGTATTGTGCACACCAAAATTTATATAACCAAGTCGGAAATCTTCTATCTCTTCTTTGTCTTCAAATCTTCTTAGATCTTCAATAAACACCTGCACACAACTACTTTAATCTCTTGTGATCAATCACACACAGAACGGAGTCTGTTAACAATGGATTATCACAAAATCGTCTTTAGCACTAACAACAGTCTAAAGATCCCCGTCGAAACTTCGAACTAGTTTGAGTGAATCTTATATCAGAAGAGAAGACTCTCAAGCATAAACAAACTAGGTGCAATCAAAGTTCAACCACCGTTAGTCAATCAAATAAATCGAAAACAAAAGATAAACCACAATTATCTAGTTTCCCACAAACGGTACTCGTAGAGATTCTCAATCCCAAAGAAGACTTTAAATTGAGCGGCCGTAAGAGATTTCACCTAATTAGGTTACTCTCCTCTCCGAATAGGCGGCTTCACCAGTAACAGTACAACAGAGGAAGTTTACTGGCACGAAGGATTAGTTTTCCCGAAATGCAAACTTCAAGTATTTATAGAAAAGTTTGGGCACCAAGGAATTTCCAAAACCGAAAATATTCTCAAGATATTCAATAATAATTTTCTAAATTCGGTTTTCATAATTCCTGAGAATGCTCTGTCCAAAATATCGATCGAAAATCTCCTTGGAAAATCTTTAACTAGCAAATGCACATTACTAATTCTTATTTTCCATATATATAATTAAAAACCTTAATTAAAAGATTCTTAACTTATTTAATTTCGATCCTGGGATTTACTTCCTTTTAGCTGTTAAGGAATATCTTTGAACAATAAAAGATACGCATTAATGCACGTGTTCAAAGTGTGTCAACATCCTTACTTTGTAAGTCCTCTTTCATACTTACATACTTGAAACCGATTTACCACGCTTCCAAACAAGTTTGGAATTGGTTCATCTGACTTTCAAGAGCTATGTGATTGATTAAGAACACTCAATCACAAATCATGGGTTTAACGGTTCTACCAAAACAAGTTTTGGTTTTACCTCCATGTGAGTACTGTGCATAGTCATACTAGCTTCCAAAAATTCGGTTGACAAGGTACTAGGATCGGTTCCCCACATATACATATACATGGTATCTAACTTATATGTGTTGCACATGTCCATAGGATCGGTTCCCCTTTACCTAAAAACGTATTGCACATGTCCATAGGATCGGTTCCCCTTTCTGCTATAAACCTTGTTGCACCCCATACAAAGATCGATTCCCCTTTGTTATGTGTTGCACCTCTTTCTAGGATCGGTTTCCCTTTACCCAGAGTTAGGTCTTACAAACTACACAAACTCGATCATACCATCAGATGATTACTTAAGATCGGTTTCACTAATAAAAGTCATACCAATACAAAAGTCAGGCCTTATGAGAATAGTTTTATCAAGAACACAAACAAGTCATGAGCGTTTATACTAATCACACATATTGGTCGTTCATAAGATATGCAATGAATAACAACCCCAATAACGCCAGACGATTTCCTTTTCGATTCACAAACAAAGTTCATGAACTTACTTCCTTAAAACACATGTAGAACATTGTTTCCTAGGATGAAATCCTCACCTCATACCCATACATAATCACAATAGCATTCAAACGATTATGTCGATGTCTTATCTACAAAGTTTAATGGTTAAGCGATAAACCTCGTATTGTATTCCTTAATACTATGTCTATCTAGAGTGTTCGTGCTTCGCAGTTTTGTTTTCAATATGCGGGACTTGAAAGATACGTTAGGGAATGAAACAGTTCAAGTCAAATATCACTAACCTCAAGTGGAAGGATGATGTTGTGGTTGTATCTCCTTACTTCTTCACTTCTTCAAGTCTTCGCAATACTTGTAATGTCTCATATCCTAAAATTTCAAGCTAACCTATGTGAAGTTGACTCTAGTACATTTAATCAAGCGACTCTTAAATGAGTTTTGGTTCACTAAAATATGACAACCAAACTTAACATACCAACGCTTGGTGGGTTCAACCGAGCTATGCTCTAACACTTAGGTTTCTTCTCGAGACCCTGTAGGTTAACGACTTGAAGAATTCATTAGGATTGTGAAGCCAGACCCAACTATTCTCTTTGTAGTTGCGTGATCTGATCTTGCTGTTTCCATCGTGTTGAGTGCAATTGAAATATTTGGCTCGAGATTTTATATCTCCGATAGGCAAGATAGAAAAGTAATCACAAACACTTCGTCTCATCGTTTGTGATTCCACAATAACTTGTTGAATAAGTTTATTGTGAGGTGATTGATAATACTAGGATGTTCTTCGGGAATATAAGTCTGGTTTATCAATTGCTTCATGTTTACCTTGATTTATCAAAAGACGGAACAAAAACTCATGGGTATTTCTTAGGGAGACAGATTTATTCAATCTTATAGACTTTTCTGTGTGAGACAGATTTTTCTATCAAGTCTTCGACTTTGGGTCGTAGCAACTCTTGGTTGTGGGTGAGATCAGCTAAGGGAATCAAGTGCGTAGTATCCTGATGGGATCAGGGACGTAAGGAGCGCAACTGTACCTTGAATCAGTGTGAGATTGATTAGGGTTCAACTACAGTCCAGTCCGAAGTTAATTGGCAGTATGATAATGTCTGTGGCGGCTTAATACAGTGTGGTGCAATCTGGACAAGGTCCCGGGGTTTTTCTGCATTTGCGGTTTCCTCGTTAACAAAATGCTGGTGTCTGTGTTATTTCTTTTTCGCATTATATTTTGTTATATAATTGAAATATCATCGGTTGTGCGTTAAGATCAATCAATTAGAATATCCAACCTTGGGTTGTTGATTTACATTGATTGACACTTGAACATTGGTCTTTGGTACCGTTCAAGTACTTCCTCTTATATTCAATCGGGCTCGCAGATTTCTATTTGCTGATTGCGTATTGAATTAAGAGTTAGAGATGTTAAACTCTTTGATATACTTTATTCTATATTGAGTCTGACTGTCTGGTTGATTCTCTAGAAAGTGTATTGGAGTAAGTCCTCTCAGATTTCCAAACGAATTGTTGGGTGTGGTTTTTAGACCCCCGCATTTTCAGAAAGGATTCTTTTCTAGAGTTGGAAGGAAAAAGAGACTCAACCATGAACATCGTTCATTTAATGAGCTTAGAACTCATACTTGTGCTAATTAATCACGAGGTTGAATTCTCACTCACAAAAAATCATGGTTGAGTGAGATGTGGTCAGGTATACTTATTGGTATTTGCTCTCAAATTAGTCAAGCTATCTTCTTATCATCCATAGCTAAACTATTGTCTCTAGACAGCGCTACCTAAGAATTGTTTGTGTCTCAAGAAGTTCTTCATTTTTTTTTCTTTGTTTTAATTTCGAAGAAGTTTTCGTTGCAACTGTGTTGCCTGCTACTCTTGTGTTCTAAATTGTTTCTCTGTGGAGATATAATTATTATTTTTTGAGCCAAGAATTTGTGGAAGAAAATTTTCACGTAGCAAAATTATTCTGTTGAGCCTTAAAGCTCATTTTTGTTTTAGTTTGTGTTGTTTTTTCTCTTAGGTTCGGATCGTGTTCGTACGGGTATCCATGACTTACTTGTCGCGAACTGTCTTTAGAAACCCTAAAAGGTTACCTTCCCTAAGAAACCATTTAAATACCAAACCTATTGAGCCACATACGCATGTTACTATGCCTATACACACCAGGATGTTGGTTTCGCAAGAGGTTTTCTTGATAAAGGTATTGGTTTCGAGTCCAACGGGAGGAAGAAAAGAACCCTAGTAGAAGATGATAATCCTAATGCCTCATGTTACTATGCCTATACACACCAGGATGTTGAGAATGAGGATATGGTTTCTGCTGAAGTGGTTCATAATTTTCTTAAAAACTTTGAGGAAGCAAAAATGCAACTCGTTGAAGAGTTTTGATGTGTTAAGAACTGGGTCGATAAAGGTTAATTTTGACCTTGTTCTCATAAAGACACATGTTAAAGATCTTCTCAATGAGGATATCTTCTCTGAAGAAGCAGTGGATGCTGTCAATCACAATCTCAAAGATCTCAAGGCTCGTGAGGATTCCGGAATAACTAACTGGTTTCAGTTCATGCTCGGATTTGACAGTTTAGGAGTCCTTCCTTGTTTCTTAGCTTGTTGATTTCTGTTTGTAGATGGAGAAAAACGATTTACTGGTTTTTAAGAAATTGAGGAGACAACCGTACGGAGGAGACTCCTCGAACCGAGTGAAATGTTAAACCTCACACAGATGCACCGCTGCAAAGGGGGTACTTTAGATTCGAGAGATCAATCTGTAGTACTCCGGCCTAAATCAAGACAATGACCGTTCCAGAGTAAATTCGGTCACAAGAGAGGATGGGTTGATCTGTAAGAGGGAAGCTGAGAAATGCGTGGAATCAATGGTAATCAAAGATTATGGGTGTGTGCATATTGAATATGATAAGCTCTGAATGATTGAAATTGCTCAATTGAGAGTAGTTGCTCAATTGATGAGTTGATGATCTCGTGTTGTCGATGAGACGTGAGATTGATGATATCGCTGATGCTGATGATTCAATCATGATTCAGAGACTTATTTATATTACTGGAATTTTAGACACCATGATTCCATGAAGTGTGACAGTTGATGGAATCAAGGAGTGGGGAAGTGGAGATCGTGTTTGAAACCAGTTGCTCAACGTGTGGAGACTTGGTCGATTTTCCACCCACTACCTCGTGAATTCCTTCAACTGATTGCACGACTTGCTCACATTCCATCGTGTGTTTGAACACACGTGTCGTAGATTGCCAGACCAAAACCCTAAGTGATATCCCCCCAAGTGACATGATTGACGTCTCGTGGTTTGTTAGTCAATTGATGACTTCGTGGTTTGATAGGACGATGAGTCCATGTAGTTGTTGAGTTGACCATGATGTTCTGAAACTCATGAATTGAACATGTCGTGAGACAGGGGTATAGTTCTTACGATAAAGTAAGCAAGTATTGCTCATTCGATGGATCGTTGAATATTGATTGTTGAACCAATATTCCTTGGTTTGAGCAAATATTTATCATCTGAGCAAGTGTTGCTCATGTGATGAATTGTTGAATATTTGATCGTCTGAGCATGTGTTGCTCATCTGATGGCTTATTGGCAGCGTACCAAAAATATTAATTAGAACACTGGTGTAGAACCGAGCATAATTAATAAAATTAATGACCATGAGGCCGTCGTAAAATTATTAAGGTTGGAATCTGGAATGATGATCCTTGGATTCAGAAACCCTAATTTGATCAATTGATGATCAATTCATGGTTCGTCAGAATTTTAACCATGGGACGAAGGAGGGAGCGACTACATGGGACCGTGGATTAACCATGTAGTGTCCATATGCTCACGTGAGAAAATACGAAGAACTCCTGAAGATTAGACGATTTGTTGGCGGAAGAATGATTAAATGCTGGCTTAATCATTTATTCAAAATACTCGTCTGAGCCTTAGGTGAGAAAACCTAATTAATTATGACGAGGCAAGGGACCGACCATGGAGTCATGAAACCGGCCCTGGGTTGTCATGTTACCGCCTGACGATCACTTCATGAAAATCCAAAGTGTTTGGAAGAGTTTTGGACCTAATACGTGCAATTGTGCAAATTAGGTCAAAACTGTGAAAATTGATGGGACCGTTTTCCGTGAGCCAAAGAGACAATCTTGGTCGGTCCAGATAGCATGATCGTGTCCCCAAGGCGTCCGCGTCTCAGTCCTAAGAATTTTGATATTTTCTGGCGTGCAATTGAGCATCCATTCGAGAAAATATGCCAAAATTAGGGTTTCGATGAAACTGAGGAAAACACCATGAGATGTTGAAAAATAATTATAAAATAAGGAATGAGGAGGCGTGGGACCGCCATGGTCAAGGCATGGTCGGCCGGTCGTGACCGCGGTCACGTGGTGCCTTTTCCTTAATTTTATAATAATTTGATGATTTTATGAAAAATTCATGAATTTTGAGAAATTTGATGAATTTAGGGAGTTTCCATGAATTGAAGGAGTTTTCATGAGTTCATGGAAGCAAAATATTAAAATAATAAAAACATGGGCGTGTGGGACTATGGGGGCATGGACGTCCGGCTATGGACCGATCCCACGAGTTTTCATAATTTTTTTAATATTTTTTAGGTATCTTTGATAATTTGAGGGAATTTTTCCTAATTTGAGAGAAATACCATAAAATCAAGGAATTTGATGAATTCAAGGAAAAATAGATAAATAATAATAAAATAATAAAGCAAATGGCGTGTGGGACCGGCTAGGGCATGGACGGCCGGCTAGTGGCCCGGTCCCATAATTTTTTCATAATTTTATTTTATTTATTATTATATGATGATTTGTGCAAAAATACCATGAAATCAAGGAGTTTTTTCATGAAATTAGAGAAATAATAATAATAATAATAAGAAACCGTGGGGTGTGGGGCCGGTTGGGACCAAGGCATGGTCGGTTGGCCAATGGTCACGCCCCACACTCCTTTCCTTAATTTTATATTATTTTTTATGGATTTATGGAAGTACCATGAAACCGAGGAGTTTCCTCGAGACGAAGGAGATTTGGTAAAATGAGAGAATTTTCATCAAATCATGGAAAATAATAAAATGCATTAAAAATATAAAACTGGCGTGGGATTGACCACGACACGGTCGGTCGGTCGTGTGTCCGTGCTCCCAGCACCCTGGTCAATATTTTTAATTATTTATTATTTTCTTCTCTATTTTGCATAGGTTCATCGTTTCGTTGTATTTTTGAAACACTCGTTCATGCGGTGACTGTTAGTGTATCGTCGTTGAATACACCTTCACCATTTGAATCGGGGCTTACTTAGAGGTAGCTCAAACGCCCGGTTGTTCATTATTTATTACTAATTGTGGAATTCGGTGGAGAATAATTCACAAAAATGAGCAATAAGATGTTTATTATTAATTCATAAGATCGGCTGAGGATTCGACTACGAATTCAGAATAATAAAGTGAGCATTACCATTCCATGGGATCGTAGATTCGACCATAGAATCGGAGTAATTAAGATTTATCTATTACCATTTATGAGACTAGTTGTGGATTCGATCATGAAATCGGAGTAATGAGATAATATAGTTATTGTTATTCTATGAGATCAAGTTGTGGATTCGATCATAGAATCAGAACAATTGTTTATTTCCATTCCATGGGACCAGTCGTGGATTCGACCATGGAATAGGAGCAATTGTTATTGCCATTCCATGGGACCAGTCGTGGATTCTACCATGGAATAAGAGCAATAATAGATTATTCTGGGAATTCAGTAATGAATATCACGACAGAATTAATCTTAATTAGGAATAATTAACTTTGTGGCTCTATACTAGCAGAGCAAGCTGTCTAGGAGCATTAATTATCCCGATATGAGCTTGTCGGTAAGTCATATCCTTTATATAGTCAGGGTAAACTTGTTGTTTGTTCCTGAAGACGTTATCGCTTATACTAGCAGAGCAAGCTGCCTAGGAGCCGTCCATCTCGTGATACTATATAGAAATAATCACTGAAAGTATTCACTATTCATGAGATATGCCGTATTCCAGTCGTGAGACTACATATCTACATGTACTCTAAGAGAAAGTACTCCCCGTTGAGAATTCGATGAGAGACACGTGTCTCGATACTCACGTCTGATTGCTGAATCAGAGCTTCGTATAATTACGAGTTTACGATTTTAGCCTTTTTCAAAAATCCACCATCTACATTAAGTCCCCTGCTTACTGAGGAAAGTTGTGTTCCTCAGTCAGCATTAAATGGTGATTTTCCGGCCATAAATAATAATACCAGTAATTGAACTTAGTCGGAAGTTGAGACGTTACCGGATTTAGAGAGCATGATCAAACCACTACTTGATGAAGGCTTCAATGTCATGATTGGAGCGTCGTTTGTTGAGCATAAATTGATGTTGAACCGCTGGTTTGGACGACGAGTCCGTGGTCGGTTAGGATTCGCGGGTCGGGCCCAATAAGGAAATCCTTAGAAAATTAGGTTTTGGAAATAAAATTGATATAAAAGGGATTAATCCCTTTTTCTTTAACTCCACGACTAGTGCTTCCATCATCCCTCCACCACCTTCACGTCAACAGAAGCAGGAGAAGTTCTCCGCCGGCCGCCGGTGCCGCCGGCCAAATTCCGGCCGACCAGGTGCGTTTTTTTTTCTGATGTCCATGAGTATCATGGGTTGTTCATGCTTTGATCATGATGAAGTTATATACATGTGTGTATATTAGTGTGAGTTTTATGAAAAAACCCTCGTTTTTTTTTGAAAATGTATGTTCGTTCAATCGTTAGTTTTGAAAACTAACTATAATCCCTGATTTAGGAGAGATTTTTTTTTTATATGAACCTAGGTCCAGTGATAAAACTTAGTTTATGAGCTTTCATGTGTACCAAGGTTTTATCATAAAAGAAGTGAATTTTCATGAAATCGGAATAATCCTTCGTTTTAAAGACAAATAACGATGACGCGAAGGAAAATATGTATGATAAACTTGTGTCCAGTGATAAAATTTTGCTTATGAGCTTTCATGTAAATACGAAACTTTATCATATGTATGAGATGTGAGCTTTCACAATATTTTTCGATATAAACCTTCGTTTTAAAGACAAATAATGACGATACAAAGGAAAAATAGTTTTTTTTTATATATATATATGCAGCCGTGACATATATTGTGCAAAATATGATGATATATTTTATTTGCATGAGTTTGTTTTCGTTAGATAAAATCCTTGAGAATTTATGTATGCAAGTTGTATTAATTGATGTTTTCTCGAAAAATCAAAACGTGGGTTTTGAGGATTCTTCAAAGATAGACAATATATTTATGATAGAATATTGTATTGTTATGAACTTCATAGGTCAGTTGTGTGAATTCACATTATGAAAATTGTGTCCGTGATTTTATGAAAATCAGTTTCGAAATTAATAAAGTTTCGTTCGTTTTTGCAGTTTTTCGAGGAGACAAGCGATTTTGAGGTGTAACTCTACCGTTACTATCACTATTGTTAGTGGGAGTACAAAAGGTAAGAGTTAAGAGTTACCATTTTTTGTCGTATTTCCTTGATTCATGTCTGGACAGCATCCTGAAGTAGAATGTAATGTGGACTTTGCAGTTGTTTTAGCAAAATGACCAATTCCTCAGCCGACAATACTTCAAGGGACGAATCGCATTCTGATGATGACATCTCCAGGGATGATGCACGCATGGACGATACCTCCATTGGTGAAGAAGAGGAGGATGCCACTGGCGTGAAGAACATTCCGAATATAGACGATGCATTCTTTGAGGAGGATCCAAAAGGAGATGAAGCATATCTCAAGTCCACAGTATATCATCTTCTGATCAACCCTAGGACTGTGAATCAGAAGAAATTGGTGACCCCGAAGATGGTAATACGGCTTTGTCTCGAACGAGGGCTTTTCCTTGCATCGACCATAGAGGTTAAGCTTTCTCGACGCCCTTTGGAAACATTTTCTGGATGGGCAAGGCATATGTTGGGTTTCCCTCATGTCAGGGCTATGCTCAACCAGGCGCAAGTGACGAGAGCTATTCAAGCTTCTGGAGACTTGTCTATTAATCATGATATGAAAAGTATCGTGGATTTGCTAGCTCGTTGGTGTGTTCCCACTCATACCTTCATATGTAGATGGGGAGAATTTACTGTTACCTTAGAAGATGTGGCTGCTTTGATGCATCTCCCGATTACAGGTAATTTCTCTGGAGGTCTTTCGGATGAGGAAAAAGTGGTTTTTGACACTCTGACAGCTGCGATGGAAGAAGTGAACAAGGCGTCTGGTAGTAAAGGTTGTTATGCCCATTGGTTGACACGTTGGTGGCCAAGAGATGAAGTTTATGATAGTCCCATCACCGGTATGTTACCTATTGCCGCTTTCTTATTCTTATGGTTATCCAGAGACATATTCGAAGACAGTGGACATTTGTTGAAGCCTTTCGTAATCCCTTTTCTATTAAGATGGCTCAAGGTGAGAAACTCCCAATAGGTAGTTTATTCCTGGGTTCCTTGTATTCTAACTTAGACTCATTGGTGTTAGATTCCAGCGTGTCGAATGGCTTCATGAAGATTGAGTGTTATGTTAACACGATATTTCTTCAAGCTTTGATATGGGAGCACTTCAATAATTATGCGCCTATCCCACGTAATATCCTGCAAGGACCAAATACCGATGCCCGTCACATCTTCGCCGAGAAAGATAATGCCCTAATCATCCGTTGGGTCTACAAAGCAGCCTCGGTCTAAAGCACGCCTTATTGATGTGTTGGATGAAGAATCGGAGTTCGACTTTCGTCCGTGGGTGTCGGTTCCTGATTATGTTTCTCAACCAACGACTTTCAATAATGGAGAGAGCACGACTCTGAAATCTGGTGTGAACCCGAATGATGGTGAGAGATCCTTCATGTTGAGCTGTACTCCTGGTCACTTGTTGTCCGTTATGCATGGAGAGTGGGCCGTAGAAGAATACAACATTGATACGGCGGATCGACAAATGGGTATGGATAAATATGTTCCAACTATCCGGAGAAGGAAACCATCAGTTGATCAGCTTGCGTCTCGTTTAGATCACACTCACGTGGAAGGGAGTAGTTACTGGTTTCCTGGTTCTGATAGATTTACATATGTAACCCCAGGTTATATAGAATTCTGGCATCAACAATTCGAGAGATTACATGAATTCGTGACAGTTAGTCAGCCTCCAGTGAAGATTCCTCCATCTGCTGAGATGATCTCTGGTCGACCAAGACTGAAGTACCTTTCTGGTGATAAAAGAAAATTATCTCCAGGATGTTCTCAAGTAAGATTCTCCACATATCTTTTATGAAACCATGGTAATTGTATTCTGATCATGTTATTGAATTCTTTACAGGACGGTCATAGCGTAAGACCTCGAATCCATGCAGATTTTTCAGATATTGGAGAAGTTGTTCACAACGGAGAAGGAAGGAACAAAAGTTATAAGCTGTTACCTAATACCGTGAAGTCCCCAGTTCGTTCTTTGGTGAGTTCCCAATATTTCTCACCGTGACTTTAATTGCTATTAACATTAGAATCATGAAGCCAATGTTGTTAATTTTGTTGCAGAATTTTACTCCATCAAGTCTTGAAGGTCTTCAATTTTCTGCTACTGAACAAGCAATCGCTGATTTGAGTGACGAAGAAACTGTAAGTATTTCTTCACATGTTCAAATGTGGGGCTTCATAGATGAAAATATTGATTATAAAGGACGTGTACAGGAATCCTCAGATTCCTTGTAGATTGTTCCCAGTTCGTCTCTTAGTACAGGGCAGAGTTCAGTTTCTTCAGACGAACTCATCGTAAAATGTGTTTTCATGACTTTCATGTTATTTGCTCGTGCATTGAATGTAGTATGATGAACTTTGATGATATTTCCTTGCGGGTATACTGTGTTTCATCATCTCCTTTGGCTTCGTGACTCTAACCTCATGTAATCTTCGTATTAGGTGCTAAATACTGAAGTTGAGGATACTGGAGCCAATGATGATAACTCTAACCCTTCTGAAATTATTGATGAAGAGACAGCCATCCCTGCACTTCGAGGCCATGAGAAGGTCGTTGCTGATGTTATGGAAAACCAGATGGTTGTTTCCTTAGTGATAGAAGAAACCGAGATAGCAGCGGAGAATACTGAAGGAACTGTTGCTTTGGTCGTGGGAGCCGCTCCAGTGACTGAGAACCGTATAATAGTGTATGAATATCCAACTGCAAGGGTTTCTTTCGATCCTCCCTTTAATACTTCACTCCCGTATCATGAACTGGTCGGTGGATTCAGCGTTCCCATTGGATATGCACGCTTGTACGAGACGATATGGAAGAAGTTTGGCCACATGATCGTTGACAGGAACCCTGGGCATGCTTATGTTTTAACAATGCAAGTAGGCGTTATCTTGCGTGTCGTGAGTGATATGCATACGAGACCCAGGAATACCGTGACTCCAGATATACTCTTTGATTGGGAGTTTAACTTAGAGAATTCAGAAAGACTTGGCCTCAACGTGAAATGGCTTCGTAAGCAAATAAACGTTATCAAGGATTCATGTGAGAAGAACATACCCTTTCCCAATGATGCTGTGAAGGAGAAGGAGGACAAGATTTCCAAGATGACCGAGGAGTTGAACAAGGAGAGGGCGGCTTTGCAAATCTTGAAGGATGTTGATGAGCGAAAGCCTTTTCTTGCTGATCTCTTGAACTTCTGAACTTCTTAGAGATGTGAGGTTTATACTTGGGTTTTGATATTTAGATGATTTTGGATTGACTGATGGTTAAGGACTTTCTTGTAAATTTGATAGAGATTTTCTTTTACGAAATATGAACTGAATTTTGATAAATTGCTGAATTCAAATATTGATTGCAAGTATTGCAAATGTTCTGGAAGAATTGAAATACAAATGAAAGAAAATCCTAAATGTTAAATCCCAACGCCATGAATGCTTCGAACGCCCAATACCTTAAATGTCCAATAATTTCAGATAAACGTCTTGAGCCAATTTTCGTGAATTACTGGTAGGGTTCTGCCATATGTGTTGATCAATTTGTAGTATCCTCCAGCCACGGACTTAGCGACCATGAATGGTCCTTCCCAATTGGAGTTCCTTGTAGAATTAAGACTGCGCTGGACTTCTTTGAGAACCAGGTCCCCTTCATGAAACTTGTTAGGCTTGGTCGATCGTTCCTTGAATATCTTCCGCTGATTCGGAATTCCCTTGATGGAATTCCGCGATTGTAGCACATATGGATACTCGCGCGGAAGAGAGTATCCAACATAGTGTTGATCATGCTTAGCCAAGTCTTCAGCAATAAACCTCTCGATGGAGTGACCGATTTGAAGAAATTCTGAACCCAACCATTGAGTGTAATATTGCTAAGGTGAAGTTATCCACTCGTAGCTTTTGATGACTGCTAAATTTTTCATGGGGAGAAGTCCCTGGACCATAGTAGCGTATTTGAACATTGGTAATATTGGAGCAAGAGGAGGAATAAGACTTGCCTGAGCTCGAAACCTTCTGACAAAGGTGTGCGGATTTTCTCCAAGTTCCTGCGTAAGCCCCATCAGAGTTTTTACTTCTTCCAGATGCTCAAACGGTGGTGTGTCCTCTGCTTCGTCTTCCGACTCGGAATCCTTGTCGATGACAGGATGTGTTGAAGGCATCGTTATCCTTCCGGCATGAATCCAAGTTCTTCCAAGGACCATGTCGTACCCAGGGTCTTCCCGAATTATGAAAAACTTGGCCTCAGTGCAGATCAATCTTTCCGTAACTTTGAGAGTGATGAAGCCGTATGCGTCTCTGGAGATTCCTTCATGGTCCCTAATTGCTATGGGAGCGTGGGTGGCTTCCTGTCGACTAATACCGGCAGCTCTGAGAGTTTTCAAAGGGATGATGTTGACAGCGGTACCAACATCGACGAACGCCCTTTTGAACTCATTTCCTTTAATGTGCACTGTGGTGAGAAGTCCCCAGTCATACATTTCTTTGTCAGTGGATGAAGATTCGGTGGTGGTTTCTTGGATCAGCAAACGTTTTCCGGACACGATGTGGTTCAGTGCAGCAAACATGTCTTTCCTTTGAGCTTTCGAAAAAAACAACAACTCGCAGACATGTTCGATCAGAGATTGAACCGCTTCCTTGACAGGAGGTTCAGAGATGGTAAAAGTTCTGACTGGGAGGGGTTTTTTGTGCACTCCCTCAGTCCCCAGGTTGAGCTCTCCTGATTCGACCTTTTCCTTGAATATGCGCTTCAAAAATTTTGCAATCACTTGTGGGATGGCTGACGTATCTATGGAAACGGAAATACCGAGGATTTTCCATGGCATATTCAGTTGGTTCTTTCTTGACATAAGGTAATTTGATTGCACCATCTTGAATCCAGGCATCGAGTAGTTCATTAACTTCTTCCATTGAACAGGGAAAATCAGGTGCTTCTGGATCTTCTGTATGCTGAGGAGGGATTTTCGAATTCTCCTTCTTGTGTGCATTTGAAGGGGTGGAGGAAGTCTGCTTGTGCTGTGGTTCTTCTTTTCGCTTACTCCCTTCCGCGACAACATTTGTTGAAGGTTGCAGGTTGTACTGCTTGTTGATCAAACTCCTACTTCCTCGAGTGTATTTTGAATCCTCAGTCTTTGTAGACTTTGATCTTTCCAAAAGAGCGGGTGCAGTGGTTGTCGACCTCTTCGCAGCTTCGTGAAGCTCTAAGAAAGTCTGGAATCGAAAGTTTTCTAGCAAGGCCCTATAGACCGGGAGCATGCCATTGATGCACAAGTTCACCAGTTGTTGCTCCGTGACGTTTGGGTCATGACAATCCAGGGCTTGAACTCTGAACCTTTTCACATAATCATTGGGATTTTCACTGACCCTCTGAAACATCATTCCAAGGTCGGAGAGGGTGACTTGTTCTGACGCGAAGAAGTATTTCCTGTAGAATGCGTTAACCATTTCTCCCCAATTGTTGATAGTCCCTGGTGCGATGTTGTTATACCAGGTGTATGCTCTGCCTTTCAGATATTTTGAGAATTTCTTGAGACGAATGACATGATTATGTTCATGTTCTCCCAGGGATTCGAGAAAACGAGAGACATGTTCCCTAGCATTGCCAGTTCCATCATATAAGGTGGAGGTTGGAGAAACGTAAACTTTGAGAGTGGAATCCTATGCGTAGCGGCAGGATAAGGAGGTTGATGACGATGGACATGCGATGTTTTTTCTTTTTCACGGTTCTTCAAAAGATGCTCCACATCCTCGCGAGTGATGAAATTCGATGATCCCTTCGCTGATGAGTTGTCTGCAGCAGTTTTGTGGACTTCGTCGTCTTCTACTGTATGGATTGGAATTACTTCAGGATCGTCGTCTGAGGATTTCTCCTTCTCCTTTCCCTCCTCTTGAGTCTTCTCTGACATCTTGTCAGTAAGAGTTTTGAGATAATTACACAGCTCCTTCTGTGTAGCAGCCATGTCAGTCTGATTCTTTGCAAGAGTCTCATGCGCTTTGATAAGATCAGCAATGGTAGGTGGTGGATCTCCTCTGACTTCTTCAAGGTGTCGTCCGGTCAGTGTATGACCTTCGGCGTGAGGAGGAGTAATGTCACCACCATCAGTGTTGGAGGTCGGAATTGTCTCCCGGATATTCTGATTGTTGTTGTTGCTAGTGCTAGCACGGTTTGTGTTAGGCTTCGTAACTGAACCCGACCTGAAATCAACCATCTTATGAAATTGTGAGATTGCAACCGAGAGAATGATCTCCCACTGTGGTCGCCAATCTGTAGATGGGGAAAAAAGATTTGCTGGTTTTTAAGGAATTGAGGAGACGACCGTACGGAGGAGACTCCTCGAACCGAGCGAAATGTTAAACCTCACACAGATGCACCGCTGCAAAGGGGGTGCTTTAGATTCGAGAGATCAATCTGTAGTACTCTGGCCTAAATCAAGACAATGACCGTTCCAGAGTAAATTCGGTCATAAGAGAGGATGGGTTGATCTGTAGGAGGAAAGCTGAGAAATGCGTGGAATCAATGGTAATCAAAGATTATGGGTGTGTGAATTCTGAATATGATAAGCTCTGAATGATTGAAATTGCTCAATTGATGAGTTGATGATCTCGTGTTGTCGATGAGACGTGAGATTGATGATACCGCTGATGCTGATGATTCAATCATGATTCAATCATGATTCAAAGACTTATTTATATTGCTGGAATTTTAGACACCATGATTCCATGAAGTGTGACAGTTGATGGAATCAAGGAGTGGGGAAGTGGAGATCGTGTTTGAAACCAGTTGCTCAACGTGTGGAGACTTGGTCGATTTTCCACCCACTACCTCGTGAATTCCTTCAACTGATTGCACGACTTGCTCACATTCCATCGTGTGTTTGAACACACGTGCCATAGACCACCAGACCAAAACCATAAGTGATATCCCCCCAAGTGACACGATTGACGTCTCGTGGTTCGTTAGTCAATTGATGACTTCGTGGTTTGATGGGACGATGAGTCCATGTAGTTGTTGAGTTGAACATGATGTTCCGAAACTCATGAATTGAACATGTTATGAGACAGAGGTATAGTTCTTACGATGAAGTGAGCAAGTATTGCTCATTCGATGGATCGTTGAATATTGATTGTTGAACCAATATTCCTTGGTTTGAGAAAATATTTATCATCTGAGCAAGTGTTTCTCATGTGATGAATTATTGAATATTTGATCGTCTGAGCATGTGTTGCTCATCTGATGGCTTATTGGCAGCGTACCAAAAATATTAATTAGAACACTGGTGTAGAACCGAGCATAATTAATAAAATTAATGACCATGAGGCCGTCGTAAAATTATTAAGGTTGGAATCTGGAATGATGATCCTTGGATTCAGAAACCCTAATTTGATCAATTCATGGTTCGTCAGAATTTTAACCATGGGAAGAAGGAGGGAGTGACTACATGGGACCGTGGATAAACCATGTAGTGTCCATATTCTCACGTGAGAAAATACGAATAACTTCTGAAGAGTTGACGATTTGTTGGCGGAAGAATGATTAAATGTTGGCTTAATCATTTATTCAAAATGCTCGTCTGAGCCTTAGGTGAGAAAACCTAATTAATTATGACGAGGCGAGGGACCGACCATGGAGTCATGAAACCGGCCCTGGGTTGTCACGTGACCGCCTGACGATCACTTCATGAAAATCCAAAGTGTTTGGAAGAGTTTTGGACCTAATACGAGCAATTGTGCAAATTAGGTCAAAACTGTGAAAATTGATGGGACCGGCTTCCGTGAGCCAAAGAGCCAATCTTGGTCGGTCAAGATAGCGTGCTCGTGTCCCCAAGGCGTCCGCGTCTCAGTCCTGAGAATTTTGATATTTTCTGGCGTGCAATTGAGCATCCATTCGAGAAAATATGCCAAAATTAGGGTTTCGACGAAACTGAGGAAAACACCATGAGATGAAAAATAATTATAAAATAAGGAATGAGGAGGCGTGGGACCGCCGTGGTCAAGGCATGGTCGGCCGGTCGTGACCACGGTCCCGTGGTGCCTTTTCCTTAATTTTATAATATTTTGATGATTTTATGAAAAATTCATGAATTTTGAGAAATTTGATGAATTTAGGGAGTTTCCATGAATTGAAGGAGTTTTCATGAGTTCAGGAAGCAAAAAATATTAAAATAATAAAAAAAGGGCGTGTGGGACCATGGAGGCATGGCCGGCCGGCTATGGACCGGTCCCACGAGTTTTCATAATTTTTTAATTTTTTAGGTTTTTGATGATTTGAGGGAATTTTTCCTAATTTGAGAGAAATACCATAAAATCAAGGAATTTGATGAATTCAAGGAAAATAGGATAATAATAATAAAATAATAAAGCAAAGGGCGTGGGACCGGCTAGGGCATGGCCGCCGGCTAGTGGCCCGGTCCCACAAGTTTTCATAATTTATTTTATTTATTATTATATGATGATTTGTGCAAAAATACCATGAAATCAAGGAGTTTTTTCATGAAATTAGAGAAATAATAATAATAATAAGGAACCGTGGGGTGTGGGGCCGGTTGGGACCAAGGCATGGTCGGTTGGCCAATGGTCACGCCCCACACTCCTTTCCTTAATTTTATATTATTTTTTATGGATTTATGGAAGTACCATGAAACCGAGGAGTTTCCTCGAGACGAAGGAGATTTGGTAAAATGAGAGAATTTTCATCAAATCATGGAAAAATAATAAAATGCATTAAAAATATAAAACTGGCGTGGGATTGACCACGACACGGTCGGTCGGTCGTGTGTCCGTGCTCCCAGCACCCTGGTCAATATTTTTAATTATTTATTATTTTCTTCTCTATTTTGCATAGGTTCATCGTTTCGTTGTATTTTTGAAACACTCGTTCATGCGGTGACTGTTAGTGTATCGTCGTTGAATACACCTTCACCATTTGAATCGGGGCTTACTTAGAGGTAGCTCAGACTCCCGGTTGTTCATTATTTATTACTAATTGTGGAATTCGGTGGAGAATAATTCACAAAAATGAGCAATAAGATGTTTATTATTAATTCATAAGATCGGCTGAGGATTCGACTACGAATTCAGAATAATAAAGTGAGCATTACCATTCCATGGGATCGTAGATTC
Source organism: Papaver somniferum (assembly GCF_003573695.1). Classification (NCBI taxonomy): domain Eukaryota; kingdom Viridiplantae; phylum Streptophyta; class Magnoliopsida; order Ranunculales; family Papaveraceae; genus Papaver; species Papaver somniferum. The sequence continues at coordinate 56,969,200 of NC_039358.1, forward strand.
GACCATAGAATCAGAGTAATTAAGATTTATCTATTACCATTTATGAGACTAGTTGTGGATTCGATCATGAAATCGGAGCAATGAGATAATATAGTTATTGATATTCTATGAGATCAAGCTGTGGATTCGATCATAGAATCAGAAAAATTGTTTATTGCCATTCCATGGGACCAGTCGTGGATTCGACCATGGAATAGGAGCAATTGTTATTGCCATTCCATGGGACCAGTCGTGGATTCGACCATGGAATAAGAGCAATAATAGATTATTCTGGGAATTCAGTAGTGAATGTCACGGCAGAATTAATCTTAATTAGGAATAATTAACTTTGTGGCTCTATACTAGCAGAGCAAGCTGTCTAGAAGCATTAATTATCCTGATATGATCTTGTCGGTAAGTCATATCCTTTATATAGTCATGGTAAACTTGTTGTTTGTTCCTGAAGACGTTATGGCTCTATACTAGCAGAGCAAGCTGTCTAGGAGCCGTCCATCTCGTGATACTATATAGAAATAATCACTGAAAGTATTCAGTATTCATGAGATATGCCATTTTCCAGTCGTGAGACTACATATCTACATGTACTCTGAGAGAAACTAATCTCCGTTGAGAATTCGATGAGAGACCCGTATCTCGATACTCACGTCTGATAGCTGAATCAGAGCTTCGTATAATTATGAGTTTACAATTTTAGTCTTTGTCGAAAATCCACCATCTACACTGTTTATGTCTAAGAAACTTCTTATGAGAATTTATTCTTGTGTTTTAAGAAGGATAACTAGGGTTTGGAATGGCCATTATTGTGAGTATACATAGCTATTTCCAACGATTTTCATCTTGCAATTTTTTTAGATTTATTTATTTAAATTCTAAAGTTTATTTGGAAGATGATTTTGCAGTATTAATCTTTATGGTTTTATATATTGCAACTTGTTATGGGATATGTGTGTTCGCGTCCGTGAACTATGATTGTCCCATACGTTGTCAAAAGTTAAGTCATTCGTATGTCATTATGCAAATAGTGATAAAAGATTGAATGAACTTTTGACAAACAAAAGTTAAGCCTATTATATCATTATGAAAATATTGATGGAGATAGGATGAACTTTTGTTTACAAAGATTAAGTCTATTATATTCCTCTATGCAAATAGTGATGAAAAATAGAATGAATCTTTGAATATTCCGCAGTATTGGTTTTCATGATCCACATCTGTGTGTAAATACTGTGTGGCTCCGTAAGTTTTCTTATGCTGAGTATTTCCGATTAAATTAATCATGGGTTCACTTGTGGTTAATTTAATTGAGTATTTTGGATACAAATTCATGTTTCATGTGATTTGTTAATGTACAAAGAAATCCTTCTTTTCTTGTGAAAGTAAGGTCGCTCTTGTTGTTCTTTCGGGAATGACATTTTATGGGGAAGAGTTCTTTTTTGAACTTGTGATTAATTGCCATATATTTGTGGGGAGTGCGGCTGTGGAATATTATAGAGGTTATCTTGTATCTTTATAAACTCCTTGATGAATGCATTTAGATTCGGCTATGTGATTGCATCTAAACAAAGTTGATATGTGGTTCTCTTTTGGTCATGAATCATCTCTATGGAAATTTCATTAGGATCCCACTAGTTTTCGTACCTTTGCCAATTTACATTGACAAAAGGGGGGAGAGTTCACACTGCAAATACATATGGTTTACAGATCATTATGTAAGGGGTAGTGGTTTTCATGTGAGATGAAGTATCGACTAAGGGGAAGTGATGCATATCACCATAGTATTGTTGTCAAAGTTATGATACAATTGAACTTTGATGTTGTGTAATAATAGTATGACACTGTATAACAATGATTGAGATCTATTGTTTTCTCATTGTTATTGCTACGGATCTTCAACAACTATGATGCTAAGTTGAACACATTTAAAATCATCGGAGTACTTGGAAGTGACGAAGATTTCGAGTAATGTTGAAGAACGAAGGAGATCAAGCATTTGGATGAGAAGCTACAAAGTTTATTTATTTTGTAATCTATATGTATTGATAGTTTTGTCACCGATATTGACAAAGGGGAAGATTGTTAGAGCACTTCTCGGTCAAACTCGCAAGCGTTGCTATCTCAAGCTTGTTTGTCAAGTTTAGTTTCCAAAACTATAAGTCTTGATTTCTAGTCTACTTATAGCTAAGTCTCGGATTAGGATAGTAAGTGTAGTTGAGATTTAGACTCCAAGACGTTCATCGAATGAAGACGAAGAACTACTCAAGGGAACTTGTGGAACTTCATCAACAAAAGGTATGTGGAGACTTGAACTCATCTATCACTCAAAATTCTATCTACTCTATCTCATATTTGAGACAAAAGTCGTATTGCTATATAGACTTCAATCATACACATTTGGTATTTCGAGCCGAGTTTGTCTCGCTTATCTATTTATCGAAATATGTGTTGGTAAGCTTTCGCTTTAACCAAGTTCATCTTTTATTCTTGACGAAAGTCAAAAGATGATCATATGAAAATCGCCTTGTAACATCTTACATGATTTGTGTGAGACACAAGGTAGTCAATATTGGTTGTACAGGCCGATATTACAGGTTTTTATCGTATATCGAAAAATACCTATACGATATCTAAAATATCGCCGATACGAAGACGGAACAATAAAAACGTTTGTATCGGCCGGTACCGACCGATATATCGGTTTTACCTATACACTGATATTATCGGTTCCAGTATCATTTTTAATAAAGATGAAACCCATGAAAGGAAGCATTTCAGTATCATCTATAGTAAAGATCTAGTAAACTAAACACGAACGAGTTAGGGAATTTTCTTTGTTTCGGAAAACAGATTGATCCATAAATCGTTAATGGTGCGGCAAACTGATTGCCTTCTTTGTTTGAGAATTTTTCTGCAACCCTTAACTTGTTAGAGTGTCAACATTATATATTGATTGTGCATAGGAAATTTCCAGGAAAGGGAGATAATGAGAATGTATGTTAACTACCTCTTATTTTGGAAGTTTGAGAAATGTTTACGATTATTATTGTTTTTGATTATGATTTTTTTAGATATTTGAAATTATATTTTTAATAATTTATAGACGATAAAAACCGATAATATCTTTTGTATAGGTGTATAGGACCCGTATGATACGATACTGATACGCAATATTAACTACTTTGGTGAGACAGTCATTTGATGTAGACTCGGAATGTTTCGTATTGATCATTCGATCAATTGAAAATTGCTTTGAAGCTAATATTTTGTGTGAGACAGCTATTGTCGTCTTCCGAGAATGTTTCAATGATTGAAATGAGGGTTTAGAACATATAACCATGATTGGATATAAACATAGTGTGTGTATTCACATTTGTGTAAAGTACAAGTCCAGGAACCATGGTATGCGTACCCGTACGCGTACTGGTTGGTTGATGGAAGTTCGGACTTAAGTATGCGTACTCGTACGCGTACTGGCGGAAGTTCAAGTCCGTGAATTTCTGCTGGAGTTTGTAAGAGTACTAGTATGCGTACCCGTTCGTGTACTGGCGAAACCCGAACTCAGTCCGGCTACTGAAGTATGCGTACCCGTTTGCATACTTGACTAGGTTATGTTCTAAAATCGGTTTGTTCATGAACTAATACATTTATATAATAAGGAATGCAATCTTTGCAAATCGTAGCTATAATGTTCATGAAATGATTCGAGTGAATCAAAATCGATTTTTATTCAATTGTGTCTTGTATACTTCTATGAGAATATAAACAATTGAACTACTCTCTAACTAGTTTCATTTGAGTCATTTGAACTAGTTATGATAAAGATGAATTAGGTTGATATGAAAGTGCTCATATGGCTAACCATTGGTTAACTATTGTTGAACCAACTAAGTTGACACATTTAGGTACGGTTACCTTTATATAAATGATGGTACATTTCATTTGTGTATAACAAGATAAGTTCGATCTAACGGTTGAAAGATATTAGCTTGAATCTAATCAGCTTTTCATCTAATGGTGAATATTGAATGCTTTGTTACCAAGGTAACATTGATTTCAAACCCTGATTTGGAGACTATATAAAGGAGAACTCTAGCAACTGGGAAACCTAATCCCCACACCTCTTGTATGATGGTAGTTGCAACTAGAGTCGATTCTCCTTTAACCTTAGGTTTTTCTAAAACCCTGTAGGTTAACGACTTAAAGACTTCATTGGGATTGTGAAGCCAGACCCAACTATTTTCTCTGTAGTTGCGAGTTCTGATCTTGTTGTTTTCTATTGTGATTGAGTACTATGTTCTTAAAGATTTGCTCGAGATTTAATCTCCGATAGACAAGATTAAAAAGTAGTCACAAACATCTTCGTCTCATCGTTTGTAATTCCACAATATCTTGTTTCGTTAATCGATTAATATTATTGTGAGGTGATTGATAATACTAAGCTGTTCTTCGGGAATATAAGTCCGGTTTATCAGTTGGTTCCTGTTTACCTTGATTTATCAATTGGTTCATGTTTACCTTGATTTATCAATTGGTTCCTGTTTACCTTGATTTATCAAAAAACTCTTGGGTATTTCTGTGGGAGACAGATTTATTCAATCCTATAGACTTTTCTATGTGAGACAGATTTGTCTATCAAGTCTTCGACTTTGGGTCGTAGCAACTCTTGGTTGTGGGTGAAATCAACTAAGGGAATCAAGTGCGTAGTATCCTACTGGGATCATAGACGTAAGGAGCACAACTGTACCTTGAATCAGTGTGAGATTGATTAGGGTTCAACTACAGTCCAGTCCGAAGTTAATTGGTAGTAGGCTAGTGTCTGTAACGGCTTAATACAATGTGGTGTTCAATCTGGACTAGGTACCGGGGGTTTTCTGCATTTGCGGTTTCCTCGTTAACAAAATTCTGGTGTATGTGTTATTTCTTTTCCGCATTATATTTTGTTATATAATTGATATATCACAGGTTGTGCGTTGAATAGATCAATTGGTAAATCCAACCTTTGGTTGTTGATTGATCTTTGAACATTGTTCTTTGGTACAGTTCAAGTTAGTTCTCTTATATTCAATCGGGCTCGCAAATCCCTATTTATTTGATTGCGGATTGAATTGAGAAATTGAGATATAATTCCTTGATATACTTTTCTTAAGATTGAGTCTGATTGTCTAGTTTATTCTCTTGAAAGTATATTGGAGTTAGTCTATACAGATTGCTAAGTGAAGTATTGGTGAGGTTGTTAGACCCCCGCTTTTTCAGTTAGTGATATTGATCTGCTAATCATGATGATGATATGATGATGTTGATAATTAAGATGATAATTATTTTGAAGAAAATGATATTTTGAATTATGGGAGGATGTTGGAAATAATTCGAAATATGTTGAATCTAATTTTAGGAGATTTAAATTTAAATAAATTATGGTTACATGTTGTTTTAGATTTAATCCAAGGATGTACCTATTGGTCATGAGTCCTATAAGTTAAGAATATTTTGTTAGGGTTTGTTCATGTACCTATTTAAAGGCTCTTGAATGTTTAATGAAAAATCAGTAAAATTTTTAGTAATGTAGCCTCTCTCATACTCCTCTCTATGCCATGGAATTCTCACATTGGGAACCTTCAATGTATCCTCTGCAGAAGAAGCAGAAGCTCTGAGTCTCTTGGAAGCTGCTACTTAGGAAAAAAGTATGGACCTAATCAACTTTTAGGCGGAAGATGATTGCCAAAGGTTAATTCTTTACGCGCAAGATGAAACAAGTAACATTTTTTGAAGGAACCAAGCTATAGTTTCAAAAGCTATGAAGATTCTACTTTGATGTGAAATTTTTTGGGGAATTCAATTCAAGCACAAAAGATGTAATGCAATTGTTGTTATACTGTCAAAGGAAGCATGAAAAAGAAGAATCCACAAATAATAATGGATTACATCACATCTGCACTTAATATAGATTGTCAACTTTCTTTTCTGCTTTTACGATGTAGTTAACAATATGTTGGTCGATATGAATGTCTCAGATCACTATAGTGAGATTGAAAAACAACTAGAAATTTTGTCCAATAAAAATCTATGAACAGAAAGAAGATGAATATCTCACCAAATCCTATAAAATTCTGGATGACAAAAAAAAAATTACACAATGACGTTGATAACTTCTTCATGGAATTTCACCTTATTAAACAAGTTTCCTATGAACCAGCTTCTGAAAGAGGTCAGTATCTTTGTGAATATATTATGAAATTTTCTCTTGACTTTTTATTGGATACAAAGACAATGATCGACCCTCACATTTGTATCCTGTGAAAAATATCTCTATTCTCACCAAAGATAATTCTAAAAACAATACAAACAATGTCCAGTTGTTTGGTTGCAAAATGCTAAGAAAAAGGGAATTACTGAAACCATCTAGGAAAATCATAAACAAACTTTTCCCTCTCAAAAACTAGTATTGTTGGTCCACTAAGTATATCGAGCGTCATGATACAATACGCTTGAGTTTTTTCTCCTTTCTTGAAAACCAACTCAAAACTAAGAAATCTTTCAAGGAAAAAGAAAACTTTCTGGTTTTACAGAGTTTTTCTTCTTTCTTGTGTTAGATGGTGTACAAGGGTTTGATGCATTCCCTAAACTAGTTTGTCTGTCGGTGTCAACCATTGTTGACTTACTCAAGACAATGTTTCAAAAACATTTTCCGAAAATCTGATATTATGGGTGAGAACGAATTTTACTAAAATCGGTTTTGAGACAGAATCGGCTTCGGTAATAAAAACAAAAAAACTTAATTTTTATCATTTTTTTTTGGTCTTTAACTGTTTTTGTTCAAAAAATGGGAAAACCCTTGTTTTGAAAGTATGTATTAATTACTCAAACTTGCATCCTCTCTATTGAAGTTAAGCTTGATTGGTTCATCTTTGAGAAATATATGTTTTGACTTGGCTAGAGCCAAGCAATATCATAATTTTAAAATATTAAGGCTTAATATGATTAGACTAGATTAGACCAACATGGTTGAAAACTTAACTTTACAATTAAGTCAAAAAAAAATAATTGATGGTTTTTTTGTTAAGTTACGATGCATAAGTTAAGAGCCAATAATTGAATCACCTTTTATGATGAAGTAAACAATAAAATTTTTACATGAAAGATAATATTTATTTTATTTCATCTATATATCATGATTTATACCATTATTGTTTGTATTACTTTTTTCTCTTCATATTTTCACATTAACTAACGTGAACGCATCAAATTTTTATTTTGAAGTTAGCATATGCAGATACTAAATATATTTATACAAATTATAGTTTGTTTTTTTTTAACTTTTCCATGATTTTTTGTTTTTTGTAATACTCATATACTCCGAATATAAAATTTGAGGAAATAAATTATAGATTACACGGAAAAGGAGACTAGTCACCTCCTTATGACACTTGATTATATTTTGAGGAATGGATTAACTTCTGCTGCTAAGTATAAATATATGGGTTACAAGTGTAAGGAGAAGAAATTTGAGCATGTTGTACAAATTAAAGATATTAATGGATGGTCAGATTTTGGAGGAAGAAAATGAAGAACAATGAACCCAATCACCACTTTTCATCTGATGGATGTGATTGAAGAACTTCGGTGTGTACCCGCTGCAGTAAATATTTTTGCAGATAGTTTATATAGACATAACAAAGATTATGATATTTTTACATGTGAATCTTTGAAACATCCAAATCATGTTATTTGATGACTTGGTTATGACTTTACCAACATTAATCAGCCGAATTGGAAACTTCGAAACCCTTGCGGTAAATATTGGCGACACAAGTGGTTACATCAAATATGCAGATGATTATAGGGGAAGTCGACTAAGGTGCTTTGGATTTTATTTCTTATATGCTTTTGTGGATATGCGTCTTCGGCCTTGTTAGTGTAATTTGAAATAACTAAGTTTTAAAAGTAAATCAGAGAGTTGAACGATCCTCTAAAACGAAAGCAAGTTAGTAGTTTCATTACTTCAAATAAGTTTCCTACCAAATAAAGATTTTATTAGGAATTCTACTAATAAGAATTGGAATTTTCTTGATAACTATGATCAGAGTACTGCCAATAGGATTTGGATGGTTGGAATTCCGTTGAGGTTAATCTTTTTGTTTTCCATAATTGTCTTCAAGTTATATTTTTTTTAAGTTTTGGATAGCATGTAAGACTTTAAAATTTGTTGAAACTTTAGAAGGATCTAGTTGATTTATTGTTGTGCGTTCTGGTCATTGGTTGATCTTGGTGATTTTAATGAAGTTAAATAGACTAAAATGAAAAAAAAAGTGATAATATCTCTTTTCTAGAAAGGGAGGGAGTATAATTTAAATTTAATAGTACTTTGCTTTCAAAATAGGTTAGTTCTAACTAAATATAATTGTTTACATAAATGGTCGTTATGAAGTTTATTTTTTATTTTTTACATAAATGGTGAAGGTTCTCATGCTTTTGTCCCAGGTAGAGACATTTCAAATGATGTTTCACGTAAACGTACTAAATACTTGGATAAATATGTTTCACATGGCAATGGTTTGGGCGTTCCGGCTTTTTCTACTTTACGTGAGGTCAGTGAAGATACTTTGTGTTTTTTTAAGCGTTTGAAAATTTGTTTTGTTAGTAATGATGCTAGTAGTGGTTTAAGCAGTTTTATTTTTTATAGATTAGGAATTGCTATTAAAAAAGGTATTGGAGCCCAGTTTGTTGCTTGGTTACCAACCAAAGGTATGAACGAATCGTGATGCATTTTTCTTCCAATTAAATAAACCAAAATTTTAAATATAGTTGTTAATATCAATTCAAAAATCAAGTCGGTGGTTAAATTTTTCAATTGACGAATACAAAAATTCAACTTAAAGTTTTCATAATTTCAAACAACAACTACATTATAAGTTCACTAAATACAAAGACAATTTTAATTAAAAATTAAACTAAACCACATTTTCAAGGGAAAACAAACAGAATTGGATTACTTCATCCTCATCTGAATCATTAATGCCGATTATATTTGTTAGAGAATTACTCAGTTGAACCCGTCAAGCGTTGGTATGTCAAGGTTGGTTGTCATATTTTGGTATCAAAATTCAAAGTCGCTTGATTAGATTACTAGATGTCGATGCACCATACTTCTACTTGAGGTTAGTAATACAAGACTTGACTTATTTTCATTTCTATCTTCGTTACTTTCAAGTCGTTAAGATTAAAAGCATAGAATGCGAAGTTATATATATGAAACTCTAGTACTAGAGACTTTATCATCTTATTATGATCAAAGTGTCAAGGAATAATATACAAGTTGTTTCACTACTTTTGCATACTGAATTACGAAGTATAACACCTATCTTTTGAACTTCATGATTGCGACATAGACATAATCTTGTAACTTGTTACTAGATTATGTAATGAACTTAGGATTGATCTCATGCCTAAAAAACTATGTTTGACTATATAATATTAAGGAAGTATACTTACGAAACTTGTTTCGTAGTTGAAAGAAATCAGTCGATTGGTGGTCCGGTTTCTATTGGGGATCTATAATAGGACCCATCCCTATGTATTGGGGGATCTCTAGCTGGACCGATCCCTATTGGGTTCTCTAACAGAACCGATGTTTATCTATTGGGAACTATAGTAGGCCGGATCTGAATAGCCAAACTGATTTCCGATCTCATGTACACTTTAGGGTTTGTGCGATTTTGGAAGTTGGATTTGCAAAATAGGAAAGTTCAAGATATCGACGTTGTGAGTAATTTGAATTTTGTATAAATTTTATCTGTTATTGTTCAAAGATATTCCTTGATACTCAAGGTGAGATCCCAAAGCGAAATGTTTGAGAATCTTCTAGGAGATTTTCGAATGTATATGTTTTATTCAAATAAAACATATCTCTGGAAGATATATTAGTAAATTATACTTATATAACAGTTAATATTGAGTTGTCATCCAAGAGGGATTTCTGTATTACAGTTGGATATTGGTTGGAATTAGAAAAAACTGAATATTAGTATTTATTGCATATCTCGAGAATATTTTCGGTTATGGAAATTCCTTGGTGTCCAAACTACATTGGTCTATAAATAGTGAAGTTTGTTTTTCTTACAAACTCATCCCGATGAAGGCACTTTATTTTGTAGTCACTGCTGTAGTGACTAATAATATTACTTGTAATACTATATTGGAAAGGAGAGTAACCTATTTAGGTGAAATATCTTACGTCCGCTAGTTTAAATACTTATATGGGATCAAGAAGCGTCTATACATTGTGTTGGTGGAAAACTATAATTTGCATTGTTATTTTAGTTTTCGATTATTGATTTGATTGAGTAACGGTAGTTGAACCTTGATTATACATAGTTTGTTTATTATAGAACCTTCTCTTCTGATATAAGGTCACTAGAACAAGATTAAGGATCGACATAGATTAAATCAGTTTTTAGATCTGACTATAGGCTTGTGATCATCCATTGTTAACAGACTCTGTACTATGCGTGATCGACCACAAGGGAATCAAGTTTGTTTGTGCAGGTACAAAAGAAGATATTGAAGATTGGAGACAAGAAGATTTCTTATTAGTTTCGTATCTTTTTGCTTTAACTTCGTACACACACTTGATCGACTGGGATCAGACTAGACTTGTTTATCTTTGATAAATATCTTATTTTCTAATCGTGTTAGATCGACAAACTATTATTTGGTGGTATTCTTCATCATCTGAATCTGATAGTTCGTATACCTAGATCTGGTTATCTTGATAATTTAGATCTTGGTAGATCTTACCCAACAAAGGAGTTTATTAGAGTAAATGGAAGAGCCTTTGTTGAACTCAACATATAATCTTTGATTTACTTCTTGCGATTGAAAGAGTAGTTACCGAATAGATTAGTCCTTCAATGTTTTGGAAGACGATCCACATGAGTTAAGTGCTTAAAGTCTTCATAGCGGCTGAAGCAACTTAAAATAATGGATTTTATCTTAGGATTCGCGTGCCTTGGTCAGATTGGTTGTAGGTGCAGGGATACTGAGGAAACTAGGTAGCTAGGGGTAGTTTACTTGGTCTCAACAATACAAACTTGGTAGTAGTCTTTATATAGCGGCTTAATTCAGAGAGTATTCAAAATTGGACTAGGTCCCTGGGTTTTTCTGCATTTGTGGTTTCCTCGTTAACAAAATCTCGTTGTGTCTTTACTTTTACTTTCCGCAATTATAATTACTATTTTAGTTATAATCAAAAGTAAACACATTGTACGTTAAACAATTGGGTTGATCCCTATAATTAGGTTCCATTTCGATATCTATTGCATACCTTGTTGTTGTCATCTTCTTGAAAGTCTCTGTCTATATTAACTCACACAAGATATCAGACTTATAGGTTGATATCGAAAAAATTGTGGTGTACTTGGTACCCTCGTCATTTTAATATTCTTCAAAATATCCTTTCGCTTTTATCCATAATATTTTCGCTCCGTTAGGTCTAGGTTACATTTTATGTTTTGACATGAGTAAGTTTATTTTGGAATGCATAAAAAAGTTGTATAGTGATTAAGGTTAATAATGTCATTGAGTAGGTGTTGGAAAAAAACTTAGCTTCTTCGCAAGTTTGGTATTGATACGAGCAAATAATTCTGTCATTAAATTATTATACACACAATATCTATTTATAGGCAAACTGAATAGTGGAGTACAACTCATTTTTACTTCGCAGAGAGTCACATAATTCATGTGACTACTTTTTACTTCGCATGATCCATTTTCAATAAATTTTTCCCCTCTCTTTCGCCGACAACCCCGGTGACTTGTCGGTACAGCTGTCTTGATTTCTTGTTCGAAAATTTATCTTCGTCCATTATTTACCTTTTACCTCGCTTCATCATCTCCCTTTCGTTAACTGATTCTTCGTTTGATCACCTTCATCTCGCCTATTAGTTACTTCGAGGCATTATTTCTTATTATATATTTCGAAGATCTGTCTTGACGAAGGGATTTTTTTATCTCGCAGATCCAATTTTCATAAAAGTAACTCTGACAATTAATTTGACTTATCACTGACATTTTATCCTCGAAGATGGTTAAAAGATCTCTGACGAGATTTCATTCATCTATTTCGTGCCATCTCATTCGACCACGTGGCGAGTAGGTTTTCTGTACTCACAACTACTTTGCTCATTTGATGATATGGTATTGGTACAGCTCCTTACCGTCATCTTGGTCTGATTGATGACTGATCTATTAATGATGCTTGATGTTGAAGCTAAAGCCGAAATAAAACCCTTCATCTTGTGGTGAATTTAACGCCATTCTAAATGAATTAATTAGATCTTTATGGGGTAGCAACAGATGTGATTATATTTTTCTTCCTTTTGAAGGGGCATCATGAGGTATTATTGTTATGTGGAAAGAAGGTATTCTCATCAAAGAAGATGTCTTGCTGGGAGGTTTTTCTGTTTCAATCAAATTTAGAAATGTGGGTGATGATTTTATCTGGATTTTTATTTCTGTTTATGGGGCTTCAGATTCTGGTTATTATAATCAATTCTGGCAGGAGTTAAGGGACATTAGAGTGATGTTTGGTGAACCTTGGTTTATTTGTGGTGACTTTAACGCCATTCTAAATGCTGATGAAAGGAATTTACCTGGTGGTGCAATGGCAAATAGAAAATCATTCAAGGCTTTTGTTAATAGATTTTCTCTTATTCATCTGCCTATACCCGGTGGTCGTTTCACTTGGATAAATTCGCAACATCCTCCTCTTCTAATAAGGTTAAACAAATTTCTTATGTGCTCCGAGTTTCTTTCTCATTGTCCTGCTCTTATGAAACTTAGACTTAGAAGGCCCATATCAGATCTTGCTCATATTATGCTAAGTTGTAATTCTGGGTTTAAAGCTAAATCTCCTTACAAATTTGACAATTTTGTCTTACAACATCCTGATTTCCTAGATAACCTTAAGTTATGGTGGAATGGTCTATCTTTTAATGGTAGCCCAAGTTTTATTTTTTCTAAGAAGTTGCAATCTTTAAAGTTTATCATAAAAAATTGGCAGAGAGTTACTTTTGAGAATTTGCAGTCTCAAATTGACAATTTAGAATTAACTATTGATGTTTTGGATAATCTGGAAGAATTCAATCCTTTGTATGATGATGATATAGTGTCAAGAGAGCAGGAAAAAATTCAACATGATGCTCTTTCTTTGAATTTAGCTAGAAGAATGGCTCAAAGGGCTAAGGATAGGTGGTATAAATAAGGTGAAAGGAATTCAGCATACTTGCATCAGTTGGCTTCTTTCAAATATAAGCATAATATCATTAACTGTTTGAAGATTGATGGTTTATTATGTTTTGATAAGAAGAAAATTGCTGATGAAACTAAGCCTTTCTATACTTGTCTCTTTGCTGAAGAGTACAAGTTTAGGCCTGCTTTTGATTCGCTGAATATGCCTTCTATTTCAATGGAAGACAGTATTTCTTTGAAAAAACCTTTTATTGAAGAAGAAGTTAAATCTGTTATTGATCATTTTGGTGCAAACAAGAGTCCAGGTCCAGATGGATTCACCATGGAATTCTATAAACATGCTTGGGAGGTTATTAAGCAGGATCTTATGTTGGTAGTCAAGGAGTTTGAATCTACTAGTATGATGGATTGGAGACCGAACTGCACCAATATTAATCTTATTCCTAAGTGTAGTGGGGGCAGTTAATCTTCACAACTTCAGGCCTATTATCCTTATTAGTAGTGTGTATAAGATAATCTCTAAGTGTTTGGCTGAAAGGATGAAGCTGGTTTTGCCTAATATCATTTCTGATTTTCAAGGTGCATTTGTGCATGGGAGGCAGATTCATGATGGCATCCTAATAGCTTCCAAGTTAATTGATTCTAAGTTGAGGATGCATGATATTGGTATTATTTGTAAGGTGGATTTTGAGAAAGCTTTTGATAATATTAATTGGAATTGTATCGATATTACACTAGCTAGATTTGGGTTTGGTTTGAAGTGGAGGAGTTGGATAAAGTGGTGTATCTCCACACCAAGGTTTGCTGTTCTACTCAAAGAAGAGGCAACTGAATTATTCAAAAGTCAAAAAGGCATCAGGCAAGGAGATCCTATTTCTCCTTTTCTTTTTATTTTGGTTGCTGAAGTTTTGTCTTTAATGCTCAAGAAAGCAGCTGAAGAGGAGTTGATAACTGGTTTCAAAGTGGCTCAAAATGGAACTACAATCACTCATTTACAGTTTGTTGATAGCCTCATTGTGTTTCTTAAGGATGATGAGATTCAGATTAGGAACCTAAAAAGCATTTTAATGGGTTTTGAAATTGTGTCGGGATTGAAGGTTAATTTCAGAAAAAGCACTGTGGTGGGTCTTGGTCAAATGCATAATGCTGAAGTGTGTGTTGATATTTTTGGGTGTAGTGTGTTTCAACTACCTATGTCTTATTTAGGTATTCCTCTCGGCAGTAAGTCTAAGTGTAAAGCTGTGTGGAATGAAATTATTCAAAAGATCCAACAAAGGCTTGCAGGATGGAAAAAATCTTATCTGTCCAAAGGTCAAAGGTTAATTTTAATTTTAATTTTTCAAGGAATTTGAATGAGATCCAAATTTTAGAAGTGGCTCACCTTTAGCAGTTGATTGGTGATCCTGCTGATCTTTTATCTATTGAAGAGGATGACAGGCAGTGGTTAGCGGGAGACGGTTTCTCTGTTGCTAATGCTATACTTCTCTGAAAACATAAGGCTTTTTAAGATTCCCGGACAAACAGATTTGGAACTCCAAAGTTCCCTTGAAGGTATGTTTTATGGTTTGGACTCTATGTTATAATGGTACTCCTACTTTGAACTGTATAGTTCAAGATAGTAATTGTATGCTATGTGGAAATGAGATTGAAACAAATGAGCACTTGTTTCTACACTCAAATATTACTTTTCAATTATGGACTCATTTTCTGGAGAGTTTTGGTTTAAAATGGGTGTTCTCCAGTAATGTGAAGTGCGGTTTATGGGAGTGGGGAAGCAAGAAGAGTTCAAGCAGGATTAAGAAGATTTGGGGTTTACTTCCTTTTACAATTTGGTGGTGTATCTGGAAGGAAAGGAACAACAGGTTACACAAAAATGTAACTAAATCCATTAAGCAACTGATTGAGATTGTGACATGTTTGTTTTTTAATTGGACTAGATGGTCAGATATCTTTTAAGGTTTTGATCTTTCAACTTTGATTTATAATTGGGATGCAGTTGTATCCACTCCTTTGTAATCTGTTTTTACTTTCATATTCACCTCGTCGGTGATGAAGAAAGCTTTTTTCTATAAATTTGCGTTTTTCAGTTAAAAAAAAAAACCAAAAACCCTTCATCTTGTATATCCTAAACATTATTAGGGATTCATCATTGCGAACTTCTTTTCTTTTTTTAGTTTATATGTACAAACGATTGAACGAAACGACACTAAGAAAATCTGAAATCTCAGCCCAAGAAATTTTCACACCATTGACTTTGTCAATAAAAGTCAATTGTTTTTTTAGGGGTTGACGAAACAAGCCAGGATTCGGATCCGGAGACAGATAACGGCCCCGCAATTCTCCTGGTATACCACTACCAATTTCTTACAACTTCTATTTCTCAGCCAAAATTGTTCTTACCACGATATCACTCTTTTCTTCTTCTTCTGGGTTTAATCTTAAGATCTCTAAAAACATCTTCTTAAATGGCGATCTTAATCAAATTCTCTAATTATCTTCTTCAAAATGGGGATCGTAAATTCGTAATAGAGAATGAAATCTGGGAACCTAAACCCTCACTATATGTATTTCTCTTTTTCTCTTCATTCTTATCAATCTTCATTCTTCCTTACTTTTCTAATAACCCTAATAGATCTTCACCTTCCCCTGATCTCCCTGGTGGTACTGTATCTTCATTAACCAAATCTTCATTTCTTCGTTTCCAAAGAAGTTTTTTGTTACTCTATTCTCTGGCTTCGGTAATTCAAGGTCTACAATCGGTGTTTGGGGAGTTTGAATATGCATATTATGGTGTTAGTAAAGATCAAATGGTGATTACTCTTTGTATTGGGTCTGTTGCTGCTATTCTTATTGCTACTTTATTGGGCATGATTTCTGATATCATGTAAGTTTTACTAATTTCAGTGGCATTTGTTATAATTGTTAATGGTATTCAATTTCAGAATAAATGCTATAACTAAAGAACTTCATTTACTCAATATCAAAAATTGTTATAATCCCAATGGCCAATGTTTGGTTTATGAATAAATTACATCCAAAATGGTTATGACACATGATAATCTTCTTATGGAAACTCTTTGGCTTAAATAAAGATCACATTGGTTAAGGCAAAGATATTTTTGTGAATTGATTTTTGAGGGGGGTCAAAGATTTGCTTGTTAGTCGATTTTGTTGGAATCAAATTGTTTGTTATTTGATTATGTGGATTAACACTTGTTTTGTTATATGTAGAGGTCGAAAGAAAGTATGTGTATTGGAAGAAGTTCACAATGCACCCTAGTAAGCATATGTACAGCTCTTGCTTCTTATGTATTCTCATTCAGCTTTGAGACATGGACTGTTACCGAACATGATAAGGTATGTGTAAGAATCACTATTCTCAACTTTGTGTGATTTTGGAATGCATCATAATTCATAAAACTGAATAGTGATTAAGTTTAATAAAATCATTGAGTAGGACACATGCACATCCACGTACACATACACAAAAAGGGTTACAAAAGAAAATGAACTTATCGAAGGTGTTGGCAAAAAAACATTACAATCGAACCTCGATATATATATATTATAAAAAGAAGTGATGTGTGTAGCCTGATAAATCCGACCATCGATTTCGTCATCCCACGGCGTGGATCGATTCGTTATATGTTATATATAGACGTCCGTCGGATTGTTGGGTTTCCTGATTTGACTATGCTTCCATAATAAGATGTCTTGACCATTATATATCGGGAAAAAAATACCACGTTAACTACGTTTCCTAATAAAAATATGGGAGAGGGATATATTCAAATTTCCTTATCTAACTACGTTTTGAGAGATACTTACGTTTCATTTACAAGGGAAAACAAAAAATAAAAAAGGAAACTAATGCAAAAAGTTTCGCAAATTTTTTTTCAAAAAAAATGTAGACAGCCGTAGGACATTAGCACAATATCACAGTATCTATATATGTACTAGGTATCAAGTTAAACTAACTAAGTTATGGTAAGGTAAAGTAAGGAATTAGAGAAAGTTGTTGGGCAGGAAGCTTCACCCGGGTGCAACCTGGTGCTTCATTCTCTTCCTTTCGCAGCAAATTAAGACAAAGCAAAAAGAAAATGTTACCAAATAGACACGAACTCAAAAACACGAATAGCACCCCATGAAATCATCTCCTGCAAATTAAATACCCAATGACATAATTTAATTTGCAATTTAAAGAAAGCACGAGGAGCAAGCATAAAACCTTGCCCAAAAACATAAAAAAATGAACATCCTAAAAGTTTGACTCGGTCAATCAGACCTTTGAGGATGCAAATGTACAAATTGCTGAATGGAGACAAAGTTGTACAACAAAATGGACTAACAAACTCGGTGTAGTTTACTAATATTCTATGTACAATTTTAGAACCATGTATAGAGATATTAGATTCACGCATATTACAAATTAGCCTTGGGACAGATCCAAACATTGACTTTGGCCATTCTGCCGCTTGGACCGTTAGTTCGCGAAATGTACATCCATCCGTTGTATATATGACGGAGATTTTATTATTTTGGACGTTCGGGATTGATGCCACGATATAAGAATATATGACTTTGTAGTAATAATAAGGTTGTTATAAAAGAAGTGATGTCTGTCTTGGGTAATAGACGGTCCTGATTTCGGCAATCCGACGGCTGGGAAAGATAGTTGGCGAGATTTCTATCCATCCGTCCGTTTTAGACATATAATTTTGAGAGATATTTACGTCCGTCGGTTCGTGAGATGATCTTCTTTTAATATTTTGTTTTAGACAGCAGAGATTATGTCCGGCCCGGTGCAAAACGAGACTCAACATTTCCTTATGTGACTCGAATCAACATTTCCTAATGCGTGTCGGTTTCCTTGAAAGTTTTCATGCACTAATTATAAATATCCTTTCTGATTTTACCAAAAAAAAACAAATATTAATTTGAAGACTATAGATTTTACCTAATCACGGCTAATTTTAATGCGGATATCATATTTGCCTTTAAATTTTTTAATCCACGGCCAGGGCCTACGGCCCCGGCCCCATCCGACTACTATGACCCGCCTAATTGAACACGCTATTGTGACCCGACTAACTAACACGGTATAATATGACACGACTAACTAAATATCAGGACTGTTGTGGTATTGACCGGACTAACTAAATATACTCCCGACTATTATAGATGGACTAAAATATGGGAAGACACTGGCCGACCGACCAAACAATAAACAAAACTCTAAAAGGTTGAGCCCCAGCCGTAGGCCGGGGTGATACCTAGTATATATATATATGAGAATAAACCAATATACATAATTAGTAAATTTTACATAAAAATATATGTAGAAATAAACTAAAATGTGAAGTTGATTCTTTATCTATGGTTGGTTGTTTTTTTCTTCCACCTAAACCAAAATGCACCGCATCCTTAATTTTATGTAATACTTGCATAATTTATGGAATATTTTGCTCATGTTGTAGCAAGTAATTTTTTATGGTGATGCTATTATCATCTGGATCATTCTCATCATATATTACTGACTCAATAATTTCTTCGTCTGTTGGAGATTCAATAATTGCATCATTTAAAAAATGTTTGACGTCCATCACATTTCTATAACGTAAATTAAAAATGACACCAGTTAATCCTTTGTTATCTTTCTTTTATGACCATTGATAAGAATTTTGATCAAGGTAAATTTTTACGTCTTCTCTTATACATTTTAACTTCTTAATTAAAAAAATATCGTCTAAATAAATAAATATTCATTTATCGATAAATAAATAACTCCGATAAACGAATATTTTTTCTTGGTCCCGATGACATTCATTTATCGAGGTTTGACTGTACACTATTCTTAGCTTTGTGTGGTTTTTCATGTTCCTTTTTCCCCAAAAATAATAAAATGACAATGTATAGTTTCAAACTTGAATATAGAAAGAAGGGTGATGTGTGCAAAAAGTTGAAAATGAATACCAGAATCTAATGCTCCAGATGACAGTTGACAGATAGGAATGTTGCACCAAGTGGTGGATTAATTGCTAATCACATCCAATAAATTTCTTAAGGACTTACCCATCTGGTCCGCATAAACCTTGTTAGGAGCGAACCACAGCCAAGCATCAAGGTTGAGATCCAAAACTCATGAATGTGTGAGTCAAGTGGGTCCTAGTGGACCCAGAACCCCACGGTTAAGGCATGCTGCGGTTCCCTGCAAGCAATAATTTTGCGAGCCATATAGCATCTTTCATTATTCAAGTGTACATTTAAAGTGAAGCAATGAGCTTGCCTAATCTGTGTTGCTTGTTACAGAAAGAAAAGACAGCATGTACGAGGAAGATTTTAGGTTTTTGATCTTGGATTTAACTCCATGTGGTAATACCATGTACTTGATTTAGGTATACACAAGTCATCATAGGTCTTTGTTTACGGCTTTAAGGATCTCAATGTCAGGTCTAAGTTTCAGTGCTTGGTTAAGATACTCTTAATAATAATGTAGTTTAGATACCTCTCTAAAATTACATGGTTAAGGAGCTATCATTTATGACTATTTCTTATGTTTTGCAAGGCATGCTTGGCAACGGCTAGGAAACATGAGCCTGGAGGTGGCTATGGAGCAGTATACAGATCTTCTTACAGAGAGCATCCTTGGGTGGACGGGCAGAAATGCCGAAGTATGTCCTGTGCTTCTAAGCCTTAATGATATTGTGTATTCATTAATTCCCGTTCATATTTTGGAAGACTCATTTATTGGTCTTGGATAATGCCTATTCCAGGGAGAGAGTAAACATGACCAAAGTAATGATTCTTCAGGAACAGAGGTATCAGGAGTGAAACACCACAACTTAACTTCATCGCAAGACTATCAACCTGTTTCGGAAGATGAAAGGTAGGGCAAGAAAACAACTTACTTCTCCTTTTGGGATGTATTCAGTTTACCAATCCGGTGATTCTTTTGTTTTCCCCAGGAAACCAGGAGATAGCTCATCTGCTGAAAGAAGTGATGGTACAGGGGATGCGAAAATTCTCTAACCAGGCTACATGATTATTCTCATCTCTGTTTCTCTTTTCTAGTTTCTCTCTATATCCTGCTTGTCGAACTTTAGGTTTCTTTGTGCCCGGAAATCTGTTGTGGTTATATTTTTCCGAACTCGTAAATATATAAGAAAATTGAGAACATTATCTAAAGGAAAACAAGTGAGAAGGATACAGAGAGAACGAAACAACAGGTCTCTATGTAAAACTTGAGCATCCATCTACTAGGCTCTATAGATGCAGATTTTGAAGTATATGTTATACATACGTGATATGTGTTGTTCTGCTAGCTTCATTTGTTTTCATACCATACCAGAATCATCATAACTCATAGACTACTTCTGCGCGTTAATGAATTTTAAGCATTCAATGTTGGAACACTAGTGATGCATCTTTATACACACAAGGAAAACATGTAAAGCTAATAATTTTGGTTATCTCCCAAATAATGCTGAGTTTCAGAGATACACTGGTAGAACATAGCTTCTTCAATTACCTCATTATTTGAAAGTAAAGTTTATAGTTCTTGATGACAAACCACAAGATGCAGAAATGCTCGCATTATTCTTCCTCTACGTGAAGGTCTTTATGATTATCAGCAAGATTATTAAAAATAATTTTTCTAGACCGCAGAGATAGAGCATGCCCATACAACATCACTGCAGCAAGGTCACTGCAACAAGAAAACACCAATATACTAGTCACAAGTCCACATAAGAAGAAGCAACTAAAGCAAATAGTTTTGGTATTGTTAGGAGCAAATAACATTGAGTTTCAGAGATGCACTGATGGAACCTAGCTTCTTCAGTTACCTCATTTTTGGGAGTTAAGAACCTAGCTCTTGACTTTCCAAAATCCCAATTTTTAATTAGTCTTTTACTGAACTCTTTATCGGACATGTCTGCAAAACAGTTGGCTGAGCGGAATCGTTTCACACAGTCCTTGAACACTTGAAAGCGTCTATTCTTCTCCTCGCCGTTTCTGTAAATCTGGTAATGTTCCATCCACCTTTCGTATAAACCCATCATACTTTCTTCTGATTCCATATCCTCGTATTTTACTACGAATCCCCCTGCAAGCAATCATTATTATGCACACAATATACTACTAATGTCAGTGTTTTTCCGTTCACAAATTCGCAAAACACAACATGATAATTCTGATCATTAAGCGTAAAAAAATTCATTACTACCTCGCCCATTTGATGATGTGGTAGTAGTGGCACAGCTCCTTATCGTCTTCTTGGTCTGATTGATGATTGATCTATTAATGATGTTTGATGATGAAGCTAAAGCCGAAACAAAAACCTTCTTTCGATCCTGTTTAGGGCGAGAATTCCAATTACTTTTTTCAGTTTATATCCAAACCCCATACATTGACTTTGTCGATAACAGTTGGTTGACCAAACAAGCCTTACACCGGTCCCTGTGAAGCTTAGAGTTGGATCAGCAGTATGCGGCATCTGTGATGCAAATGTTAGGACCTTGTTCCAATATGGCAAAGTATCTTGCTTGGGTTGGGTGCCTACCCCGTCACCAACCACTTTTGATTAGTTCTGCAAATCTCCGTATCTTACCATTAATAACCTCATCAAGAATAGTGGTACTAAATGAAAATAAGGTAATTTATTTATATTCATATTAATATATCTGGTTCTTTATAGATTTAAGGTTAAAGGTCAATTGTGGTTCCCCACTTAACTGTTCCTAGGTGAAGTTAAAAACTTTTGATAAACCAAACTTTGAATCTTAAATATTTTAAGGTCAATTGTGGTTCCCCACTTCAGTGAAACAAACAGAACAACTCCCGCGTTTGTGATTTTTTTTTAGCACAATCATTAAACCAAACCCAATTTGACCTGACCTGATTCGATCAAAGAAGAAGAAGAGGAGAGGAGAGGTAGAAAATCAGAATGAAAATAAGGAATAGAGGAAGTTGGAGGGGATTATTTAGAACAAAGCTAAGATTACCTATTGTTTTATTATCATGCTCTGTTTTCTTTCTAGCTGGTTTCTTTGGATCCACTCTTCTTTCTCAGGTAATTTTTTGATTTTTTGTTTCTTATAACTTTTTTCCGTGTTAGTTTTACTGTTT
Source organism: Papaver somniferum (assembly GCF_003573695.1). NCBI lineage: Eukaryota > Viridiplantae > Streptophyta > Magnoliopsida > Ranunculales > Papaveraceae > Papaver > Papaver somniferum. The sequence continues at coordinate 56,991,568 of NC_039358.1, forward strand.
GATTTTTTTGATGAATTTGTTTTTTTTTGTAAGATAGTTCCAGGATATTGATGGTGATGTAATTAGATCGAGGATACATGAATCTGTAGTAGAAGAAAAGGAGGATAAAGTGTTAGAAGCAATTCCTAATGGAGATACTGGGGATTCTTTTGTTTCTTCCATTCCTTTTCAGGTAATTTATTATCTTCTTATTTTGTTTGGGTATTTTATTAGATTCAGTTTAGAAATGAATATGATATGGAACTTTAATTGATTCCTGATGCATACATAATAGACCATTATCCATGAATCTATGCCGATTATGAAGCACCACCGCGTCTTAATGGTTGCCTGTAAAGTATAGAAGTTTACGGTAACCTGGATTGGCTGATAGCATACAAGAGTCAAAGAATTCAACTACTGCCACCACACAGTGTTGCAAAAGAAACTGCAGTGGAAAGTAGATTAGGTTTATTTATCTTTTGACATTTCTTTTAAGTTTTTGACATTTTCTTTTCTATTGGGGATTTTATTTGGCATTGTGTCGCACCAGATGTAAGATTGAAGTAGTTTCTGCTGGTCGTAGACTTATTGCCATTGATGCATATTGCAATTATTCATGACCATTGCCTTTGTTTGTTAACTTTTGATTCTGACTACTCTGGGTTTATAAATTCTAATTTCCGTTGCAGGTTTTGAGCTGGAAACCTCGTGCTGTGTATTTTCCTGGTTTTGCAAGTGCGGAACAATGTGACCACATAATTAAAAAGGCCAAGGCAAATCTTAGACCATCAAGTTTGGCGTTGCGGAAAGGAGAAACTGCTGAGAACACCAAGGGAATAAGAACAAGGTAACTATTTTCTTTTTCTCATAGCACTTGTACTTTGAAAGTCATCAAAGCAGCTGCAGGGAAGTAAGCATTTCATAGTGGCACAACAAAACCTTCATATCCACCAGTACTGTCCCCCTTTGATCATCATAGTCTCACGGTTCAAGGTCTTGGTTTAGTGAGGACACTGGTCGAAAGTCCGAATCTGAACTCTCCTAAGCCTTGGAAACACGTAAAGTTCAAGGCGAATCTAAAGGAGCGAACTGAATGCTCCACTCTAGGCAATGTTGGATTTTGCAATCTCAGCTCCTATAGCCAAAGGTGTCCGTTCTCTGATACATGACATGTTCACCAACATTATCCCCACTTTGACTGTCGTATCCTGTCACAGGCGCAGACGTAGCTCTCCTGGAATGTCTGGGAGACGTGTTTGGTCCAAGCAGGACCGCAGAGCAAACTACAGACCCCTCCCCATTCAACGTGGAGTATTACTTATATACTGCGTTAAACTTATGGAGATGGTTAGTTTTTAGAAAAGAAATGACTTGGTTAGTAATCGATCTTTACAAGAATATAGAGAAGATTGCCATTTTCATTGATCAGCATTTTAGTCTTGTGAAGTATAGCGTTTTATGCCGACGATCTCCCTCGTCCTTTTTGGTTTCTTAAATTATTAATTGAAAGCCGCTTCAACTACTGTACGCACTACTCCAAGAGCCAATTCCGTTATATTTCTCAGTATAGATTTAACAGTAAATTCTGAATTTTTGTTGTGGTATGTGGCAATGCAATTACAGTTGACAGCCTAATGACAGGATGCTTCTATACTTGTGTGTTTTTCATAGTCTGGCTTGGCGGATCCTTTAAAGTTTGAATTAACCTTTTCTTTAAATTTCTGTAAAACAGTTCAGGCACATTTATTAGTGCATCAGAAGACCCGTCTGGAACCTTAGGCCACATCGAGGAAAAGATCGCCAAGGCTACAATGATTCCGAGAAGCCATGGAGAGGTAAGCTTAGAATATTCTTTCCCTCCTGCAGTTCATCTGGTTTCTTTAGCGTATATGTTAGCACCGGCATATGCTTAAATCAGCAAAAGAAGCCCTTAAGCTTAAATGAAAATAACTCTACAATTTACCTCACAGGAGATATCTCCAAGTAACATCATTATTAAGGTGTTAACTAACAATTCAGCCAGGTGGTAAAGCCTATTGCTGCATTTCAACTTGAATAAGCAATCTCTCAAATCTTCTTACAACCCTGAATAGTTGAATTTTTCTGTCGGAAGTGCTTTCATAAAGATGTCAGCAACTTGCAAATCTATTTTAGATAACTTTAGCTTCACTTCACTGCTTTCAACCTAATTTCAAGTTAAACAATGGCGTATTTGAAAATGGCATCAGAGGTTTCAAAATTTGCACTTTCTGCATTCTTTTTGTGCTCAAGGCTGATTGGTTTGTTGTTGTTATAAATTTCTCAGATGTATTTTGAATTAGCTACCTTTTATTTCAGGGAATTCTAGAATAGTCTGAGTAATCCGAGGATATCACCATGTTGCAGGCATTTAATGTTCTGCGTTATGAGATTGGGCAGAGATATCTATCTCATCATGATGCATTCAACCCGACTGAGTATGGACCACAAAAGAGCCAAAGGGTATCGTCTTTTTTCACATATTTTTTCTATTACTTCCAGTATTTGTTTCTTCCATCAAGCAAGAATAGGTTTCTTTGTTTTGATATCAGCAGAATAGCGTAGTCTAAGTTTATACTGTAATCCGTGAATGTTAAACGCCTATAACCTACATTAGGAGCTGCTTGAATGTCAAAGGTAATCCCTTAGGTTGTCTCCATTGATGTTTTTTAGTTGTAAGGAACAAATCTTATGTGTATATCAATCCAATACATCAGCTTGATCTGAAGATCCTGACCATGCACTAGAATATCCCAAGATGTATATAAGGACTCCTATTTCAAATCATGGGTATGCCTTTGGTTGTGAAAATTGTTAGCTCATTTCTTCAAACTTGTCATGCAGGTAGCTTCCTTTTTATTATATCTTTCTGATGTGGAAGAAGGTGGTGAAACAATGTTTCCTTTTGAGGTATGATAATCAAGAAGCTTTTATTTTTTTCAACTATTTCTAGTAACTAACTTAAACGTCTTACATATGGAAATGCAGAACGGTCAGAATATGAATATCGGCTATGACTACGAGGAGTGTATTGGCTTAAAAGTGAAGCCTCGTAGAGGGGATGGTCTACTATTCTACTCCTTATATCCAAATGGTACAATTGATCAGGTAACAGGTTCTGCACCTAGTTAACTGTCATATCTTCCCTGCGTTCTTTCTGCTTTGTGTTTTTTTCTTCTCTGCAGCTCTGCTTATGTAATTCACTTTTGAAAAGAAAGTGTTTCATTTTGTTAAAAACTTAAAATTTTGAACACTATTACAAGAGACTTACTGTTTAAAGACACCTACATAAAATGTTCTCGTTTGAATATTCTTTAATGTTTCCACTTTCATGTTTGTGCAGATGTCACTTCATGGGAGTTGTCCGGTGATAGTTGGACAGAAATGGGTGGCTACTAAATGGATCAGAGATCAAGAAACAAATGATTGATTTTTTTATGTGCACCTAATAAAAAGAGGGGAAACTACAGGATGATTTTTTCTTTCTTTCTTTATAATCCATTACCGGATTGCCTCTGTACCGATACAAAGTTTAGCCATATACTTGCAGTTAGTATTCTCAAGTTCATTTGTCAATTTAGAAAAAATAACAAATTGCGGCACAGTTAATAGACAGTGTTGAGGAGACCCTTCATGAGATAAGAATTCTCTCATGTGATTGATTCATTCTCAGGCCACCTTCAAAACAACCAAAATAGAGCTGTTAGCCTGTTACAGGCTAAACACAACCAGTAACCACCACCATCCACCGTCAAACCACCGTGCAAATTATTTTCGTTCTCAATGAACACGGTGTCCCTAATCTTTAAGAATCACTAATCTCAATCACCAAATTACCCAGTTACAAGTCAGAAATCACAGACCCAATTTCGAACAAAATTTCACAGATTTCAACATAAAGACCAGTTCAAAATTTCTATTACAAGTCATTTCAGCTCCAACAATCACATTTTTTCAAAATATGGTCTAAGAAAGACACCAGTACTACCACCATTCAGTTACAAGGAGTACACTGCTAACAAAAATACGAAAACTCCATATACATTCACTTTGCTTTACATTTCTATATGGCAGGTCTTTTACCAAAAATCAAAATTAAGAGGAACTGTTCACCTGTTGATGGAATGAAGAAGCTAATTCCTAAGAGACTTGCCGCAAGTTCCCTGGTCGAAGGAGTTGCTGTTCAATTTCTTCCAAACCTTGGCATTTAGATCAGTCTTCACCAATAATAGCCAAATGTCTTTACGTCTGCATCTGATTGTACTTCTAGGCCCATATGTGTAGCTGCTGCTCCGCTAACTGTATACTTCTAAAGATAAGCTAACCTTTGCTGTTTTCCTCATTGATGTCGACTGTTTGCTTTCGAAAGAAAAGAACTACGGGGGAAAAGAGGCCAAGTACTTGTCCCCTTCAAACTTACAAATCATGCCAATTTTGGTAGGGTTGTTTTCCACTACGCTTCAACATGTGCATGCAAAATGCCGCTACGAAGAGGCCTAATGCTGCGAAAGCAATGATTGTTGAATTCTCAAGGTTACGACTGTAGCCTCCCTGGAATCACAAGAGAACAATGGAGTAATCAAGGTTTAGAATGCCTTCCAATATATAGAAAATTCAACAGGAAATTGATAACAATATTTTCCTAAATGATGCCGTTATTGGGCATGTGCCATGTGTATGAGATTTCAAGACATTAAGGTTTCTTTCAATCCATCCTATATGTTGAGCATATTACCTGAATAAGAACAAAAAGAACTGCTGCATTTGCTGGAGCAAGAGACAGACTAATCATTCCCCCACGCAACTGATTTGGCACATACCTGCATAAGTAGTATATTAGTAATAATCAGTTTAATCTTCACAACAGCTACAGACTGCAGTTAAGAAAGGAGTAGACAGTGGTGTGCTTACGTTGTTCTTAATCTTGCAAGCGAAGGCAAAATTAGCCCCACACAGGAATGGAACAAGCAAAATAGAGTCACTAGCACTCCAATTTCCTGAAATTAGAAAATTTTGATTTTGATTTACCAATCCTCATAGCTTTGAATTAGCTTTGGTTCACGGCACAGTACCTGATAATCATATGCAACTATAGACAAGGTCAACCCTGCAATAATGAACGCTGCAATGAGGCAATCCTCTGTTCGAACTGGTGATGGCCCACCGCTAAGGAACCACGGAACTGCTGTGCTTCCAAGCATTCTTGCACCCAGCAAGCATGGGTATATCAGTCCTAGATTGACCTCCCGTCCATCAGCCTGAAACCATGCAAATAATCTCTTTGAAGTCCTTAAACGATTTTAAGAAGCTGACAACTGATGAAATTTAAAAACTAATGCAGGTACTCAATTTATTTGTTATATCACTAGGTTGCATTTTAGCTTTTCAGTTGCATCTACGCCACCACTGGATTACCAAGTAGCAACATCAGAAGTTTGAACCCAAAAATTGCACTAAAATGTTTTATCTGAACAACTCCAATACAGAGACTCCAACGTCACTAAGCAGTTTCCAGATGGCGTGCAATATAACTCCATCATACCCACTAAACTAAGACTCGGTTATTCTCATAGTTTTACGTAAAACAGCTCGCTCTGAATATGATCCAACAGTATGATATGAGACCCCAAGATTTGACAAGCGCAAGAGTGTATGAACACCCTATTATCACTTCATTGTAAGACTTGGACTTTGATCCCCTGTCTTTGTATCCAGAATGCTAAAATGAAATAGTGAAAGTATCTCTTTTTTTAAAACGGAGGGACTATATTACATCTAACAAACCTACAGCAGTCTTTTTCATAATTCAAAATCTATTACCCAAATGTGTCCTTCATGCAGCGCCAGGAAAGCAAGTATGAAATTACGAGTGACAATGAGAAGATATTATAAACGTAAGTTCACTACAAAAGAAAAAAGAAAAAGAAAAAAAGAGGGAGAATTATAATTGGATACCAATTGCAGAAAGGAACATACCACTATTGTTGGTGCCCAAAGAATCCAAAATACTGCGATTGAGAAATGAATACATGCTTGCGCACATGATAATAGCCATATTCTTTTATCTGCCAGGAAATAAGCAACTTAGTAAATGAAATAAAAGGCATCTCACTAATAGATCCTCACACCCTAAAGGTCAACAGTCTAGGCATCTCACTAATAGATCCTCACACCCTCATCCATCACGTATTTTTAAATTACATGCACTATTTTGAGTTAACTGTCTCCTGTTTGCATACAGCATCCATGCAAGGATGCACTTGAGCTTTCAGTTCAAGGAAACACAGCACGGTTTTAAATGGACAGTGATTCTTACCACCAAGAACGACTGCCGAGAAGGCCACCTTGTAGTCCCCATAGCCAGCTGTTCGTGAACTCTCTTTCCATTCTCTAGCGATATAAATAATGCACACAAATGCAAGAAATGCAATCACCGCTGAAGGGAAACCGGTTCCATTCTTGGGATTCATACCAACAAGAAAATTTCCAATCATTTGGCTTCCAATAAGAGATGCAGATTCAAAGAATGTCATCAGCCAAAATGTCTCGCTCAGTAAATCCTGCCTATGCCCTAACTGCAGCAAAGAATGTATTTGTTATAAATAATGATCTGGTATATGACAATGGTTTTGCTGACCATGTTAATGTTGAAACACTAAAGTAAAAATAAGTTGGATGTCACAAAGTGGAACAAAATATCATTTCTACAGTCTTCCCTGTTTGCCTAGTCTGTATACAGTTACAAGAATTGAGATGCCATTCAATTATTTGAAGCCTTCACATGTAATAAGCGATTTCAAGGGGGGGGGGGGGGGGGGGGGGGTGGGTGAAATCATTCCGTAGAACTACATTTTCACAATTTATCGAAATCTCCTCCCGATATAGGGTGGTAACTGAATCTATTATCGTGAAATGGCAATTTAGAGCCAAAAGTGAATTTCAACTCACATTTTAGATTTTTTTGGTCCTGATGTTTTTTCTCAACACCATGAATAAGTTCAATGTCTTTTCTAGCCCTTGGTGTGTATGTGCATGTGTCCTACTCAATGACTTTATCAAACTTAATCACTATTCAGTTTTTTGATGCATTCCAAAATCACACAAAGTTAAGAATAGTAATTCTTAGCACAAACCTTATCATGTTCGGTAACAGTCCATGTCTCAAAGCTGAATGAGAATACAGAAGAAGCAAGAGCTGTACATATGCTTACTATCCAAGCGCTAGGGTGCATTGTGAACTTCTTCCAAATGCCAACAAAAATGTGAAGCATTCCAAATAACACACATACTTTCTTTTGACCTCTACATATAACAAAACAAGTGTTAATCCACATGATCAAATAACAAACAATTTGATCCCAATAAAATCAACTAACAAGCAAATCTTTGACCCCCTCGAAAATAAATTCACAAAAATATCTAGCCAATGAAATCTTTAAGCCAAAGAGTTTCCATAAGAAGATTACCATGTGGCATTAACCATTTTCGCTGTAATTTATTCATAAACGAAACATTGGCCATTGGGATAGAGTTTTGATGTTGAGTAAATGAAGTTCTTTGTTATAGCAGTGCCGATTTTATATACTACCTTATATAACAATCAACATTTATTCTGAAATTGAATACCATAAACAATTACAACAAATGCCCACTGTTAGTGAAATTAGTAAAACTTACATGATATCAGAAATCATGCCCAAGAAAGTACCAATAAGAATAGCAGCAAGAGAACCAATACAAAGAGTAACCACCATTTGATCTCTACTAACACCATAATAAGCATATTCAAACTCCACAAACACTGATTGTAGACCTTGAATTACTGAAGCCAAAGAATAGAGTAACAAAAAACTTCTTTGGAAACGAAGAAATGAAGATTTGGTTAATGAAGATACAGTACCACCAGGGAGATCAGGGGAAGGTGAAGATCTATTAGGGTTATTAGAAAAGTAAGGAAGAATGAAGATTGATAAGAATGAAGAGAAAAAGAGAAATACATAGAGTGAGGGTTTAGGTTCCCAGATTTCGTTCTCTATTACGATCCCCATTTTGAAGAAGACGAAGAAGATAATTAGAGATTCTTTAGAATATGCCTTTGATTAAGATCGCCATTTAAGAAGATGTTTTTAGAGATCTTAGGATTAAACCCAGAAGAAGAAGAAGAAAGAAGTGATATCGTGGTAAGAACAATTTTGGCGGAAAATGTATAGAAGTTGTAATCAGAAACTGGTAGTGGTACAGGAGAACTGCGGGGCCGTCGTAGTGTTATTACAGGAACTACGAGCACCTGAAGATCTGACTCCGTCCGAGTCGGATATCAAATTTTTACTTTTTTTCGTGGGAATGTTATAAACACCCCTATGATCCATGGGCCTATCACAAAATATCCTTATCAGTCTTTACAAATGTCCCCGATGATATAATTGAAATTATGAATAAAAAAATAATTCACATAATCTTTCTTTTGACCTTCATATCTTATACGAGCTTCTTCTTTATTTCTCACTCGATCACTGCCACCACCATCTCCGTCGCCACCACAACCAAACGCCACCAATACCAGAATCGTCTCCATCGCCATCATCACCATCTCAGTGAGTTATCACTCTTTAATTTCACATATAAAAAAGTATCTCTCTTATCTTTCTCTCCAGAAATCACCACCACCACCATCTCCTCCGCCAAACTGATTCAGATTTAATTGAAAATTATTATCAACAACAAATGGTTCATATTCAGAAAGACCTTCTTCTTCTTGTAAAGATTAATTTCAAATCAGATTCAAAAAGATTGAGATCTGATTTTAGGTTTTGAATTCTGATAAGTTCATCTCGATTTCAACTGGATTGGGATTGAAGAATCTAGAATTGATAATTACAGTTGGTTAATACAGATTTTTCCGCATCGATTTGGAATTTATTGATTATCTTCTTTCTTTTGCTTTGAAGTTTCTGCTGGTGTTGGTGGTATTGTAACTGGTGGTGATGTTGATAGAAAGAGGTTACATTAATAATGACGGAATTGATGGAGATTGCGATGGTTTTGGTTGGAATGGTGAAATTTGGCGATTGATACAGTGGTGGTTAAGATTGTTTGTTAGGGTGGTGGTGGTGGTGATATCTTCCGGATGGGAAAGAAGAAGAGTATACAAATGATGGTGGTGGAGCTTATTGCCAAGGTATAGTTTCCATCCTAAAATTGTTTATTTTCGATTAAATTGATTTTACTTAAATTGTGGTTGAATTTGAGTAATGCAAATTTGGATTTATATGAATGAACTGTGTTAAAATATGAAGAATGAGCGAGTTTGGATGGATCAATAAATGAATGTTTGGAATGTGAGTGATTTGTTGCAGGAGAGAAGAAGGTGAAAGACAACTAATACAAGAGCAGAATGAGCAGGTGTTGCAGTGGGTATGTGGTGCTGCAGTTGAATTGCAGCTGAATTGAAGTTTGTTGGTTTTGCAGTGATCAATTGGGAGTAGTTTTTTGGTTCTACAGTGAGCAATTGGGAGTAGGATGGTTCTGGTGCTGATAATGGATTGCTAGTGGGGTTGTAGAGTGGATTTAGGAGTAGTTTGTTTGTTCTGCAGTGAGCAATTGGGAGTGGGATGGTTCTGTTATTGATAATGGATTGCTAGTGGGGTTGTAGAGTGGTTGAATCAGAGGAGATATTGAAGTCTGGAACTAATAAATGAAGTTGTATATGTTTTGGTAATGAATGAATGATGGAATGGTTGCAGTAGTTGATGTTGGTGCAGTGAAGGTGGTGGTGATTGCAGTGTTTGCAGCAGTGTTTGTGGTAGTGGTTATTGTGGTGGTGGCAGTGGTGGTGATTTTCCTTAAGACAACTTGTGCAAGTTTCCTCCATATACCGAGACAACTTGAAAAAGTTGCCTCCATATACCGAGACAACTTGAACAAGTTGCCTCCATATATGGGGGCATATTTGTCCAGTTACCTCCATATACGTCTATATAGGAAGAAAACTATGGAGCTGAGAGTGCTGGATAGTACAATTACAGATAAGATGATGGATGAAGTTGTTTACGCTGTGTTGATGTTGACTAGAATTGATGATGCTATGGAGATTAGAAGGCATAATATAAGAAGACAGTGAAGAAGATAGTTATGTTGCTGATGCTTATGCTTTGAAGTCAAAAGAATAGATGAATGCTTAGGAAGTTGAGCTGGAACTGAATATGTATCCGGGCAGTGAAGAGCAGAACAAGGAGTTGTTGATGCTTGTGTGTTGCTGATGGTATTTGAGTAAGGGCATGGAAGTGACTGTAGCTGTTGGCTCATGTTGCAAGTGTGCGTAGATAGTTGTGGTCATGAAGCTGTTGCAGGTAGAGTTGTGGTCATGAAGCTATTGCAGTAGTAGAGATGGAGGATGTAATAATGTCTGGTGGTGGTCCGAATTGTTGGTTGTGCGCTGAAAAGAAGATATGAAGTAGCAGGTGTTGGTATGTGATTTTGATATGTTACTTTGTATTGACGAATCTGTGGTGCAATGGTAGCACAACTGACTATATGTCAGAAGATGTGTGTTCGACTCACACTAGGTTCACTTTTTTGTGTACAATTTTTATTTTTTTGGAGAAAACTTGTGATAGTTGCCTCCATATATGAAGACAACTTGTGCTAGTTGCCTCCATATTTGGAGACAACTTGGGATAGTTGCTTTCACTTTTGAAGACAACTTTGTGTTAGTTGCCTCAGATTCGGAGACAACTTGAGTTAGTTGGCTCCATTTTGTTTTCCAATTTGTTCATGTACACTATTTATCGGAGACAACTTGAGCTAGTTGCCTCCACTTTTGGAGACAAATTGAGCTACTTGCCTCCGATATGGACACTATTTATTGGATACAACTTGAGCTAGTTGCCTCCACTTTTGAAGACAACTTGAGCTAGTTACCTCCGATATGGACACAACTTCAGTAAGTTGACTCCACATGGTAGTGGTGGTCGTCGGCGGCGGTGATGGTGGTTGGCGGTGGCGGCGGCGGGTGACATTGGCGACGGCGGTGGACATTGGTGGTGTTGGTTAGCGGCGGCAGTGGTTGGCGGTGTTGGTGGACAGAGGTGGTGGATGGCGGTGGTAGAAAGTGGTGGTGGTGGTTGGCGGTGGTGGACAGTGGTGGTTGGCGGTGGTGGTCGTCGGTGATGGTGGTCGTCAGTGGCGGTGGGCGGCGGTGGACATTGGTTGTGGTGGTTGGCGGTGGAAAGTGGTGGTGGGCAGTAGAGGCAGACTTTTTTTTTTTTTTGAATAGTGGTTAGTGGTTTTGTATATACAAAATAGGGTATTTTAGTAATGTATTAAGCTTAGGGGTATAATTTAAGTTGGAAAGGGTATTTTTCAATAGGTCATACTAGGGGTATATAGATAATGTTCCCTTTTTTCTTTTAACAAAAACCAAATTTATATTGCAAGGAAAGACAGTTTACATCATAAGGTAAGTGAGGAATTAGCAACTCAGGTGGATTAACCACCATTCTCACAAAGTTGAAACCTGCGAACTGCTTTAGCTAGAGCATCTGCAGATTTATTAGCACTTTACATACACACAAGACCACCCAGAGTTACATTGTTGATTAAACAAACTGACACACCTATTTAACAAAGAACTAGAATGTCAAGGAGGCAGAGGTAACCCAACAGTTTATACTGAACTAAATTTTTACAGTCAAAATCAAATATAACCTTATTCCATCCGTTAGAGCCCACAACATAGCTTCAAGAAATCCCCAAGTTTCTACCTGATTAGGATGTATAGCTCTCTTTAAGAGTCCTCTTCCTGCAATATATGCTCCAGTAGAATTTCTCAAAATCATAGCAATTCTAGCTAAATGAAAACTTATTCCAAATGAAGCATCAATATTCATCTTCAAAATGTCTGGCGGTGGAGAGATCCAATGATGCATACGACCTACATGATGTCTAGAATGCCTTATATGATGAGATGCTGAAACAGTAATAGTAGCAATATCAGTTAAGTATTTGAACAATGGATATAACACAAAATTAACATTTACTGCTGCTTGTTGAAAAGTAACTTGGCATCTAAACTTCCGTATGTGCCAAAGGATAGTTGATATTCCATGAATAGAAAGAGCTTCAGAGGAAAAGTTGATTGCTGCATCAGTAGAGGTCCAAGAAGCAAACCAATCATTCAGAGTTTGAAATTGATAAATATAATGATAATGCTGGGGTAGACAAATTCTCCATATAGCTTTTGCAAAAGAACAACCAAAGAACAAATGGTTGATATGTTCAATATGAGATGAGTTACAGAGGATGCAACTTCTTTCAACTATATCAGTATGATGCAAGTTAACTCTAACATGTAAAGCATTGTGAATGAATTTCCATAGAAAAATTTGTAGTTTGTATGGAATGTATAATTTCCAGAAATTGAGCCAGAAATGGGTATTGAAAGAATAAGTTGAAGGTGTTGCATTAACATTATACAAATGGTTATAAGTAGATCTTGTTGTAAATTTACCAGTTGATGTGAGTGGCCATATTAAAGTATCTTCATACTGCAGATCTATCGGAATGGTTAAAATAGAGATTACCTGAGTCGTTGTAAAGAGTTTATGCAAAAGAGGAATATCCCACTGAGAAGTACTTGAAATCATTAACCGAGACACCCATTGAATATCATTAGTATTTAACTCATCCCAATTATATAAAACCCCTGATTCACTTGGAATCCAGTTATGTTTCCAGATGTTAATGGTATCACCTCTACCAACCTGCCATTTACTTAATTGTTGAACAATTTGAACTCCATGAGCAATACTCTGCCATATCCAACTAGAGTTATTGTGAACCGGAGGAGGTTCATACTTCATATCATGATAAGGTAAGTATTTGGCTTTTAACAGTTGAGCATAAGGTTCTGCTGGGTTATGAATCACATTACATGCTAATTTCGCTAACATTGCAGAGTTATAATGAGTTAAATGCTTTAATCCTAGTCCTCCAAATATTTTGGGAAGTATCATGTTATTCCAGTTAATAAAATGTCTATTATTATGACAAGAAGAATTATTCCACCAATAGTTCCTTTATATTCGATCCATTTCTTGAATAGTTGAATCTGGAATTCTAAGAACTTGCATATGATAAAAATTCATGGTACTCAAAACAAAATTAAGTTGAATAGTCTTACCAGCTTGATTTATGATCTTACTACTCCATCCTTGAAGTCTTGCATTCATGTGATCCAAAATAGGTTTACAATTTTGAGTTCTTGAGCGACGCGGAAGAAGTGGAATGCCCAAATAATTTTTCACCAAGTCCCATTGTCTTCATCTAGAGAATATTTGAGAACTGAATTCTTTGAGCAGAAGAGACATTTTTACTGAAAAGATTGTCAATTTCTGCAAATTGATAACCTGACCAGAAGCTGAGCTAAACTGATTAAGAACATCCTGAAAATGTCTAAGCTGTGATGGAGAAGCTTTTAGGAAAAGTAAACAATCATCGGCGAAAAATAAATGGCTGACTTCTAAAGAGTTTTTCACAACCTTTATTCCTTTTAAATACCTTGTATGATCTGAGACTGTTGATAGGTGTTTAAAATACCTAATTTTATATTTAGTATTTATACTTTCTTTGCGAGTTTTCTTGTAAATTATGTATCTTATGTTTGCTTTTGAGTGTTTTTAGGTGTTTTGGAGTCATTGGAACAAAAGGACGTGGAACTTGCTTAATTCCAGGATTTCTTCTTAATCATCTTGAAGAGAACGAAAATATGAAGCTAGCGGCGAAAGAACGAGGTCAATCCGACGTCGTATGATAAAGTTATGAGCAAAATTTATAAATAAGCTTGTCAATTCCATGTAACTGACAGAAGAAGAAGAGTTAATGAATTATGGAGGAATCTGAATTGTCAGTCTCCCAGGACCGACATTAGAAAGGAAAATGTTATCACCACGGGTGGCCCATATCCAGGCACTGGGTGTCAATAGTAATTCCATGTGTTGTAACCAATGTAGTTAATATCGGATATCGGTTCATCTCGGCCGGGACCGATACACTGGTACGATTTTATATCGGGGATATTATCGTTGAAATATCGGTTCTAGATTTAGAGACTATAATTTTATATTAAACATTTTCTCCACACATTTTCGGATAAGATATAATAGATAACATCAATTTTATCAAAAAAACAAAAGAGTAACTTTAGTAACTTGCTTCGAGAGCTACATGCACCTCTACTACCACCTGGAAGACTTTCTTCGCCAAAATTAACCTTAAACTTTATAGAAAACGACCAATACCGTCTCATATCGGGAAATGTAGGAAAATTTCGTATCTACCGATACGGCCGATATTTGACCGAAATGGCCGATATTCGACCGATACGGCCGATATTATCGGGCGAATATCGTATCCCCTATATCCTTCTTATCGTATCATTCTGGGCCGATATCCGAAATATCCCCGATATATCGGCCGATACGGCCGATATTGACTACAGTGGTTGTAACCCAACAAAGGTCGAGAGAGGGAGAGTTAGGGTTCATTTCCCCCATTTCTCCTCCTTTTCTTTATCTACTCTCTGCTACTGCTCTGTGAAGAAATGGAGGCGCTGTTAATGGCGGAAGTCGAGAAGAATTATGAATAAGAGAAGTGAGGAGGAGAGATGATGGGATTCGAAGCTGGAGTGATGCAAAATTAGGGTCTTGATGGAATTGAAGAAAGGGGATCTGCTGTTAATTTGATGGCAGAAGAAGATTGATGGAAAATTAGAAGGAACTGAAGATTGGGTTCAAGTTATTAACCGAGTTGAGTGTAAAGATGATGGTGTTGTGCTGGTTCCAGTGGTTACAGGGATGGTGTTCTTGCAGATGAAGATTACAAGGGTTGCTGTTGGTTGGCTGGACAGAGTTTATGTGCTTGGTTATCAGCTGGAGATTGTCAACGTGATGCTAAGATGTTACAGATGAAGTGAACCTGGGGTTTGAGATGAATTTCTCTATGGGTTTGAAATTGTGAGCTAATGGTGCTATGTTGCAGGTCTGAACTGTAAATTCTGAGACAACAAAGGAGATATGGCTTGAGTTGGTCGTGCTGATGATGTTTGCAGCTGAGAAGAATTGATTGATGTGTATGAATATGTTACAGGGAAATGGTGCAGTAAAGCAACACAGCGCCTGAGTTTAAATGGGTTCACAGGATTGGTTTTACGGCAGCGGCTAAGTGGTGTTCTCAACACCAACTGGAATTAGAAGCAGAGCAGAATGAGATGGCTTGGTAATGTCAGTAAGTAAAGGAGACTGCAGGTGAAAGGTGTTAGTGGCCTGAAAATCAAGAACTGAAGTCCTCTTGAGGTGTTGCAATAGATGAATGTTAGGAACTGTATGAAATGGCTTGATTAAATGTGCAGGGAAGAGCCAGAATTTGGCCAGGAAAACAGCGAGAAACAGATGAGACTTTGTTGGATTTTCTTTCCAACGAGTTGACTCAGTGATTTTCGATCCGACTCAACTGACCAGCTTGATCCAGAGAAGGACTTGGACCTGTACTAACTGGGCTTGGGTAATGGACTGGAAGAGAGTTTGGCCGTGAGTTAGTTTTGGAGATCGATAGCCAGATGAGAAAAGAAGTATAAAAGGCTCTCTTTACTACTCTAATGTTCGCTTCTCCTCTACTTTTGTTTCTAGGGTTTCACATGATAGTTCTTCTTTGCTTTCTATGATGATTTCCATAAACACAAGTAATTGATTTTGTTATTGGTTAAAGATGCAGTTGGATTTTGCAACCAAGTTATGATTTTTATGAATTAGTTTTCTCTCAATATTATCGTTTGATTTCTACCGCGTATAATAATTGCATGATTGATGTATTGCAAGATGATTTAATGTTTGTTTGGTTGAGTCTAGGATTGATTGAACTCACATCCATATCTATAGCTAATTTAGGGTTCATCATCGAGTGATAACCTTGAATACGAGTAGCATGATATGATTACGGTTTGTAGCGATACACTCTTGTAATCACATATAGAAATTGACCTTTGTACAAATTGTCATGCGCAATGTATGACAATTGCATTGATTAGCCTATTTCTTAAACTTAATGCTCCTAGGAATTGAACTTAATTAGCGCAAGGCGTTAGGTTATTCTTTAGGTAGAATTCACATTCGCAGCTTTAATGTGTTTGTTGATGAACTTAGGAAATTGACGGAGTATTCTTGCAATAAGGTATTCTAGGGCTTTTGATGATAGAGAGATTAAATACGAATTCTATTCATACATTCAAAAACTTGTTTACAATTGAAGACGAAACCTTTATCCAATATTTTCTCATCCTTGATTTGCGTGCTTTATTGTTTTGTTTGCTTTTATTTTACTTTTAGTTTATAAAAATCAGAAAACCCCCCTTGTTAATTATAGGAAACCATAACATATTGACAACCCAAGACCTCTCTGTGGGAACGATCCTTTCTTGCCCTTGCTATATTATATATTTTAAGTTGTGAGAAAGTAATATTATTTTTGACGCATACGACAGCGATCAACTGTATGATTCTTGAAAAAGCTTCCATAACAAATAGAAAAAGGTAAGGCGACAAAGGATCACCTTGTCGCAGCCCACGAGAAGGAGTAAAAGAAGCTAAAGGACATCCATTAATAAGAAGTGAGATACTTGAAGTAGTAATACACTGCTGAACAAGATGAATCCAGTCCTCATGAAAACCAAGAGACCGAAGAATATCAAACAGAAAAGACCATTCGAGTCTGTCGAGTGCCTTCGACATATCCAATTTAAGTCCAATATATGAAGTTTTACCTTTTGTTTTTTGTTTCATTATATGGACTAGTTCATGAGCCATGATGATATTATTATGAATATGTCGACCTGCAACATAAGCACCTTGGGTTGGGGAAATGATATCTGGTAAGAGAGGTTTAAGTTGATTGGAAATCAGTTTTGAAATAATCTTATAACTAACATTGCACAAGCTAATTGGCCTGTAACCACTAAGGGATTGTGGGTTGGGATTTTGGGTATCAGAATTTGAAAAGTACGGTTAATCTCTTTCAACACAAACTTATGAATGAAAAAAGTGTTGAACCATTGATATTACCTCAGCACCAACAGTAGTCCAGCAATGTTGATAACCCTGCTTGAAAGCCATCATTTCCTGGAGATTCCCATGGCCTGATCTGGAAAACGACATCTTTGATCTCTTCTGCTGATGGAACTCGAAGAAGATTGTCATTGTCTGCATCTGTGATACATTTTTGAAATTGAGACAACAGAGGATTATCTGAAACAGGTTTAGAAGAAGTTGAGATAGTAGAGAAATGTTGCAGAAGAATGTTCTCCATATCTTCTTTGTTGTCATACCAAATCCCAAAAGAATTCTTAATTGTGAGATCTGATTTTTCTTTTTATTGTAGTTTGCTTGAGAGTGGAAAAATGAGGTATTTCTGTCAGCATCATAAGAATGTATTTCTGCTTTTTGTCTGTAATAATCCTTTTGAATATGTGACCAATGTTGAAGATCATTAGTTAGGTTACAAACATCTGGGTAATTGGTTGGAAGGTTCTGGTTATAACAAACATTAAGTAGATGATTAAGGTTTTGAATATTAGATTCTATGTTTCCAAAGGAATGTTTCTTCCATAACATAAGTTGATGTTTAGTAAATTTTAGTTTAGAAGTAAACTGATAGGATGGTGATCCTAAAAAAGTTTGCGACAAACTATCATTTATGATGTCAGAGCATGAAGAATGAGATAACTAACATCCGTACAAACGAAAAGGGCTATTTCTATGACCTAATTCTGGAAGTGGATAAAAAAATAGGTGAGTGATCCGAAGCTACAGGAGGGAGATGCTTTAAAAAACCGTAGAGTAACTGTTCAACCATAAAGTGTTAACCATAGCCCTGTCGAGTCTAGATGCAGTATACTCACTTTCTGATCTGTTATTCGACCAAGTAGTTGAATGACCAGAAAAACCCAAATCAATTAAGCCTAGTTGCTGGATAACAGGCCTAATAATGCGAGAGTGTTGATGATGTGAAACATGAGAAGAAATTGTTTTCGAGACATGGTGAAATTTAAGTTTCCAATTAGTAACCAAGGAAGATCTACATGAGGTTGCATTTCTAAAAGATAATTCTACTATTCTTGATTTTCTAAAGAATCACAAGCCCCATACATACAAGTTAACAAAATATCCGAATGATGCGAATGAGTGTGGACTAATGCATGAATAGTATGTCTAGTTGTATGCATTATATTAAGATCGATGCCTTGTTTCCATGCCAGTAAAATACCACCAGACAGACCAACTAACGAAGCATACCAAACATTAGGATATTTAAGCTGTTGCATATATAAATGCATAACAGAATTCTGATTTTTTGTTTTCGAAAGAAATAAAATATCTGGGTTATTAATTTTAATACAAAAATGCAGGTAATCCCTAGTAGAAGGATTGCCAAAACCTTGGCAATTCCAAGAGAGAATTTTCATGATGGAAAACAATAAACAAAAACAAGCAGTAGGAATGAAAAGAAAATAAAGTAAATTAAGAATATTTTTAAAAGGGTTATAGAAAGAAACCTGTTGTCCAGCATTACTGATAGTACGATTCAGAAGATGATTTGTAGTAGAAATGTCTGAGGAAGCTGGCTCAAAGTTATCATTGGTATTAGCTTCAGTAAAATGATTACCCCTTGTTGATTTATTTCGAGGCTGACTTGTAGAAGCTTGGTTAGACTCATCATAAAAAAGTACCACAATACTAAGATTTCGACATCTTTTAAGACGGATAAAGGTACGGTTGATAGAAGCAGTACTTGAAATAGCCGTATCTAAATTCTGATATGGTAATGCTCTGTTAGCTGGTGCAATGTAAGAGTTCGACTGCGAATCTATAGCTGTAAAGTAAGACAAAAGCATACCATCCAGAGGCCCAAACTCAAAAGAAACTGGTTCTCTAAGATTAAATCTTCGTTGATGACCATGTTGCATATACAGATTAGCCAGCTCTTCTGGATTGCGAACATGCAAAACTATTTGTTCAACAGCAGGGCCAAGATTCCTTATAGTGCTTTCCATATTGATACGCCTAGTCTTCCGATCATTACACATATCGGAATCATGATTTGGTACACGACATGCTGGACAGAGTTTGTAAGGTTGCTTCTCAAAGAAAAATCCTATCCAGCGAGAAACACCTGCAGCATTAGCAGCATGAATACCTTTCAGCATCGGAGAGTTAACATTCATTTGTATCATGGCTCTGAATTTTTTAGAAGTAGTTGTATGGACTCCATCCGTCTCAACAACAATTGTTTCCCCAACAATATCAGCAAAAAGCTTTAAAATTTCTAGGTAAGTGAATTCAGGGAGAAGATTTTTAAATTCCAACCAGAAAGGAGAGGTATCAAACTTCAGGTTTTAATAAGGGTATGAAATATGCCAATATCTAAGAACTATTAGATGACCATCAAAATTCCAAGCACCTTCAAACAAAATTGCTTCTTTATCTTCGTGGTATAAAATCTAATAGAAAAAATATTAGGATCAAGAGCTCTAACTATTAGTTTCCAATTATTATTACGCTTTAGATGAGGCCAAATAAACTTAACAGCTTTTTCTGCACTCTGCCACAATATGATACCAGGAGCATAAAGCTTACCAGCTAAACAAAATTTTCAGTCTTTGATGGCTTGAGAAAGAGCAGTAGTTGAGTGAGTTACTACTCTAGCTTTAGAGGGAGTAAATTTTTTTTGCTATAAATGTGAAATCCTAATTCCAACTTCCTCGCTTTAGTGTGGTGAATGCACTGATCTTTCTCGTGAAAAAGGAGCATCAGTCAGGCTCATGCCGTTCTTTCCTCGCATTATGCTCTGTGCTGCAAGTGTCCGGTACAATCTCCCCTAATTTTCTTATCGATTTAACTTCCTTTTATAGCCATGTCCAATTCGCAATTGTTGCAAGACTATTTCAAAGTATGAGCATGCCTACGTCAAACTGATCGATAGGAAGTATGAGCATCCACCGAATGGACTACAACTTACCTCATCAAGTACGGAAACAATCATCTATTGCCTTGATTTGTCAATCCGGATGATATGAGTTATTATAATTTCGCAATTACCTCGCAATTAGATAATATAAGCGACAAAGTGCTGGACCACTAATGTTGCAACTCATTGCGGCTGCCTACGTACTCTTATCCATACCTTAAAGGGATAAAACACAAACCGTATTTCATCGGTATCACTAGAAACTAAAGCCAATTCGTGTTGCAAGGCCAAAGCAAAGCCTAGTCCGTATAGGCCGAAGGGACTTTCGCAGATATGCACAAGTCTGTGTATAACAAATACTTCCCTGAGTAAGCATCCATGGATAGTAATGCTTCCTTGAGGAATATTTTCATCCAATTCCGACATTAATGCTCCTTGAGGAAGCTACATAGGTGTTAGAGCATTGCTCGGCCAAACTCACAAGTTTTGGTATGTCAAGCTTGTTGTCAATTTTAGTTGATCAAAACTATGTCTTGGTTTAGTATACTAAAGTCAGCATGGGACTAGGAATAAAGCATTTTAGTTGAGTATCAGAATTCATTAATCGACCTTGAAGAACAAAAACTGAAGATGGCGTCAACGAAAACTTCATCAACAAAGGTATGTGAAGACTGACTATCTTATTTACTCATATTATCTACCATTCTATCTACTGGGACAATTCGTATGACTTTAGTATAATGATCAACATTTACAAAGAAGAATACAAGCTAAGATGTAAGTCAAGTTAGTTCTTAAAGTTCACAAACTATTTTACAAGTTCACGAACATGAACTTATGAATATAAAAGACTCGATTTTTAATCTCAATTAACTCGCGTATATGAACTGAATTGCACAGTTCAGGAACTAGTTGATTTTGAGATTGTGTTGAAGACTATTTAATTCAAAGGCACACAAACTTATTTATACAGTTCACGAACTAGCTGATTTTGAATGTTTCATGTACACAATTTTTTTTGAAAGTTCGCGAATTTGTAAAAATCAAAAGGTTCCGAGTTACGAGACGAATTTGAGATCACTAACTGTTTTGAAAGTTCATGAACTGATTCGTTCATGTGATATATTACTCTAATTATGCTTGATGATTTCAAAACCACTTAACCATGGCTCTATGGAAAACCATTTAGTACATTATCGTTGCACATATCTTATTTGTGATTCAAAGCAAACTTCTCAAATGGTTTTATGCATAATCTATGTGCGAAAGTTTAGCTTGCTTGAATACAAAGCAATTTGTAAACATGAAAACTAGTTCGTAAACCAGCATGTTTCATCAATATAAATAGAAGAATCCCTGCACATTATAGAAACTCAATCCTGATACTTATGTGGCATATCATTCGACTAGAGTCGTCCTCCAAAAACCTATGTTTCTTCTGGTGAAACTGTATTAGGTGACGACTTTGAAATACTTCACTATGGGATTTGTGAAGCTCGGTCATACTATCTTTTACCGGATAGTTCTTGTTATTAGGATCTTGTTCTTATTGATCTTCTAGTTTCCAAACTATAGATCAGAAACGAGATAAATAGAAACCATAAAGTTCTCTTTGTCTCAAAATTTGTGATTGCACAATATAGATATCCAAATCACTTCTGGTTTGATTTGTTTAAATTGTTCTTGTGGGGTGGTAGTGATATAGGTTTTTTCTTTGATAAGTCTAAGTGTTCCAGATCCTTGAGGTTTGTTATACTAGCAAACAGATTTTCAGACTTTGATTGAAACATATCAATAGGATCTCCGTTAGAGGAAAATTAGTTAATAATCTTCTAAAGAGAACTGTTGTTATACAAGAAGACTTACAAGAGAAACTTATAAAGAGAATTGAGATTCAACAAGGAGTTTTAAAGGTGTTTGAATACCATTGAAGCAAGGAAATTTTGTGGGTATACTTTGTCTCTATTATATCTAGTCTGAAGCCTGATAGGATGCAAGAGGTGTAACAACTTAAAATCAGTGTTTGTTCAAATATGGGCTGGGTCCCGAGGTTTATCAACACATTTCAGTTTTTCTCGTTAACAAAATTTCCGGTGTCTTTTGTTATTTTTTTCGCATTATATTGTTCAACTTTGTAATAGAAATATAACGTAGACAGTTTTTAAGCCTAAAAGACTGTATAGAACCTACAAAATTTATTCTTGATAATACGTATCTCGAAAGAAAGATTACAGGACTTGTTCTTGTTGAAATTTGATTCTATAACAGTTGGGTTACATACTAGGTTATTACTTGGATATTGTTTTTTGAGATCGTCCAAGTTGAACTTGTCTTCAAATCAGGTACTTACTGTTGATTTATTATACATGCCATAAGCCAAGCAGAATTCTGATAGATTGAATGTTATTATACATGCCATAAGCCAAGATCTCCAACATAATGTGACTACATGTGAAACTTTGAAAGAATATTGGGACATCTTGGAGACTGTGTTCGAAAAGAATACCTCAGGAAAAAAAGCAAGTCTCCAAAACCTAACATATAACTGAGAAAACCTTCGTATGTCGAATGATAGTACCTTTGAATAATTTAACCAAAAACTCTCTCAAATAATTAACTCCTCACATTTGTTAGGAAGAACTAAGAAAGATATTGCGCATAAAATTTTCAGGTCTCTACATCAAGATCCGAGTCTAAAAAGCATGCCATCACATAAGCAAACGACCTTTCAAAGCTAACAAAGAGTGATAAGTTGGTAAATTAAATATCTTTGATAATGAACACCAGTCTGAAAAAGACAGAAGTATTTGTCTTAAAGGTGTGAACAACACTAGTTCCTCTAAGGATAAATCTAGAGTGCTAGAGACCAAGGATGATATTGCACAACAATTTAGAAAATTCTCGAGAAACATAAAAAAGAGTTTTTCTAAAGATACATCATCTTCTTATCATAAGTTTCTACCTTGTGTTGATAATGATGTTCAATGCTTCAATGTCGTGGATTGGGACACTTATCATCTACATGCCCTAGCAGAGACTAAAGGAAACCATCATACACTGCCACTCTTGTTGATATGCCTAATGGTTATTATAAAGAGTGTAATACTGACAATATTTTCTTTATAAGAGGATATTCTGATGAAAAATCAAAATCAAGGTCCGAAAATCCTCATAAAAACATCTTGAATGAGTCTTCTAGTCAAATTTTTGTTGATGATGTAGAAAATGTTAATAATTTGGAAACATGTTTGGAAAAACAGTTGGATGAACTTTCTGGTGAAAGTGACTCAGATCTTGAAAGATATGTTGATGAGGAAGTCTCAAGTTTTGTTAAGCTTTTGACTCCTTTATTGAAGAAGAATATGATGGCTTCTTGTCTCATTCCGTATCTTACTCATCTATCTCGAGAAAAAAAAGAAATTTAGAAGGATTTAAGAAGGTCTTGATTGTGATCATCGCATATTAATTCTATTCCGAAAATTCATAAAGAATGCCTAAGTTCCAAGAAACTTGAGCATGATCATATTCACCGAGATTTCTATAAGTTGGATGAAAAACTGGATGTAGCCGAAGACAAACAAAGTGCATATGTTTCTTGAGAAGAATGCCTTAAGGATGACTTAGCTATTGCGGTTGAAAAAACAAAGATGTTGGAAGAAGGAAATATGAGTTCGGAAGAAATATGAGTTCGGAAGCTCAGACAAATTAACCTTGATATTATGGTCATATATAAATCATCTTGATTTTTGTAGGACATCCTACGCATAAATTCTCTATTATAATTATTATTAGGATTTCCTTTTCCTAGTTCTAGTTTATTTATGAATTTAGGATTTTCTTTTCCTAGTTTAAGTTTGTTTCTTAGTTTAATTTGAATTCTTTTTTTGTTGTCCTAGATATATTTAGAATTATTGAAGCATATATAACAAGGCCTAACATCGTAGAGAAACACAATTCTACAACCAATATTATTATTTGATTAATATCAAAATTATCTTCTTAGTTATTATGTTTATTTTGTTATTGATTTTGTGAATCTATTGATCTCACATTAGTTTTCATTATTTTTTGGATCTTTGATCCAAATTCATATGCTTCCGTTACGCTAAGTAAAAATCAGATCCACAATTGAGATTCTTCATTTATTGTCTTGGCTTTGTTTCTGTCCATGGTTAAGAGACTCCATTGAGTGCTTTAAATTTAAGTTCTTCATTATGGATAGAAAATTTCATACTACTTTCAGAATAGGTGGAAAGAATGATGATTTTATTCTTAATTCACCTCGTCCGAGAAACTATGTGTATATTACAACGGCAAACTACTTCAAGAAAATAATTGTGGTGAATGGGATTTTAATGACGCTCTTCTTGAATTTAATTTCCACAAAGGTCAGTATCGTAGTTTTTCTTATTGTGAAATATCTTTTATGGATAATTGTCATGCGTCATTGGGTGAAACCTAACTTTCGAGTTTAGATGCTATTTACAATGAACGTATGCATAGTTTTGATTTTCGTCATGGAAATTTTTTGCATCGTTTAATGGGATCACGTAATTCTTCCGATTAATATGCACTTGCTCAAATTCTTTTGACCCAACAAACACCATTAGAACATAAGATTGGAAATTTTATGCCAAATTCAGGAAAAGGCTCGATGAGATGTTTGATAACGTTGTAGAGAAATATAGGAAAAAAGTACATTGACAACGATCCATGTTTCATATATTTTACACCAACGTCAACTTCACAAGTCCGTACCTTAGATGAAGAAGAAAATAAGGGAAATGAAGAGCATTATAGTTTTATTGAAACCAAGCACACACAATGCCCTTTTTTGCTTCCCCTGTCACAACTACTCATACTCCTAAGAGTGTGCATATTCACCAGAAACTCGATGATTCTTTTAAGAATCCACCTCCATGTCTTGAGATTGTTGACGTTTATAGTACTCCATCAATTTTGTTATGCCAAAGTCAAGCTTCCTAACATCAACTGTTATGTTAGGTTTTTGAATTTTCCTATTTTATGGCATATACAATTGAAGTTACGTAAGCACTCAAAGAACATCGTTTGTTGGGATGGACACTCCCAATACGTATCAAACTCGAGGGAAATTTATTTTAAAGAAGGCGGGAATGATCCTTCTTATAAAACACCTAAGCGAATTCAAAAACGAAAATGTATCACCAAGATGATTTTCCCAAATCTCATCATTTTACAAAACAATCAGCCACACATATAAAAAAATCAAAGAAAAAAAATAGCTCGGGCTTATTAAATTCTAGACTGACCTTGTTATCTAGTAATAGAGAAAATTTGTTGTTGTATTAAGGAATGTATTTGACAAACTCTCTATGATCATAACTTCTTTGAGCTGATTCTGGTATAACTAGTTTATCTTCTAAGTCGATCAACAAAAGGCAAAATGCTGCAATTCCGGATACTTCTTCTTCAAATTTGGCATACTCCTTTCGCTCATATTTATCTTTAGTTCGCATCCTATTAAGGTACTTGGCAAGGATGTCAATACCTTTCCGATCAACTGATAACAAATACACATCCTACAAACGAGAAATAACAAGTAATTGACCAAATTCAAATAATTTTTTTGAAATATTAAACTTTAACTCTCATTACTTACAACTGGTTTTACAATGGTTGTTTTTAAGAACTCAAAAAGAATACAACACAATGCAGCACATATAGCTTTTGTTTGCTTGATCCCATCAAATATCTTTTCAGTATATGGTGCTGTATTTTTCAGGAAAATATCCCATCTGAGCATATGAAGGCAGAAACGAAGTAGTAACTTAATTGCGATACTTACACAATAAATCTTCCTTATATCTCTGTGATTCATCCATGTCAACATCATTTTAGTTCCCACTAATATCGATATAAATACTTGATCTGTATAACATCTTATAACATGTTTCTCTTATTATAAAACAAAAAAAAACTATAAACAAAGTATATATATATATATATATATATATATATATATATATATATATATATATAGTATTATAAACCTGGAGAAATATACAATGTGATTGTGCCAATCATAATTTTTTTGTCTATAAAACATAAACATGTGGTGGAATGACATTCAAAAATAGTTGTATGGTGAGGTAGAAAATTGTGTTGTCAATGTATTATACAACGATTCTAAATACATAAAACACTAGTACCTTACTTGATATCAAATTTATGAAGCTCGTATCTATCAGTTCCTTCTTCCAATATCAAATATATTTTCAGGTCTCTGGGATCTTCCTGAAGATATTCATCAAGTTGAGAAACACAAGGACAAAACACGCCAAAAGAGCCACGTTTCTCCATGAGCATTCTACATTAAAAATAGACCAGTATTGAGGATTTTACTTCAGCGGCCAATAAGAAAAACAAGAACACTACCATATTATGCGTGCCATATTTTGGAACATATAGATAAGTTGTTCCTTGATCGAGAAAATATAAATTCTCCGGTCCTTCTCCACAAACCCCCGCTCCACTATAAATAAATAAAGAAGTAATAATTAATTAAGAAAAGGACTAATTTGTTTACTATTTCTATCTTATTTACTACTCCTCTATTCTAATTTTACCTGTCTTAAAATAATTGTCATCTTATGTTTATAATGATACTTTTCATTAAACTATCAAATACACTCTTAATTTTTTATAGTTATAAACTTGTTTTTATAACCTAATCTTAAATCTTAAATCGTATCTCCATAATTAAAGAAATACATTCATATATCTTTCCTATTTATCTAGTTCCTTTTTTTTAAATAATGTTTATAATTACAAATGTTAGCTTCTTTATACTACTAAAAATATTTCTATACTACACATGTTTATTTTTATTTTTAGCAATGATATAATATTTAATAAGGGTAAATTTGGATATTCCTCTGATCTCCTTAATATTTTGATTTTGTAAAAGTGGACTAATAAAAAGAATACAGAAGGAGTATAATTTTTCATACATTTTTATCACCAGATCAATTTGATATAGATGTGACCTTTCCCAATTTATCTAGCTATTAAAACTACCCTTCTACCAATGATAAAACTACTAACATAACCCCCTGATCTAGCAACACGAAATTCAGGTTCATGACATTTCCTACGAGCAGGTCCACTCCCCTTACAAAGAACTTTTTTCCAATTATAGATATTTGTTGGTGAGTACCACCAACCCCATGACTGACTTAAAATAATTTCATATCTTTTGAAAACATTTGACCTAGATGAACCCAGTAATTCTGCAAAAGTGATTGAAATTTCGCTGGTAATGTAACTCTAACGAGAGATGGGGCTAAAAGAACAAAGCTACACCCAAAAACTCCAACTGCAGTATCAAGGTTATAACTCGATTTATGCGTGAGTACAAAGCTGCTTGTTAACTTCAGTTTCACATGGCATAATGATCCCATGATACCGGTTTACAATACCTCAGTTAAAAGACGATGAGTTGTCAACATATATTACCTTCACCACTACTCGAACTCCGCACTATACTATCAGGCTTTTTACCAAACAGTTCTTCATCCTTCTCAGCTGTAAAGATTTTCAGCAATTGAGTTGCCAATATTTTCCGGTACATAGTATCCCAGTGAAACAACCCTAACGAGAGATGGGGCTAAAAAACAAACCTACACCCAAAAACTCCAACTGCAGTATCAAGGTTATAACTCGATTTATGCGTGAGTACAAAGCTGCTTGTTAACTTCAGTTTAACATGGCATAATGATCCCATGATACCGGTTTACAATACCTCTGTTAAAAGACGATGAGTTGTCAACATATATTACCTTCACCACTATTCGAACTCCACACTATACTATCAGGCTTTTTACCAAACAGTTCTTCAGCCTTCTCAGCTGTAAAGATTTTCAGCAATTGAGTTGCCAATATTTTCCGGTACACAATATCCCAGTGAAACAACCCTTAGTTGACAGACAAACAAATGAAACACTGCATAACCAATCTGGCTGGTACCCATAAATTATTACCAATAAAATACTAGGATCACATATAAAAACATCACTTAATTACTAAAGCACCAATATACATGACATGCACAAAATTTTACCTGGAATTTATCAAGATGCAAGAACTATACACCAATTTACCTTCTTCTTGTATTATGTGTGCAGCCTCGCCAATTCGATGCAAGCAATTGGGCCAATTGCTTTGTTAATCAAAATGTCTTAGTAGATTTGTACTAAATAATTTTTCCCCTTTATGTTATAAATTGACAAAGGTTTCGAATAGGGATCATAATGAACAAATCCTTCAAAGATTATCAGGAATAAAGAGCCATACCAATTTTTTTTTATTTTTTATTACCACTAAGTTTTTCAACTTAGTAATTCATCCAGGAGAGGTTATCTAAAGGTACTTTCCTCACCTAAAGATTACACAACCGCACTTCCCACAAAGATATAACGTGTAAGCGCAAGTTCAAATTGAACTCTCCCCATTTATATCTTATTAAAAGAGAGCAACAAAAGTGACCTTTCTCATAAAAAAATGTTTTTTCTTAGATTTTAGAAATAACACAAGGAGATATATGAGCTAAGAATCTGTTAGAGCATTGCTCGGTTGAACCCACCAGTGGTATGTCAACATAGGTTGTCATATTTTAGTATCAAAACTCAAGAGTGTCTTGATTAAAACTACTAGAGTTAATTTCGTTAGGTTACTAGGAATACTAGAAATGTTGAGACATACAAGTATTACTCTGAAGACCCGAAGATTCTGAAGATGTATCGACATCAGCGAAGGAATCATCCTTATACTTGAGGTTATTAATATAAGACTTGACTTGTTTCCATTTCCATATCGTTGCTTTCAAGTCGTTTTGACTGAAAACATAACATGCGAAGTTATATACATGAAACTCTAGTATTAGACAACTGGATCTTCTTATTATGATCTAAGTCTTAAGGAAGAATACACAAGTTGTTTTATAACTCAGGCATATTAATTTATGAAGTATAGTTCTTATCTTTTGAACTTCATAATTGCGACATAGACATAATCTTTGTAACTTGTTACTAGATTGTGTAATGAACTTAGGTTTGATTTCATACCTAGAAAATTATGTTTAACTACATAGGTTCGAGGAAGTAGACTTACGAACTTGTTTCGTAGTTGAAAGAAACAATATGATTGATGGTCAGGTTTTCATTGAAGATCTAAGGTTGGACCGATCCTAACCTATATAGGGAATCAAGGTATAACCGATTCTTACTTATGTTGGGAGTCAAGGTAGACGAACATAGAACTCTCGTCCTATAGGTGTTCTTTTCCTAATCAACATGACACAAATGATAAAAAAATATATCTTAGTCACAACCTTCTATGAAGAGCATGATTCTCCTTCGATCTACCACTACAAACTAAGTTTTGAGAGGCACTGCCTCCGGTACTGAACTACATTACAACCAAAATAAGATGCCATTTTTAATTAATATGACTTTGGTGCATGAATTAGGGTGGAATCTTTCCAGAATTGATCTACAACAACTAGAATAGACCCTCCCGGCTAGACAGAGACCCAATACCAGGATCACAGACTCTTGCATGCTCTCGAAGGAATGCATTGGTAATGGCTCTATCCCTAAGACAATATGTCTTCACATCATCCTCCGATCATAGGCCAGCAAGAAGCTCTCTTGAGTAAAGCATTTATATGAGGAGTGCCTAGATGGACCTTTCCACTTTCATTTTTGTGCACTCCCTACCTATATTGGGAGTCAAGGTAGAACCGATCCTACCTACATTAGGAGTCATGGAAGAATCGATCCCAATGTATAAAACCGATTTCTTTAGTCACGTACACTTTAGGGTTTGCGTGATTTTGGAAATTGGGTTTGCAAAATAGGAAATTTCGACATAATGAGTAATTTGAACATTAGTTGAAATCTTATTTATTAAATTGTTCAAAGATATTCCTTGATACTCAATGTGATATCCCAAACAGAAATGTTTGAGAATCTTTTTGAGATTTTCAAATGTATATATTTTGTTTCACCAACAAGCAAAACATATCTCTGGAAAGATATATTAGTTAAGTGTTATATAATATTGAGTTGTCCAAAAGGGATTTCAGTTATACATTTGAATATTGGTTGGAATGTAGATAAAACCAAATTTAGGCGCTTTATTGTATACCTTGAGAATATTTTCGATTATGGAAATTCCTTGGTGTCCAAAATACCTTGGTCTATAAATAGTGAAGTTTATTTTTCTTACAAACTTATTCTAAGGCGGACATGGCATCTTTGTATTCACTGCGGTAGCCGACTAATAGTATTATTTGTAATACTATCTTAGAGAGGAGAGTAACCTAATTAGGCGAAATCTCTTACGTCCGCTAGTTTAAAGATTTCTTTGAGATCAGGAAGCATATACTAGTATTGTGGGTGGAAAACTAGAATTGCATTGTTATTTTAGTTTTCGATTATTGATTTGATTGACTAACGGTTGTTAACTCTTGATTGCACCTAGTTTGATTATTCTTGAGAGTATTCTCTTTTGACATAAGGTCACTCAAACTAAATCAAGAGATTAACGGTAGTTCAGTTTTTTCTTTAGATCTAACATTGACTTGTGATCATCCATTGTTAATAGATTTAGTTCTGTGCATGATCGATCATAAGTTGGAATTAAGTTTGGTTGTGCAGGTACAGAAGGAGAAATTGAAAATTTGAAAACAAGAAGATTTCTTATTAGTTTCGTATCTATGTTATTTGCTTCATGCACAAACTTGATCAGCTGGGATCCGATTAAATATGGTTTATCTTTGATAGACTTGTTATTTCTAGTTGTATTAGATCATCAAACTATCATTTGGTGGAATCATTATCCGAATATGAGAGTTTGTATACCTAGATATGATTAACTTGTTAATCCATATCTTGGTAGATCTTACTTAATAAATGATTTTATTATATTAAGCGGAAGAGCCTTTGTGAACTCAACTATAATATCTCTGATTAACTTCTTGAGATAGTAAGAGTGGTTACCAAATAAATTAGTTCTTTACTGTTTGGAAGACGATCAAAAGGATTTGAGTGCTTGAAGTCTTCACAACGGATGAAGTATCTTAAGAAAGTGGACTCTATATTAGGATTCACGTGCACTGGCCAGATTGGTTGTAGGCACAGGGATACTGAGGAAACTAGGTAAGTAGGGGTAGTTTACTTGGTCTCAACTATACGAAGTTGGTAGTGTTCTTTGTATAACGACTTAATTATGAGAGTATTCAAAACTGGACTAGGTCACGTGGTTTTTATGCATTTCTGGTTTCCTCGTTAACAAAATCTTGTTGTGTCTTTACTTTTACTTTCCACAATTATATTTATTGTTTTAGTTAAAATTGAAAGCAAATACATTGTCTGTTAATCCAACACTTGGGTTGGCCCTATAGTTGTGTTTGGTTTTGAACTAAAACTATATACAAAGTGTATACCTTGTGGTTTGATATCTTCTTGATAATCTCTGGATATATTAGATCATGCAAGGTACCAGACTTATAGGTTGATATCGAAAATATTGTGGCGTACTTGGTACCCTCGTCATTTCAACAGCTACAAGCTATTAATGCAAAAAATTAACTAAAGTTTAATAAAAAATTACACATAGTTGCTTTAATTAAACTGGAGGAAAATATGTAGGTGAAAAAATATAGCATCTACCTGAGAGCTGACAGATGAAGAATAATACAACTGAGAGGTGAAATAAGACTCAAGGTTAAATGTCGAAGACCTGTGTAGATGGTGGATTTTCGACAAGGGATAAAATCGTAAAACCATAATTATACGTGCTCCTGATCCAGCAATCAGATGAGTATTGAGGCTCATGTCTCTTATCGAAACTGTGAAAGCTCATGCCACAAGAATCTCTGACTGAGAATACTGTCTCTCAGAGTATATGTAGATGTGTAGTCTCTCAGCTGAGGCAACGACATATCTCATGAATACTGAGCCATTTCAATAATTACTTCTATATAAAATCGAAAGATTGGACGGCTCCTAGACATCTTTCCTTCTAGTATAGAGCAATAACGTCTTCAGGATGTAACAATATTTTCCCTGACTATATAAAAGAAATATGACGCTTCAACAAGCTCATATCACTCAATTCCTGAATAATTAATGCTCCTAGACGATCGTGCTAGTGTAGATCCCTCAATTAATTATTCCTAAATCATTAGATTCATTAACTGAATCCCTGCAAAATATTCTAGGTTTTTCATAATATTTCGTTACTTCAATTCATGGTTCTTCTCATCGGAATTCAATGGGTTAGTAATAAATATTCAACACACGAGCATCTGACCCACTATCGAGTACCTAAATGCATGAACGAGCATTCCAAGACATGAAGGAACAATGAACCTATGCAAAAATAGGAAGAAAATAATAAGTAACAAAATATTAATCAAGGCGCTGGGGACTGGGCCCACCGGCAGGCCGGTCGTGTCGTGGCCAGTCCCACACCCAATTTTATATTTTATCATATTTTTATTATATTCCTTGATCTCATGAAAATTCCCTCATTTGAACAAAATTAATTCGTTTCAAAGAAACTCCTCAGTTTTATGGTGTTTCCTTCACATCAAGGAAATAATAATTAATTAGGAAAGGTGTGCAGGACCAAGCCTACTAGCCGGCCGGTCATGCCCTAGTTGTGGCCGGTCCCACACCTTGTATTCCTTATTATTTTATTATTATTTCCTTGATCCCATGAAATTCCTTGATTTCATGATATTTCCTTCACATTAAGAAAAAAGGATAAAATTAGCGAAACTCGTGGGACTGGGCCCTAGCCGGCCGACCATGTCCAAGCCGATCCCACACGCCCTTATTTTATTATTATTAATATTATTTGTTTCCTTATCTCATGGAAACTCCTTCACTTCAAGGAAACTCCTTGATTTCAACAAAACTCATTGGTTTCAACAAACTCATTGATTTCATGATATTTCCTTAAAATCATGAAAATAATATAAAATTAGAAAAAGTGCCATGGGACCGGGCTCTTTGGCCTGCCGGCCATGTCTTGGACATAGCCGGTCCCACACTTCATGATTCCTTAATTTATTATTATTATTTCCTTCATCTTATGAAGTTTCTTCAGTTTCAGTAAAATCCTTGATTTCTTCATATTTTCTCAAAATGTTGCTCAAACGCACATCAGAAAATATAAAAATTCTCAGGACTGAGACACAGACACTTTGGCGACGTGAGCATATTACCTTGACCGACCAAGGTTGGATCTTTGGCTTGCAAGAGGCCAGTCCCACATACTTTCATCATTTGACCTAATTTGGTCATATTAGGTTCAAACTCTTCCAAAAAATTTTGGAATTTCATAAAACGATCATCATTCGATCCCGTGACCAACCAGAGCCGGTTTTCATGACCCCTTGGTTGGTCCTTCATAATTTATTAGGTTTTATCACCTAAGGCTCAGACGAGCATTATTTTAATAAATGATTAAACCAACATTTAATCATCTTTTCGCCAATTGGTCTTCAAGAGACTTTGGTATTTTGTTCACTCGAGCATATGGGCGTTACATGGTCGATCCATCATCCCATGTATCCGGTCCCTCCTTTACTCCATAATTGATTTTCAATAAATCATCAATTGATCAGCAATTGATTTAAATTAGGGTTTCGAATCCAAAGCACTGTAAAAACATAGTTCTGAGCAGATTCAAACACTAATAATTTTACGACGATCCCATGATCAATATTTTATTAATTATACTCGGTTCAGTTGCCAATATCTTAAAATAATATGTTATTTAGTCATGCTACCAGTAATTCATCAAACGAGCAACATTTGCTCAAATGATAAATATTTGCTCAGACTAAGGAATATTGGCTTAACTATCAATATTCAACAATTCATCCAGTGAACAATATTTGGTAACCTTAACTATCAACATTTATTCGAAAATTATACTTCTGTCTCAACAGACACGTTCGATTCATGAGTCTCGGAACATTTGCAAATCACGTTCGACTTAGCGATACAAGGACTCATTGTCCCATGAAGTCAGCAACTGACTAACTAAATACATGTCTTCCTTGCAAACTCCACAATCACGAGACATCAATTGTGTTACATGGGGGGATATTAACTAGGGTTTTGGTCTGGCGGTCTACGGCACGTGTGTTCATACACACGATGAGAATGTGAGCAAGTCGTGCAATCAGCTGAAGGAGTTAGCAAAGTAGTGGGTAGAAAATCAACCAAGTCTCCACACGATGAGAAACTGGTTTTAACACGATTTCCACTTCCCCACTCTTTGACTCCAGCAACTGTCACACTTCATGGGATCAAGGTGTTTACAATTATAGCAATATAAATAAGTCTCTGAATCATGATTGAAAACGTATGAGCAATTACTCTCAATAGAGAAAATTCAATCAATCAGAACTTATCTTATTTCTTCACGCATAATACACAACACACCTACAATCTTCGATCACCATTGATCTCACACATTTCTCATCTTCCCTCCTACAGATCGACCCATCCTCTCTTGTGACCGAATTGACTCTAGAACGACCATTGTCTTGGTTTAGGCCGGAGTCCTACAGATTGACCTCTCGAACTTAAAGCACTCCCTTCTTGCAGTGCATTTGTGTGAGGTTAAGCATTTCGCTCGGTTCAAGGAGTCTCCTCCGTACGGTCGTCTCCTCAATTCCGTAAAAACCAACAAATTGTTTTTCCCGATCTACAGATTGGCGACCACAGTGGGAGATCATTCTCTCGGTTTCAATCTCAATTCTCACAAAAATGGTTGGTATTAGGTCTGGTTCAGTTACCAATCCGGGTTCAACACCCGACCCCAATATTGCAAGCTCTAGTGGTACTGCCAACACCACTCCTCCGGCGCAACCTGCCACTACCACTCCTCCGGCGCAACCTGCCATTACTACTCCTCCGGTGCAGCCTACCACCACTCCTCCTCCAAATGCTCCGGTGATCACCCCTGCAAATGACGACACTGGCGCCATTAACAATCTACTCTTTGGTCGGTCTCCTGAAGAAATCCGAGAAAATCCACCTACCATTGGTGATCTCATGAAGGTACAAGAGACTCTTTCCAAAAATCAGACTGACATGGCTGCTACTCAGAAGGAACTATACAATTATCTCAGGACTCTTACAAACAAGATGTCAGAGAAAACTCAGGAGAAAGGAAAAGCTAAAGAAACGTCTTCAGACGCTGATCCCGAGGTCACTACGATCCATGTAGTAGATGATGAAGAAATCCCTAAGGCTGCAGACAATCCACCAGAGAAAGAACCATCCAGTTTTATCACTCGTGAAGACCTGGAACGCCTTTTGGAGGATCGTGGAAAAGACAAGATGTCTTCTGTCCACCGTCACCAACCTCCATACCCTGCTTCTACGCAAAGGATTCCTCTGCCAAAAGGTTACACCTCTCCAACATTCACCCTTTATGATGGAATGGGCAACGCTCGAGAACATGTCTCTCGATTCTTGGAAGCATTGGGTAAACATGAGCACAACCATACTATCCGACTGAAGGAATTTTCAAAGTCTCTGAAAGGCAGAGCATATACCTGGTACAACAACATCGCACCAGGAAGTATCAAGAGTTGGAGAGAAATGGTTAATGCTTTCTACAGAAAGTATTTCTTCGTTTCAAAGCAAATCACCCTCTCTGATCTCGGAAGGATGTTTCTAAGAAGCAACAAACATCCTAATGATTATGGGAAGAGATTCAGAGTCCAAGCTTTGGACTGCCATGATCCAAATGTCACAGAACAACAACTTGTGGACTTGTGCATCAACGGAATGATTCCAGTCTATAGGGATTTACTGGAAAATCTCATGTTCCAGACTTTCTCCGAACTTCATGAAGCGGCTAAGAGATCGGCAACTACTGCACCTGCTTTACTGGAGAGGGCTAAAACTGCAAAAACCGAAGAACCACGGGAGACTCAAGGTAGCAGACGTTTGATCAACAAACAATACAACCTCCAACCTTCCACAAACGTTGTTGCAGAAGGGGGCAAACTAAAAGCCGAGCCACAACGCAAGAATACTTCCTCAACTCCTTCAAAGGCACAAAGGAAGGATAATACGCACGTTCCTGCTCAACACACAGAAGCTGATCCAGAGGCACCTGACTTCCCCTTTTCCATTGAAGAAGTTATTGAACTGCTAGATACCTTGGCTCAAGACAGCGCAATCAAGTTGATGTATGTCAAGAAAGAACCAACTGAAGAAGCCATAGAAAACCCTCGTTACTGTCGCTTTCATAGGTTCGTCAACCATCCCACAAGTGATTGCAGAACTTTGAAGCTCATATTTAAAGAAAAGATTGAATCAGAAGAGCTTAAGTTGGGGACTGAAGGAGTCTACAGGGATCCTCTCCCAGTCAGAACCTTCACTCTTTCTGAACCGCCTGTCAAGGAAGCAGTTCAATCCTTAATTAGGCATGTTTGCGAATTGCTGTATTTATCAAAAGCTCAAAGAGGAGACATGTTTGCTGCATTGAACCACATTGTGTCAGGAAAGCGTTTATCGATCCAGGAGACGCCACATGAGCCTTCAGCAGCAACAGACAAAGAAATGTACGACTTGGGACTTCTCACCATAATCCATCTCAAGAGAAACGAATTCAAATGAGCATTGATTGATGTCGGCACCGCTGTTAATGTTATCCATCTGAAAACTCTCAGAGCTGCTAGTATCACACGACAAGAAGTCATTCATGCTCCAGCACCAATTACGGATCATGAAGGAATGCCCAGAGAGGCTTATGGCCACATTACCCTCAAGGTGAACATAAACTCGGTCTGGACATAAACAAAGTTTTACATAATCCGAGAAGATCCAGGATATGATATGATCTTAGGGCGTACGTGGATTCATGCTGGAAAGTTAACACCAACACCTTCGATTGCACACTTCTCCGTTGAAGAAAATTCTGATTCAGAAGAAGAAAAAGAAGATATTTTACCATTCGAATATCCAGAGGAGGTCAAAGCCCTGACAGGTCTAACACAAAAGCCCGAAGAAAATGCAAATGCTTTCATCAAAATATTTCGTACTCAGGCAAGTCTTATTCCTCCTCATGTGTCCATATCATTAGTTTTCAAATATGCTTATTTGGTCCGAGGGCTTTACTCCACCAACAACTTAGCTATTGCAAAATGCTACTAATGGATAACCTCACCTCAACAATATTTCACTAAGTGTCTGGATGCAGAACCTCTCCGAATCGAACACCTCACTAATACAGTCATTGCTGAAATAATGGCTGAATTCGACAAACAGTATCCCAAATATTCTTCTTTGCACGAACGTCCACATGTGCCTCAAGGTTGGAAGGCTTCAACAACATGGAATTCCACTGCACGAAGAATCCCAAACCAGCAGAATATATTCAGGGCACGGATGATCAAGTCTAACAAATTCCAGGAAGGAGATTTAGTTCTCAAAGCAACTAAGCGCAACTTTCATTCTGCAAAGAACTCCAACTGGGAAGGGCCTTTTATGATCTCTAAGTCTGTTACTGGTGGATACTACAAATTAATCAACATGGACAACAAGGAGACTGTGGATGTAATACACGAGAATTGGCTCAAGGCCTTTGATGTTTAAGGTTTTGGATATTCGAGGTATTGGATGTTCTAGACACGAACACCCCAAATATTTGGCGTTTAGAATTTTCTTTCATTGTATTTCAATTCCTCTAAAATGTTTACAATACTTGCATTCAGTAATTTAAATTCAGCAATTTATCA
This sequence comes from Papaver somniferum, assembly GCF_003573695.1. Lineage (NCBI taxonomy): Eukaryota > Viridiplantae > Streptophyta > Magnoliopsida > Ranunculales > Papaveraceae > Papaver > Papaver somniferum. The sequence goes on from NC_039358.1 coordinate 57,029,399, forward strand.
AAATTTAGTCTACTTAAAAAAAATATCTATCAAACCCAAAAATCCTCAATCATCTACTTATCCAAAACTAATCAAAACCAGAAATAAAACCTCACATCTCTCAGAAGTTCAAAAGTTCAAGAGATTATGAAAAGAAATCAAAGAAAATCAGCAAAGAAAGACTTTTTCTCTTCTGCATCCTTCAAGACTTTTAAAGACGCCTTCTCCATGTTCAGCTCTTCAGTCAGCCTAGCAATCTTGTGTTCCTTCTCCATCTCAGCATCATTTGTAAAGGGTATGTTCTTCTCACATGAGTCCTTGATAGCATTTATCTTCTTACGAAGCCACTTCACGTTGAAGCCAAGTCTCTCAGAATTCTCCAAGTTGAACTCCCAATCAAAGAGTACATCTGGAGTGACAGTATTTCTGGACCTAGCGCATATGTCACTTACAACACGCAAGATAAAACTTACTTGCATTGTTAAAGAATAAGCACGCTTGGGATCTCTGGTAACGATGATGTGACCAAATTTCTTCCATATCTTCTCGTACAAGCCGGCATATCCAATGGGAACGCTGAATCCACCGACCAGTTCGTGATATGGGAGTGATTCATCAAATGGAGGGTCAAAAGAAATCCCTGCACACGGGTATTCATGCACTACTATACGATTCTCGATTACTGGAGAAACTTCCAAGGTCATGGCAATAGTTTCTTCAGTTTCTTCTACTCGCTGTTCAGCTTCTTCCGCCACTGAAGCAATAACTATTGAAGTCTAAACATCAGTGATAACCCTCTCATGGCCTTGAATTGAAGATATGGTTGTCTCTCTATCACTAACCCCAGGGTTGCTCGAGTTATCATTATTAGCTCATTCATTTTCAACTTCGGTATTTGACACCTAATACGAAGATTACATGAGATTAGGATCATCCAAACATGGAACCAAAGGAAATCATAAAGTTTGGCATGAAAGTGAACTAATGATACTTAAGTTCTTCATTTTACATGCTATACATCAGCAAATAACGTGAAAGTCACAAAAACACGTTTTACAACAAGCTCGTCTGAGAAGATTTTACACTGCCCTGTACAAAACGACGAACTGGGAGAAATTGGTGAAGAATATAAGTCTGAGTTATATACCATTAACTTCGTATGGGTCTTACCTACAACCTATCAAAATTTCATAACAATCGGATGAACGAGCAAAAAGATGTGGCCAATACATCGGACTACATGACAACTAAAATTGTTCTGGAAGTCTCCTGGAAGTTTACTATTTCGCTGATTTCACCTCCTAAAAGTGCTCAAAACTCTAAAATATTGTTTACTAAAGCTTGGAAATTTCCTGGGCATAAGGATACATGGGTAGATTGCGAAAATCCGACATCGTATGAAGATTCTACAACATTTTTGCTAAAGAGCTGAGATCTGAAATTTCTGTGACGTACTTCGGCAAAACTTTTCGTATATTGACATGAATTCTCATTCACCCATTCATAAATCAGGAATTTTATTCTCCTATGGATTAAATGTAAGGGGAATACTTACTTGGGTGGTCTCTGAAGCGTTCAAAGAACCTGAATTACCCGCATCAACACCAAGAGCACTGTCACTTTCATTCGGTTTTGAGCTCTGAGAATTTTCTTTATCACCATTTTCCGAGGATGAACGAACATCACCAGTACTCTCCACCTCCATGGAGACATCCTCCTGGACATATTATCAACAATTATCATTTTTTCTACAAAGCATCATAATTGGATATACGAAGAAATACTTACAACCTCTTCTTCACTCAAGCCAGAAACTGTTTTCCCAGCGGCAGAGAACTGAAGACCGTCAATACTTGATGGAGTAAAATTCTGTAACAAAGTAACAAACATTGGTTTTGCGATCCTAATTACATGAATGAGAAGAAGTCATGGTGAAAGAAATATCGACAACTCACCAAAGAAATCACTGGGGACTTTATGGAGTTAGGTAACATCTTATAATTCTTATTCCTGCCTTCTCCACCATGAATAGTTGCTTCAGGTTCTGAGAGGTCTACATCGATTCGAGGTCTTACGTTACGACCGTCCTGTGGAAAATTTTGATGCAGTAATCAAAACACAATTATCATAATTTTATGAAAATTACACAAAGAATACTTACTTGTGAACACCCTGGAGATGTTTTCCATTTATCACCGCCAGGGAAATGCTTCAGTCTTGGTCGAGTAGCAATCATCTCATCAGAAGGAGGCTCCTTCACCAAAGGTTGATCAACCAACACGAAATCTAGTAAACGCCCGAGTTGTTGATCCCAAAAGTATATGTAACCTGGAGTTACATATGTAATTCGCTCAGAGCTAGGGAACCAGTATTCACTTCCTTCCACATGTGTGCGATCTAAACGGGTCATGAGCTGTTCAACCGATGGTTTCCTTCTTCGAAAATTCGGAAGACACTGATCCATACCCATTTTCCGAGCTTCTCTATCAATATTGTATTCTTCCACCAAGAATTCGCCATGTATTATTGATATCAAGTGACCAGGAGTGCAACTCAACATAAAAGACCTCTCATCGTCACTCAAATCAGCACCAGATTTCAAAGTCATACTTGATTAATGATTTTTCGTGGTTGTAGTAGTGAAGTTTCAAACTCTCGGATTTGTGAAGGATAATTTTTTTTTAGACTTAATAAAAATAAAAAAATAATTTTATATTCACAATATTAACAAAATATGGGAGAGAATTTTTACCGGGGATCATGATTCCACCATTCACCAAAATTTATGTGATTCAGTAACAATTTTTATCATGCAATTCTAGACAATAGAACTCCAATCAAAGGAAATTGTGATTCTAATCATTGCCTAAATTAGATTTTGAAAACATCCACTGTTAATCGCGAGCATGAAGTATCAAAAGCAATTTACTAAGCATACTCCATCAAGAGAAAACACAATTGATTAATAAAAATCATTTACTCCATTTTTATTCGGTGCAATTAATCATAAAAGAGTTGCATAAATAAATTTAAATAAATTTTACCACATAACTTTTGGAAGAATGGCTTCCTCCGTCACCCCTGGGATTGGGTTTAGCTACTCATGATGAAAAACCTCTCAAATTGATTCATTGATACTCAAAAGTTGTTTACAATCAAGAGAAAATGGAGAAAAACTATTTACAACAGTGTTTGCGACACATATAGAGCGTTCAAAAAGAACGATACAACAGAGGTGATGTTGTTCCGAAGTCGGGGAAATGAATTGAGTATTGTTGCAATTAAGCGACACTAATCAACGATTGTCCCTGAGGGTATTATGTTCTTCGTGTTCTTCCTTGCACAAGCAACAAGCTTTTCTCCTGCATGACTTTCTTTCGATTCTTCTCGGCTCCTAAACTCTCCCAAAGACTCTCCCATATAATTATTCATTACTCGGCAGTGAAGAACAATATTTTTTCGAATATTTTCTTACCAAAATGGGAAATTCTTACGTAAACTTCCTTGTTGCACGCTCCAAATCGATTCTCCACGACCCAAAGTGTTTCTCGAACCTTCTACCTCATCAGAACACGCCTAAAACTCTCCATGATGCGTGATTATCATCCTACAGTACACGCATGCTCTGTTTTTGGGTGTGTGAATCAAATCGAGAATTCCAGCCAATTTCGATCAAATTCGACACGCACAATATCTTCCTTAGGATAAATCACAACTTCCCACAAAAATTCAGCCATTGAATCGACCCATAACACTTTCATTTTCTCAATCAAAAATCCAACAGAAATGTTCTTCATTTCCCGCCAAAACCATTATTTGAAATTTGTTTTTCCCGCCAAAATTTGTTCTTGCTGTTTTGATCAATTCCTGATTATCCAGCCAATTCTAACTGAATTCGATCATACCACTATCGTTGTTTAGCTCAATGGAAGATACCCAATGATTTTTAGCTGTTTAGTCTCATTCTAAGTCCTCCAAAATCCTAACCCTAATTTGAAACCAATTTTCCCTCCAAAATTCAAATATTTGAAATGTTGAAGATGGTGTCCCCCTAATCCAATTTGGGTGTCCCTTTAGCAATTTGGGATGAAATAGTAATTTTGGGTGGAAATAGTAATTTTTCTGGGTTCTTCCGGGACGTTTCCGGTGCATTTCTGGGGTGCCTCCGGTACATTTCTGGGATGCACTTAGTAATTTTCTCTGGGGTGTAAAATACTACTTTTCGAGCCCATTTCACCGCAAGAGTTTATTTCTATAAAAATTCCTAAAAAGACATAAAATAACACAATAAGTATAAAATCGAACACTAACAATACATAAAATTGAGACATATTAGACACATAAATGTGTCTATCAATACTCTCTTCAGCATTGAAAGTTGTCAACTAAGAAATATAAGAAGGAACTAACACCCATGGGAAAAAGTTGAATTCAGATTCACGGTGTAACACATCAATGAAGCGAGTCTTTAGTCGAGGTTGCTTTGTGGACCAGCGCATGATCCTAGCATTGGTCTTCTCATAGAAAACATGGCGAGCATCAGCATTCAATCCTTGCAAGATGGTACGTGGAATGGGTGCATAATTCTTGAAACGTTCCCACATCAAAGCTTGAAGAAACATTGTATTGGCATAACATTCAATCTTCATAAAACCATTCGAGATGCTGGAGTCTATAATCAAGGAGTCTAAGTTAGAGTACAAAGAACCCAAGAACAGACTACTTATTGGGATGTGCTCACCCTGAGCCATCTTAATTGCAAAAGGAATCACGAACGGCTTCAACAAATTTCCAGTATCTTCAAATACATCTCTGGACAACCATAAACACAAGAAAGAAGCAATAGATAACGTACCGTCAACAGGCCACTCCAGAAGAGTATCTCTTGGCTACCAATGTATTAACCAATGAGCATAACAACCTTTGCTTCCTGATGCCTTATTGATCTCCTCCATTGCAGCTGTCAAGATGTTAGAGATTGCAGTTTCCTCTAAGGAAGAAAGACCTTCAAGAAGGTTGCTCGTGATTGGAAGATGCAACAAAGCAACTACATCTTCTAAAGTAACTCTCCCCATCTGCATATGAAGGAGTGAGGTGGAATACACCAACGAGCAAGTATAGCTGCAATACCTCGTGCATCATGAAAAATGAACAAGTCTCCAGAAGCTTGGATAGCCCGCATTATCTGTGCATCATGCAACTTGGCTCGAACGCGAGGAAAACCCAACATATACCTCGCCCATCCAGAAAAATTCTCTAAAGGCCGTCGAGAAAGCTTGAATTCAATAATTGATGCAGAAAAATATCCTCGTTCGAGACAGAACCGAATGGTTGCCTGAGGAGTCACCAATTTTTTCTGAGTAACCTCTTTAGGATTTATCAGAAGACGAAATGCTGGAGTTCTGAGACGCTTTTCAGACCCTTAATCCACAAAGAACACATCCTCTATATTCGGAACATTCTTGATTCCAGGTGTTTCATCTTCCTCTTTGCCAATGGAAGTCTCATCCATGCATGTATCGTCCCTGGAGGCATCATTATCTACATATGTATCATCTCTGGAGGCATCATTATCTTGGGAATCAGACATCCTCACGAAGTAGCCGTAAGATTCACATAACATTCTACTTCAGTATATCATCCAGATGCAAACCTCGACAAGATGATGGAATCATGCAAATGGCAAAATGCTCAACTAGTATCTGCAAAAATGGTAATTCTTGACTCTTACCTTTTTACGATTCCACTAATAGTAGTGATTGTAATGCGAGATTTAACACTTCAAAACTTGCTCGTTTCTTCGAAATCTACAAAATACGAGCAAAACTCAGGTTTTCATAAAATCATGAACACTTCTATTGTGCGAACATTCACCATAGAATCATGAAAACTAAACAATATTTCATCATAAATAATTGTTTACCTTTAAACATTATTCAAAATTCAGATTTTGCTTTTAAAAAAGAAATATATAATATATATTCATATATATATATAAAACGTGAATTAATCACGTAAAAAATAAATTTTGTTATTTTAATGTGAGCAGAACTCACGTAAATTTTTTTTCCATGAACACGTCACGGTTTTACATACAAAAAAAAAATTCGTGGATATTCCACGGTTTCAAAAAAAAAAACCTTTTCCTTCGTACGATCGTCCATCTTCGAAACAAGGTTTTGTTTCGGTTTTGTGAAAATTCATACTTTTAAGATAAAGTTTTGGTTTCCATGAAAGCTCATAAACAAAATTTTATCACTAGACACGGGTCTACATATGAAAAACCTCTCCTAAGTCAGGGATTATTACTAGTTTCTTAAACTAACGATCGCACGAACATACATTTTCAATCAAGGGTTTTTCTACAAAACTCACACTCATATATACATGTATATAACTTTGACATCAATAAAACATGAACAACTCATGAAAACAACAACAAAAAAGAAAATTCGCATACCTGGTCGGTGCCGAATGGAAGTTAGCCGGACGGTGGTAGCTCCGGTCGGATGACGGTGAAGCTCCGGAGAAAATTCCTTCTCCTGCTGTTGACGTGAAGGAGTTGAAGGGATGAAGGGATGAAGGTGGTGGTCGGTCGTGGAAAAGAAATAATAAAAAAAAGGATTAATTCCCTTTTATATCAAATTTTATTTCCAAAACCTAATTTCACAAGGATTTCCTTATTTGGCCCGGCCTATGGATCCTAAAGCGACCAAGGTCCCGTCATCAAAATCAGCGGTTCTACACCAATTTATACTTATTAGACGATTCTTTCGTGCCACTGAGATCTTCGTTCAAGCCGTAGTTTGCTCGCGCAATCGAAAATTCGGTAACATCTTATCTTACGACTAAGTTCAATTACTTGTTTCGTTCGTAACTGGAAAATCACCATCCAGTGCTGACTGAGGAACATGAATGTCCCTCACCAAGCAGGGGACTTAATGTAGATGGTGGATTTTTGACAAGGGCTAAAATCGTAAAACCATAATTATACGTGCTCCTGATCCAGCAATCAGATGAGTATTGAGGCTCATGTCTCTTATCGAAAGCGTGAAAGCTCATGCCACAAGAATCTCTGACTGAGAATACTGTCTCTCATAGTATATGTAGATGTGTATCTCTCAGCTGAGGCAACGACATATCTCATGAATACTGAGCAATTTCAGTAATTACTTCTATATAGAATCGAAAGATTGGACGGCTCCTAGACAACTTTCCTGCTAGTATAGAGCAATAACGTCTTCAGGATGTAACAATGTTTTCCCTGACTATATAAAAGAAATATGACGCTTCAACAAGCTCATATCACTCAATTCCTGAATAATTAATGCTCCTAGACGATCGTACTAGTATAGAGCCCTCAATTAATTATTCCTAAATCATTAGATTCATTAACTGAATTCCTGGAAAATATTCTAGGTTTTTCATAATATTTCGTTACTTCAATTCATGGTTCTTCCCAGCAGAATTCCATGGGTTAGTAATAAATATTCAACACACGGACATCTGAACCACTATCAAGTAAGCTTCGACCAAAATGGTGCAAGTGTACTGAACAATAATACACTAACGAGCACCTGAATGCACGAACGAGCATTCCAAGACATGAAGGAACGATGAACCTAAGCAAAAATAGGAAGAAAATAATAAATAATAAAATATTAATCAAGGCGCTGGGGGACTGGGCCCACCGGCCGGCCGGTCGTGCCGTGGACAGTCCATGCCCAATTTTATATTTTATCATATTTGTATTATTTTCCTTGATCTCATGAAAATTCCCTCATTTGAACAAAATTCCTTCGTTTCAAAGAAATTCCTCAGTTTTATGGTGTTTCCTTCACATCAAGGAAATAATAATTAATTAGGAAAGGTGTGCGGGACCAAGCCTACTAGTCGGCCAGTCATGCCGTAGTTGTGGCCGATCCCACACCTTGCATTCCTTATTATTTTATTATTATTTTCTTGATCCCATTAAATTCCTTGATTTCATGATATTTCCTTCACATTAAGAAAAAATGATAAAGTTAGGGAAACTCGTGGGACCGGGCCCTAGCCGACCGACCATACCCAAGCCGGTCCCACACACCCTTATTTTATTATTATTATTATTATTTGTTTCCTTATCTCATGGAAAATCCTACACTTCAAGGAAACTCCTTGATTTCAACAAAACTCCTTGGTTTCAACAAACTCCTTGATTTCATGATATTTCCCTAAAATCATGAAAATAATATAAAATTAGGAAAAGTGCCATGGGACCGGGCTCTTTGGCCTGCCGACCATGCCTTGGCCATAGCCGGTCCCACACTTCATGATTCCTTAATTTATTATTATTATTTCCTTCATCTTATGAAGTTTCCTCAGTTTCAGCAAAATCCTTGATTTCTTCATATTTTCTCAAAATGTTGCTCAAACGTACATCAGAAACTATCAAAATCCTCAGGACTGAGACACAGACACTTTGGCGACGTGAGCATATTACCTTCACCGACCAAGGTTGGCTCTTTGGCTTGCAATAGGCCGGTCCCACATAATTTCATCATTTGACCTAATTTGGTCATATTAGGTTCAAACTTTTCCAAACAATTTTGGAATTTCATAAAACGATCATCAGTCGATCCCGTGACCAACCAGGGCCGGTTTTCATGACCCCTTGGTCGGTCCTTCATAATTTATTAGGTTTTTCACCTAAGCCTCAGACGAGCATTATTTTAATAAATGATTAAACCAACATTTAATCATCTTTTCACCAACTGGTCTTCAAGAGACTTTGGTATTTTTTTCAGTCGAGCATCTCGGCGGTACTTGGTCGATCCATCATCCCATGTAGCCGGTCCCTCCTTCACTCCATAGTTCATTTTCAATAAAACGAGCAACATTTGCTCAAATGAGAAATATTTTCTCAAACTAAGGAATATTGGTTCAACTATCAATATTCAACAATTCATCAAGTGAACAATATTTTTTCACCTTAACTATCAACATTTATTCGACAATTATACTTCTATCTCAACAGACACGTTCGATTCATGAGTCTCAGAACATTTGAAAATCACGTTTGACTCAGCGATACAAGGACTCATTGTCCCATGAAGTCAGCAACTGACTAACTAAATACACGTCTGCCTTGCAGACTCCACAATCACGAGACATCAATCGTGTTACATGGGGGGTTATTAACTAGGGTTTTGGTCTGGCGGTCTACGACACATGTGTTCATACACACGATGAGAATGTAAGAAATTCGTGCAATCAGTTGAAGGAGTTAGCAAAGTAGTGGGTAGAAAATCAACCAAGTCTCCGCACGATGAGCAACTGGTTTTAACACGATTTCCACTTCCCCACTCTTTGACTCCAACAACTGTCACACTTCATGGGATCAAGGTGTTTACAATTCTAGCAATATAAATAAGTCTCTGAATCGTGATTGAAAACAAGACAATCTTTCGTCAAACAGACAACAAAGAGATTAACATCTCAACGTCTGAGCAATTACTCTCAACAGAGCAAATTCAATCAATCAGAACTTATATTATTTCTTCACGCAGAATACACGACACACCTACAATCTTTGATCACCATTGATCTCACACATTTCTCATCTTTCGTCCTACAGATCGACGCATCCTCTCTTGTGACCGAATTGACTCTGGAACGGCCATTGTCTTGGTTTAGGCCGGAGTCCTACAGATTGATCTCTCGAACTTAAAGCACTCCCTTCTTGTAGTGCATATGTGCGAGGTTAAGCATTTCGCTCGGTTCAAGGTGTCTCCTCCGTACGATCGTTTCCTCAATTCCGTGAAAACAACAAATAGTTTTTCCCCATCTACAACCTGAACTAGATGTCCAAAGATCAATCCACAAGTTGCCAAAGCCAACATATACATAGAGATAAATGCGAAAGACCTGAGTCCATAAGCGAAGCTAAGAAGAATCTCGATGATGTCATCTGAATGAAGACCTAGAGAGCTAAATAGCTATGTGAAAGAGTTCTCTGACGTCTGAACAACAAACAAGACAAAAAAGCTCATTGGGGCCAAGCCATCATGTGCTTAGTGATCATTTACATGTATTCTCATGTTCATACAATATATAAACAACTTGAAAGACTAAAGATGTAAAAAAGATCATTTCATTAATAGACTTCTAACATTTCTCTCTCCTCTTTGATTCTTTTCTAGCCGCCTTATTCTAGAACCGACTTTGAAGATAATCAGAAACTCTAACTTTGCATCACCGGAAGTCTGATCAGAGATCATAAATTAGAGTGATAACGACGGTTGATTTTTCAAATAAAGGACCACGATTACCAATATTGTGAAGGTATGTTTCTCGGTAGAATTGGCACATCTTCATTTTTCAAATACAATTAACAACCCATCCTGAAAAGACGAGGGTACCCAAATACACCACAATCTTTTTGTTTTAACCTATAAGTCCTCTACCGAATGTGATCATCTATGGACAAAGTCGAGACAATACGACTATTCGGTTCACACTTCGTGCGATCGTGTATGGATACGAGGTCAATACAATACAATAACAAGATAACTTGTGTGATTGACTATGGATACAAGATCGATACAATACGACAACAAAGTGTGTACTTGATAATAAGTTTGAAAATAACCGAAACTCTATAGGATCAATATCATGTATTACGGAGTTAACGTAAGTGCAATTTACTTTAATTGTAATAAAGCAGTTAAAATGCGGAAAAGTAAAGTAAATGGCACAACAAGATTTTGTTAACGAGGAAACCGCAAATGCAGAAAAACCCTGGGACCTAGTCCAGTTTTGAATACTCTCAGAATAAAGCCGCTATACAAAATCAATGACCAACTTCGTCTAGTTGAGACCAATAAGACTACTCCTAGCTACTTAGTTCCCTCGGTATCCCAGCGCCTTCAAGTTTTAGAGTTACGCACGTGAATAAAAAGTCCTTTGGATCGTATTCCAAACAACAAAGGAAGAATATGTTTGGTAACCACTCTAATCAATCTTGTTAGAGATTAGATGAGTCGTTCACAAAGGCTCTTATGTTTAATCTAATAAACTCCTTTGTATGGTTAGATCAATCTATCCAAAAACTACCGAAATAGTCAAGTCTAGATTTGCACTCAATCGATATAAATATCAAAGAGAAATATAGAGAATGCCGATCTCATGCAACTAATCAGTCAGATATATCAAAGATAAAATGATTCTAGTTGGATCCCATCCGATCAAGGTTTGTGCACTAAATCCACAACATACGAAAACTAATAATAATTCTTATGCATCTTCAAATCTTCTATTGCCTTCAAATACCTGCACAACAACATTTGAATCCTCTTGCGATCAATCACACACAGAACGAAGTCTGTTAACAATGGATTATCACAAGATGTCTTTATATCTAAAAACAGTTCTAAAGATCCCGTCGATACTTTGATCTAGTATGAGTGAATCTTATTGTTGATGGTGGTTTTTAGTTCAGTGGTAAAATTGTAAAATCTCACATTTAATGTGCCGTCACTCTGCAAAGAAACGAAGCCATGTAAAGTGATGAGTATTCAACCTCTCCAATGGCGTATTTATTGAGCAACTCAATATGTTCACATGAAATTTATCCAGACTGATGCATGTAAGCAACAATCCGCCATGGATTAGTAGGTTCAAAGTCCTACCCAAAATCAGAAAGCAAAGAATAAAGGAGTCGCGGAGAAGTAGCAACAATGAGAGGAAGCGTGGCCATTCCATAGGCCACCCGACGCCACTTGGCCACGCCCCATTCTACCTAACCGGCCCTTACTCCTTTGTCGACCAATCAGGTCGCTTTAAACCTGCCACACTCCCATGAGTAGTGGTTGGGCCCATACTTTCCAGCCCCATTTTCCATCGACCAATCAGGTCGCTCTAAAGACGTCACACTCACACCAGAAGTGTAGCCACGCCCATGCTTGGCCGGCCCTCTTTTTTGACCAATCAGGTTGCTCTAAACTTGCCACAGTGTTAAAAAGGGGAAACTGCGCCAGATGGTCACGAAGCTAATTGGCTTTCCAAAAATCGCGCCAACATGCCAAACATGCCATGTTGCGCCAATGAGATGAGCGGAATTCCAACATGCCACTTTGTGGCAGCATGCCAAAACATGCCATAAATAGCGCCCTGCATGCTAACCTACCTCCTGTTCGTGGCCAACACCATGATAAGCTTAAATTAGGGTTTTGTAGTCAGAAGCACGACTCTGCATTAACCAAAGCCCTAATTTCCAGTCGTGATACAAATTATTCCACTTCGACCCCACAACATGCCACGAGCCGTGTGGGACCCAGGAAGCCCTAGGAATGACGCCATATTATAGCCACTCACGACAATCCTTACTCCTGTGGCCGTTTCCACACCATGGCCTTGTTATAGTTCCTTTGGCACAACTATGACACTGTTTGCACAAAAAGTGTCGCCATTCCGCGTCCGCATGCCACACACACTAATTATGGTTTCGGCATGCCAAACCCTAATTTAGGCAAAGTTGATATGCCAACCAAGCCAAGTAACGTTCCCTGAATCATTGGAATTGATGTGGCAACAAGGACAATGTTTCCACGCCACATTTCGGGTCTAACACCAATGTGCCAAAACCTAGCGGCCATGGCTACGCCAGGCGCTACTTGCATCATCGTGCCACTTACATGGGCCAGCTATGTCAGCCACGCCACCGTGCCGTAACGCACGTGCTAATTAAGGTTTAGATACGCCAAACCCTAGTTTAGGTAAAGTCGCAATGCCAACTAGGTTAAGTGATTCTCCTAAAGCCTTAAGTTTAACTTAGCAACATGGCCAATACTGCCAGAGCCATATTTGGGTCTAACACCAATATGCCACAACAGCTGCCACGACTACACTACTGGCATGCCGCTGTGCCATGGCTACTCTAGACACCACCATGCCAATGGCGCCACTTTGCTATACAACAAGATATGACCATAATTAATGGCCATCCTTTCTCATGAGATGCAATCTCAGCCATCCAAATTCGCCACCGAATTGAAAGACTTGTGGCAATTTTACGCGACCAGCCGTTTAAATCTCGTGGTCATGGCTACGCCAGACGCCACTTATACCACTGTGCCACTGGCATGCACGGACTATACCAGTCATGCCGCAGTGCCACTGGCATACACCAAAAACGCCACTGCGCCATTACCAGGCGCCAACAGAAGGTAGCCATAATCAACGGCTACCCTTCCTCATGAGATGCAATCTCAACCATCCAAGTTCGCCACCGAACTGACGGACTTGTGGCAAGTTTTAGGCGACCAGCCAAGACGTGCCTAATAGCATCACATGCTATTTTCCTGCGGCAAGACTATTTAATTTGACTTGCAGCACATAGCAACCTACTACACGTTTTCCACGAAAACACTCGAAATATCAAACATGTCACAAACTGGGGGATACTCATCAGGGTATTCGTCTGGCGGTTTACAGCGTGTGGCGTGCAATACGCCCGTTATAAGAAAGTGTCATAAAGCGGGACAATTAGTGGAGGCAATAAGTAACGGGTGTAATGGATCCACTTCCTTCATCATGGAAGCATGGGTTTCTGACGGTTATACATTACTCCATTCTTCCATCACCCAATCGTTCCCACTTCCTACGAGACCATGGTACGTTTAAATATGACTTGTATAAATAGGTTTCACCTATTTCCACCAAACAACAAGTTTTGGTCAGAGAACAACACAGTATCCAGAAATCACCTGATAGCTTTCCATTCTGCTAGCCAGTTCTACTTTCTGATACAAGTCAAAACAACCACTCCTTCAGAATCAACGATTCTGGTCTCAACACTTTCTTAGCTTCCCTCTCTAAGACTAGCCCTTCTCCTTCACTTTGTGACAGAAGCAAACCTGGAAGTACCATTTCTTGGTTTAGGACAGGATTGTACAGATTGATCTCTCGAATAAAAAGTACTCCCGTGCAGTGCATTGTCTAGGGTTTAGATTTTTTTCTCATCCACACACCCGAATTTACCAAAACCGGCAGAAATAGTTTTCACCTATAAACAATTGGCGACCACATGAGAGACTAATCTGTCGGTTGCAATATCAATTTCCAATCTCCAAATTTCATTTTTCAATCCCGATCTCAAGATGGTAGAACTCAGGTCCGGATCAGCAACAAACCCTGAAAAAACTAGCGCTGAAATTACTCTCGGTATTAACGTTCCTTCCAGTCGCATTAACATGCCACCTGTCAACATCAACGGCGCGGAAAATGTTCCTTCAGGCGTTACACCTCCGGTCACTAGAGACAGAGCCGCTGCTGCCACTCTCAACGTTTCTTCAATTGTGACACCTCCAACCGTCACCAGAGCCGCTGCTATTCCACCATCAGGACGAGAAATTGGGGGAGCCAGTGGAAGCCGATCCCCTATTACCATTGCTGATTTGATGGAAATACAAGAAGTTTTTGCTAAGGCTCAGACGGACATGGCCACAACTCAAAAGGAGCGAAACAATAAACATTCAAATGATTAGTCAAGGGATTCAGAATTCAAGCGTTAGATTGTCATAAACCAAATGTGACCGAACATCAATTGGTGGAGTTGTGCATTAATGCTTTCTGGGGACTCTTTTCGCAAAACCATGTAATCTATGATGGAGCATGTGTGTGATATTTTTTTATTTCTCCAAGGTGCAGCGCCGAGATATATTTTCAAGATCTGATCTGTGTTGCGTTGGCGCTTCGAACTTTTCTCCAGGAGCCGCTTCAACTTTTCGCTCCAGAAGCCGCTCTGCTTCAACGTTTCGCTTCCAAAAGCCGCTTCGCTTTCACGTTTCACTCCAGGAGCCGCTTCAACGTTCTTCCCAGAAGCCACTCCACTTCAACTTTTCGCTCCAGAAGTCGTTCCGCTTCCACGTTTCACTCCAGGAGACGATTCAACGTTCTCCCCAGAAGCCGCTCCGCTTCAACGTTTCGCTCCAAGAGCCGCTTCAACGTCTCACCTCCAAAAGCCGCTCCTCTTCAACGTTCCGCTCCAGAAGCCTCTCCTCTTCAACGTTTCGCTCCAGAAGCCGCTCTAATTTCACGTTTCACTCCAGGAGACGCTTCAACCTTCTTCCCAGAAGACGCTCCGCTTCAACGTTTCGCTCCAGGAGCCGCTTCAATGTCTCACCTCCAGAAGCCGCTCCTTTTCAACGTTTCGCTCCTGAAGACGCTCCAACGTTCTCTCTAGAAGCCGCCACTCCTTCATACCAAGGTTCGTTCCCGTAGACGCCACTCCTTACTGTCAAGGATTGTGATTGCAGCCAGCCAAATCTCTTCTGATCACAGCTGCTGCCAAGAACCGCTGCTGCTCGTTTGAGCTTCACCATAGCAGCAACCACTACAAAGAATATTTCGTCCATGTGACGTTCCAAGCATCCCATCCAGGAGAGTACGATAAACTTGTATCAAATCACAAAGGCGTGGATTCATGGTGGTACAATCAAAGTAAGCTACACTTGGGGACTGAAGCCTCCTCCAGGTTTATAAGTTTAAACGCAGTCACCGCCTTACCAGCGAATGCAATGGAAGCACATCTTCCACGAGGAAATAAGCTCAGGATAATTACACATGGGGACTTTTGTCACGCTGTTTACTCACGGGAAAGCTTGATACAACTAAAGCCCAGTCATGCGCGAAGGACATACCTAGCGGAGACAGACCTAAGTAACTATCCTTAAACTAATGTTTTATATCTATTAGGCATATCAAATAAGTTTTAAATCTCTTAGTGTTGAGACGTATAAATTCCTCAACACTCACTACTGTGTTGATAGGCATGATTCCTCAACACATCCTTTCCTCTTAGTGTTGAGACGTGTAAATTCCTCAACACTCACTACTGTGTTGCTAGGCATGCTTCCTCAACACATCCTTTCCTCTTAGTGTTGAGACGTGTAAATTCCACAACACTCACTACTGTGTTGCTAGGCATGCTTCCTTAACACATCCTTCCTCTTAGTGTTGTGACGTATAAATTCCTCAACACTCACTACTGTGTTGCCAGGCATGTTGCCTCAACACACCTTTCCTCTTCGTGTTGAGACGTGCAAATTCCTCAACAGTCATTACTATGTGTTGATGGTGGATTTTAGTTCAGGGCTAAAATTGTAAAACCAAAGACAATATGCTGACATCCTGCAAAGGAAAAATCCATTTGATAAGCGATGAGCGCAGAAAACCTCTCGCTTTATTTACTTGAAGCAATTCAATAAATACATAAAATTCACCCAGAATGGTGCATGTAGCAACCATCCAAAATATTCTGTGAATTTATAGTATTATCAATTAATGCATGAGTTTCCTTGTATTTCCTGTGTTGTTCTTAGCGGAACTCTCATTATTGGCGCGACATGACGACTGAGTGTTTACCCTCAGCAGATTAACACGAATCTCCAAGTGTCAAAAATGAGGCATGCACGAAATACCCATACAAGCCATACCATTCTCTGACAAAGAGAATCTCGTATCAGCATGCTTATATTAGCCTGATCGAGCAAGTTTAATCCCTTAAAAGAAATCTGGACTGTCCGTGTCAGTCTCAGAAACGATCACGTCCACGCAAGTTGGCCGCATAATTTAACTAGCCTAGACGAACTCTAGCATGAGCAGGCGATTAACGCAATGACCACCAGCGGGCCTGTTTATACCCTGGCCGACCGAACACATGCTATGCCCCAAAAAAACCACCGAACGCCAGCCTGAAGTAGGATGGTTGAGCTGGTATGGAGAGGCTCGGAAGAGCTCGTACGATCAAGGCTGTCAAAGACAGTCTCAAAAGAAATCACGACCGTCCAACTTCGCCGGCCTAGTTGGACGGCTTGGATCGTCCCGCGATCGATCGGTGAAGTGCTGGCATGCAAATTGGCGGGCCCATTTCTCATCCACCTGACCGACTCTCTCACAGCGTAGCCATAGAGCAAGAATCATTTGCTCGAAGAGAGGATGGCGTGATGCTTAAAGGGTCGCGGAAATTCCACTAGCGTCTTAAAACAATCACAACCATCCAACTTCGCCAGCATGTTTGGATGACTTAGATTGCGCCTAGGACCATTAGAGAAGTGCACAAACGTTCACCGTCGTTCCAATGTGGGCCCCACACGATCGGTTTCTCCAAAAGAGGAGCATAACTTGCCAAACCGTTTGGCCAAAATCGTGTGTACGTGCTGTTTTGAAAACCCTAATTAGGGTTCGCGGCGCTGCATAACTGTCGCAGTTCGATCACGACCATCCATCTTCACAAGCTTGGATGGAGGGTGTAGATGTAGACTTAAAAGGTCCCAAGCATGTCAAAATGATCACTGTGGGCCCACCTTTGCGTAGAGCTGGTCGTCCTAGGAAGACTAAGACTCGACGACCTCGAAACGCACGCCCAAAAGTTGTGTGCCAAGCAGTTTCCAAATCCTTTACGATAATGGATTTATGCCGCAAATCGATCACGACCACTCACCTTTGCCGATCAAATTGAGTGGCCTAGATCGCACCTCCATGAGACAAAGAGGAGTGGGCATATACACCGGCAGGCCGTCTATACACATGCCTGGTCGGCCCCACCAAGACTTGCAACCAAGCCCGAATTCGGTCAAGCATATGAGTGATGCTCGCGCACCTCCTAAAACCCTAAAATTCATCAACGGTCGCGGATGAGGGTCTTAAACCATCTCGTCCGTCCAACTTCGCTAGCTTGGTCGGACAACCTAGGTTGAAAGCTAGACGACCAATGAGGCATCCCGATAATCACCGTCCGCCCCTCTTCCATAGGGAGTGATCGGCCAGGAGATAGCTCGCCCATGCAGCCTCCAAACGATCGCTCGAAGATGGTTAGAAGTGATGCTATTTTAAGACGCTTGGTCCGCAACTTATTCGGTCAGGCTTTAAAACATCGATGCTTCATACATGCTGATTGTCTGCGATGCATTACATGCATTGAGCATACACGATATTTCATCCTTAGTTATTTTAGCATCACATGCTATTTCCTATAGTGGGTCCCATGATCCAATCATTCGATACATAAAACATGTCACAAACTAGGGGATACTTACTGGGGTATTGGTATGGCGGTTTAAAGCGCGCAGCGTACAACGCGCCATTACAAGAACGTGTCAGGAGGCATGGACGGTTAGCGGTGATTGAAGAAATGGGAAAAGACGTGATCGTATAACAATCACCACTTCTACACGACCCCACTAATCCATCACTCCACTTTCTACGATATGAGGGTTGCGCTCAATGACTTGTATACATAGGTCCTTCACCTATTTTCCAAACAACACGAACAAGAGACAAGCACAGAAAACCAAGTATTGTCATTCGTATCCTGAAAACACCAGAAATGATAGCTTACATTTTGCAAGCCAGTTCAGCTTTCTGATACAAGTCATAAACAGCCAACACCTTCACAATCTCAACATATTCTTCGCTTCCCTCCCTAAGATCAACCCCATCTCCTTCACTTTGTGACCTAAGAAAGTCTGGAACGACCATTTCTTGGTTTAGGCCAGAATTGTATAGATTGATCTCTCGAATCAAAAGCACTCCCGTGCAGTGCATTTTTTTAGGGTTTAGATTCGTTTCTCATCCACACACACCCAAATTTACCAAAACCAGCAGAATCAGTTTTCACCCACAAACAACTGGCGACCACAGTGGGAGATTAATCTCTCGGTTGTGAAGTCAATTTCTTCAATACCCAATCCCATTTGGCTAATTTTAAAATGGTTGGTCTTAGGACTGCCCAAACAACTTGAAATCCCGGACGAAGTTCCTCCAATGAAGATACCCCTTTTTCCAACGGTATATCTGATGGTCTAACCGGAAGAATCCCAACATTGATCGAGTTAGCACGGGTGCAGGGGATTCACACGAAGAACATGGACCTGATCAAAGAAGCAATAGACGGCATACTCGATCTCCTCATCAAGATGACATCAGATGTGAGCGGTTCTCCTGTCAGATAGATTTCTACACTGGGACTGATCCTCGCAACGATCCTCCTCAAGTCAATAGCTTCACTATGAACCAGAGGCCGGTGGATCAGGAAGCGACTTCTCTAGTGGAAAGTTTATGCGAACTTTTACACCTCGCGAAGAATCAACGGGCGGAGACGTTTGATGCAATCAACCAGATATCCCTAGACGTACATTTAGACCCTTTGCGTCCAGAAATCTCGAAAACACCAGAGATGTCTGTGAATAATGTCACATTCACAGAAGACGACATGATGGCGGAGGAAGGTCACAACCGGTCCCTATATGTTGCTGCATGCATCACGGATTCAGAGTTCAAGAGGGCCCTAATCGACTCGGGAGCGTCTTCGAATGTGATTACTCTCAAGACTCTCAGGGAGGCCAAGGTTCGCAGGAAAGATCGTATGGCAGCCTACTCGATTACAGACTTTGAAGGAAACCAAACCAACACGTACGGGTATGTCAATCTGAATTTATCTTTAGGGCCCGTCCAGTCAAAGGTGAAATTCGAAGTCATAGAAAAGGAACCGGACTACCATATGATACTGGGGAGACCGTGGCTTCATGAAAATAGGATTGTCCCTTCGAAGAATCATCATTGCCTGAAGACTGTGCTGAATCAAGAAGTCGTTCGTATTCCTGCATCGTTGTCTCCTTACACACCGATATGTGGAGTGGAATTGTTTGAACCAAGGGAAGCTTCGCGGGGAGAATCAGACAAATTTCATTGCATCCCACTCCCCACGTGGTCGTCAATCCAGGAGGAGGACCGACTTGCATCATTGAGGGCTAAGCCCCACGATGCATCTTTGCTGACAAGGCGTTCTTCTTCATCCGGTGAAGCCGCGACCCACGTTCACACTAAGAAGGAGCGAACTTTTGTGGCAAGCCATGACCAGAAAGTGAAAACAGTGTATCGAAGCCACTATTATCAATTAGCAGGGGAGACTGTTACCCAGTCTCTCCTCCCGACGAAATGCTACAACAACGATGAGCCACAAGAAAAAGTACTAGATGCTCCACGACAGCTGCAAGATGGCACCAACTCCACAACTGATGAGCTCGAAATCGTTAACATCAGGAATGAGGAATCTACTAGGCTTATCTCCACCAGCTCAACCTTGTGTACAGATGAACACACGAAGCTCGTGGAACTTCTCAAAGAGTACCAGGACATATTCGCTTGGACGTATGAAGAAATGCCCGGTTTAGATAAAAAATTGGTCACCCATCATCTACACGTCGTACCTGGATCCAAGTCAGCCAAACAATCTCCAAGGCAATTCAGGCACGAGGTAGAAGAGCAAATAAAGACTGAGATTCAGAAGTTGCTAGATGCTGGCTTTATCAAACCCCTTTATCATCCAACCTGGTTGGCCAATGTGGTTCCGATGCCACCAACGAACACGGCATGATCTCCTTCATGGACGGATATAACGGGTACAATCAGATAAGTATTTATGAGAATAACACAATTGAAGACTACGTGGATGATGTAGTAGTCAAATAGAAAGCTCGCTGGATCACATAGGAGTCCGACAACAAGTGTTCGAAATCTAACTGCTGAAGGTATCAAGATGGACCCATCCAAGACTCAAGCTATCCTCACGATGCTGCCGCCACAAACTGTGAAGGAGTTCCAAAGCTTCATGGGCAAGGTGAACTACATTCGACGTTTTATACCTGGTTTAGCCCATCTCGTTGCTTAATTCACCCCCTTGATGAAGAAAGGAGCAAGTTTCGTCTGGACCGCACTACAACAAAATATTGTCATCTCTAAATCATCAAAAAGGGTTCGCCTGTTATGTCATCCCGGACAAGAGCGAGCCTGAAAAATCTTCAGATCTACTGGAGACGACACCTCAAGGGAACATCCTCAAGAAGATAGCGATGTACGCATCATCATGTCGAGGAAGAATCCGCATCTTGAGCGAATCACTCTGTCATACTTAAGAGGAATGCTTCAGTGAAACAACGAACATCCAAATGATTATGTCAAGAGGTCCCGAATTTAGGCACTGGAGGATCCCGATCCAAATGTGACTCAACAACAAGTGGTGCAATTGTGCATCAATAGGATGATACCTGTCTATTGTGCTTTCCCGAAGAACCTGCGCTCCCAGACATCCTTTGAACTCCGTGAAGCTGCTAAACGCTTAGTTGCGACATCACCTACCCTGCTAGAAGAACAATCCTTCCAGTAACGAAGAGCCTCATGATGTTGGCGGAAGCATACATCTCACTAACAGGCAATACAACCTTCAGCCTTCGGTAAGCAGTTCCGCTAAAGCACCAAGAGGAAAACCACCGAGATACAACATCCTGCACGTCGAAGGTCTCCAACTCCAACTCCAGTACCACATGCACGACTTCCACAATGATGAAACAACGTCCAAGATATTCCATGTCTGGCTTGACGGCAGCAACATCAATAAGAGACACTTTCATAATTTCGTCTACCGTAGAAGAAGTAGTTGCGTTACCAAAGAAGATTGCACCTGGGACTTAAGAAGTACATACAGATTCTCCATGTGAAGAGCTTCATCATATTTGCAGAACCTATTAGTTAAGTCATTCGCATGAAAGAACTTCCTTACTCCTTAAAGACACGATCCAAAGATGATAATGGCAAATGAGTATGACTGGGGACTGCTTAACACTGCCCATCTCAAAGATGGTGAATTTAGAGAGATGCAAGCGCGCTATCATTCCAAGATGTCCAAAGACGAGGATATACTCAAGAGAGCATACGTGTTGTCAAAGGCCAGTGATATATCTTGACGTCTATGAAACGCAACGCAGACGTAAAGACGGCTTCAAGAACCTAGCGTGACAACATATATAAGTCGAACGCTCAGTGGATACTCGTGGGCAGGGGACTGTGTCCCTCTTTTCCATTCCATGAGGAAGCATCGAGGAAGCTATCGGTTCCATCATTAGTTTCTCCATCTAATGACGAGACAAGCTCTACCAATATAAGAAGACTGCCAATCCCGAGATTCACCAAGAAGCATGTAATTCGCAAGGGGAAGTCAAACTGAAGCAGAAGCCGCTTCAACACTCTCTCCAGCAGAAGCTGCTTCAACGCTCCATAAGAAGCCGCTTCAACGATCTCTCCTGAAGAAGTTTGCTTCAATGCTCTCTCCTGAAGAATCTTGCTTCAACGCTCTCCCCTGAAGAGGCTTGCTTCAACACTCTCTCCAGGAGCTTCCTCGATGTTCGTTTCAGAAGCTGCTTTAAACGTTCTCTCCGAGTCGCCTCGATGTTCGCTTCAGAAGCTGCTTCAAACGCTCTCTCCAGGAGTCGCCTCGACGATCGCTTGCTCCAACCCTCTCTTTAGGATCCGACTCGACGTTTGCTTCAGAAGCTGCTTCAACACTCTTTCCGGAAGCTACTTAAACGTTCTCTTTGGGAGATGCTTCAACATATTTTTCAGAAATTGCTTCAGCAGCCTTTTAAGGATATTACTCATGATAGGGATCGTCCTCATCAGAGTCGAGGATTATGACATTGTCATGAATAGTTTGAGAATCCAACCAACCATATGCCTAATCTACCTGGGGCCAACCGACATCATGCTAGGGTAACGCTCGCCTGGACGCCTATTGAACGTTGCATGCTCCAAGGACAGGACAACCTGTCTCTCCTGGTAACATCTAACTTTGTCTCATAAGTTTTATCTTTATTTGTCACCATCTAATGCCTACCCCGCAATAGTGCAACTATTACGTGCTAGGCAGGGGACTTAATGTTGATGATGGATTTTAGTTCAGGGCTAAAATTGTAAAACCAAAGATAATATGCTGACATCCTACAAAGGATAAAGCCATTTGATAAGCAATGAGCGCAGAAAACCTCTCGCTTTATTTACTTGAAGCAATTCAATAAATACATAAAATTCACCCAGAATGGTGCATGTAGCAACCATCCAAAATATTCTGTGAATTTATAGCATTATCAATTAATGCATGAGTTGCCTTGTATTTCCTGTGTTGTTCTCAGCGGAACTCTCATTATTGGCGCGGCATGACGACTGAATGTTTACCCTCAGCAGAGTAACACGAATCTTCAAGTGTCAATAATGAGGCATGCACGAAATACCCATACAGGCCATACCATTCTCTGACAAAGAGAATCTCGTATCAACATGCTTATATTAGCCTGATCGAGCAAGTTTAATCCCTTAAAATAAATCTGGACTGTCCGTGTCAGTCTCAGAAACGATCACGGCCACGCAAGTTGGCCGCATAATTTAACTAGCCTAGACGAACCCTAGCATGAGCAGGTGATCACCGCAATGACTACCAGCGGCCTGTTTATACCCTGGCCGTCCGAACACATGCTATGCCCCAAAACAACCACCGAACGCCAGCCTGAAGTAGGATGGCTGAGCTGGTATGGAGAGGCTCGAAAGAGCTCGTACGAGCAAGGCTGTCAAAGACAGTCTCAAAAGAAATCACGACCGTCCAACTTCGCCGGCCTAGGTTGACGGCTTGGATCGTCCTGCGATCGATCGGTGAAGTGCTGGCATGCAAATTGGCGGGCCCACTTCTCACATACCTGACCAACTCTCTCACAGCCTAGACGTAGAGAAAGAAACGTTTGCTCGAAGAGAGGCTGGCGTGATGCTTAAAGGGTCGCGGAAATTCCACTAGCGTCTTAAAACAATCACAACCATCCAACTTCTCCAACATGTTTGGATGGCTTACATTGCGCCTAAGACCATTAGAGAAGTGCACACACATTCACCGTCGGCCCAACGTGGGCCCCGAATGATCGGTTCCTCCAAAAGAGGAGCATAACTTGCCAAACCGTTTGGCCAAAATCGTGTGTATGTGCTGTTTTCAAAACCCTAATTAGGGTTTGCGGCGCTGCATAACTGTCGCAGTTCGATCACGACCATCCATCTTCGCAAGCTTGGATGGAGGGTGTAGATGTAGACTTAAAAGGTCCCAAGCATGTCAACATGATCATTGTGGATCCACTTTTGCGTAGAGCTGGTCGGCCTAGCCAGACTAGGACTCGACGACCTCGAAACGCATGCCCAAAAGTTGTGTGCCAAGAAGCTTCCAAACATGCCACGAGCCATGTGGGACCCAGTAAGCCCTAGGAATGGCACCATATCATAGCCGGCCACGGTAATCCTTACTCCTGTGGTCGTTTCCACACCATGGCCTTGCTATAGTTCCTTTGGCACAGCTATGGCACCGTTTGCACAAAAAGTGTCGCCATGCCTCGTCGGCAAGACACACACACTAATTAGGGTTTCGGCATGCCAAACCCTAATTTAGGCAAAGTTGATACGCCAACCAAGCCAAGTAACATTCCCCAGAGCATTGGGATTGATGTGGAAACAAGGCCAATGTTGCCACGCCACATTTCGGGTCTAACACCAATGTGCCAAAACCTAGCGGCCATGGCTACGCCAGGCGCTACTTGCATCATCGTGCCACTGGCATGCGCCAGCTATGTCAGCCACGCCACCGTGCCCCAGCGCACGTGCTAATTAAGGTTTCGATACGCCAAACCCTAGTTTAGCTAAAGTCGCCATGCCAACTAGGTTAAGTGATTCTCCTAAGGCCTTAAGTTTAACTTAGCAACATGTAAAATATTGCCAGAGCCACATTTGGGTCTAACGCCAGTATGCGAAAACAGCTGCCACGACTACACCACTGGCATGCCGCTATGCCATGGCTACGCCAGACGCCACCATGCCAATGGCGCCACTTTGCTATACAACAAGATATGGCCATAATCAATGGCCATCCTTTCTCATGAGATGCAATCTCAGCCATCCAAATTCGCCACCGAACTGACAGACTTGTGGAAAGTTTTAGGCGACCAGCCGCTTAAATCTCGTGGTCATGGCTACGCCAGGCGCCATTTATACCACCGTGTCACTGGCATGCACGAGCTATACCAGTCATGCCGCAGTGCCACTGGCATACACCAAAAATGCCACTGCGCCATTACCAGGCGGCAATAGAAGGTATCCATAATCAACGACTACCCTTCCTCATGAGATGCAATCTGAGTCATCCAAGTTCGCAACCGAACTGACGGACTTGTAGCAAGTTTTAGGAGGCCTGCCAAGACGTGCCTAATAGCATCACATGCTATTTTCCTGCGGCAAGACTCTTGACTTTGACTTGCCGCACATAGCAACCTGCTACACGTTTTCCACGAAAACACTCGAGACATCAAACATGTCACAAACTGGGGGATAATCATCAGGGTATTGGTCTGGCGGTTTACAGCGTGCGGCGTTAAATACGCTCATTATAAGAAAGTTTCATGAAGCGGGACAATTAGTGGCGGCAAGAAGTAACGAGTGTAAACGGACGGTTATACTTTACTCCACTCTTCCATCACCCGATCGTTCCCACTTCCTACGAGATCAGGGTACGTTTAAATATCACTTGTATAAATAGGCTTCACCTGTTTCCACCAAACAACAAGTTTTGGTCAGATAACAACACAGTATCCAGAAATCACCTGATAGCTTTCCATTCTGATACAAGTCATAAACAACCACACCTTCAGAAACAACGATTCTGGTCTCAACACTTTCTTCGCTTCCCTCCCTAAGACCCACCCTTCTCCTTCACTTTGTGACAGAAGCAAGCCTGGAACGACCATTTATTGGTTTAGGCCAGGATTGTACAGATTGATCTCTCGAATCAGAAGTACTCCCGTGCAGTGCATTGTTTAGGGTTTAGATTTGTTTCTCATCCACACACCCGAATTCACCAAAACCGACAGAAACAGTTTTCACCCATAAACGATTGGCGACCACAGTGGGAGACTAATCTCTCGGTTGCAATATCAATTTCCAATCTCCAAATTTTATTTTTCAATCCCGATTTCAAGATGGTAGAACTCAGGTCCGGATCAGCAACAAACCTTGAAAACACTAGCGCTGAAATTACTCTCGGTATTAACGTTCCTTCCAGACGAATTAACACGCCACCTGTCAACACCAGCGGCACGGAAAATGTTCCTTCAGGCGTTACACCTCCGGTCACCAGAGCCAGAGCCGTTGCCTCCAACCCCAACGTTTCTTCAAGTGTGACACCTCCAACCGTCACCAGAGCCACTGCTACTCCACCATCATGACGAGAAACTTGGGGAGCCATAGGAAGCCGATCCCCTATTACCATTGATGATTTGATGGAAATACAAGAAGTCTTTGCTAAGGCTCAGAAGGAGATGGCCACAACTCAAAAGGAGCGAAACAATGAACATCCGAATGATTAGTCAAGGGATTCAGAATTCGGGCGTCAGATTGTCATAAACCAAATGTGACCGAACATCAATAGGTGGAGTTGTGCATTAATGCTTTCTGGGGAATCTGTCCACAAAACTATGTAAACTATGATGGAGCATGCGTGTGATATCTTTTTATTTCTCCAAGGTGCAGCGCCGAGATATATTTTCAAGCTCTGATCCGTGTTGCATTGGCGCTTCGAACTTTCGCTCCAGAATCCGCTTCAATGTTTTGCTTCCAAAAGCCGCTTCGCTTTCACGTTTCACTCCAGGAGCCGCTTCAACGTTCTCCACAGAAGCCACTACGCTTCAACGTTTCGCTCCAAAAGTCGCTCCGCTTCCATGTTTCACTCCAGGAGCCGCTTCAACGTTCTCCCCATAAGCCGCTCCGCTTCAACGTTTCTCTATAGGAGCCGCTTCAACGTCTCACCTCCAGAAGCCGCTCCTCTTTAAAGTTTCGCTCCAAAAGCCGCTCCTCTTCAACGTTTCGCTCTAGAAGCCTCTCCGATTTCACGTTTCACTCCAGGAGACACTTCAATTTTCTCCCCAGAAGCCAAACCGCTTCAACGTTTCGCTCCAGAAGTCGCTTCAACGTTCTCTCCAGAAGCCGCCACTCCTTCATACCAAGGTTCGTTCCCGTAGCCGCCACTCCTCACTGTCAAGGATTGTGATCGCAGCCAACCAAATCTCTTCTGATCACAGGTGCTGCCAAGAACCGCTGCTGCTCGTTTGAGCTTCACCATAGCAGCAACCACTACAAAGAATATTTCGTCCATGTGACGTTCCATGCATCCCATCCAGGAGAGTATGATAAACTTGTATCAAATCACATAGGCGTGGATTCAAGGTGTTACAATCAAAGTAAACTACACTTGGGGACTGAAGCGTCCTCCAGGTTTAGAAGTTTAAACGCAATCACCGCCTTACCAGCAAATGCAATGGAAGCACATCTTCCACGAGGAAATAAGCTTAGGATAATTACACATGGGGACTTTTTCACGCTGCTTACTTACGGGAGAGCCTGATACATCTAAAACCCAGTCATGCGCGAAGGACATACCTAGCGGAGACAGAGCTAAGTAACTATCCTTAAACTAATGTTTTATATCTATTAGGCATATCAAATAAGTTTTAAATCTCTGTCAGGCATGCTGCCTCAACACACCTTTCCTCTTAGTGTTGAGACGTGCAAATTCCTCAACACTCATTATTTTGTTGCCAGGCATGCTGCCTCAACACACTCTCCTCTTGGTGTTGAGACGTGCAAATTCCTCAACACCACTATTGTGTTGTCAGGCATACTGCCTCAACACATTTTTCCTCTTAATGTTGAGACGTGTAAATTCCTCAACACTCACTACTGTGTTGCTAGGCATGATTCCTCAACACATCCTTTCCTCTTAGTGTTGAGATGTGTAAATTCCTCAACACTCACTACTGTGTTGCTAAGCATGCTTTCTCAACACATCCTTTCTCTTAGTGTTGAGACGTGTAAATTCCTTAACACTCACTACTGTGTTGCTAGGCATGCTTCCTCAACACATCCTTTCCTCTTAGTGTTGAGACGTGTAAATTCCTCAACACTCACTACTGTGTTGCTACGCATGCTTCCTCAACACATCCTTCCTCTTAGTGTTGAGACGTGTAAATTCCTCAACACTCAGTATTGTGTTGCCAGGCATGCTGCCGCAAAACACCTTTTTCTCTTAGTGTTGAGACGTGTATATTCCTCAACACTCACCACTGTGTTGCCAAGCAAACTGCCTCAACACATTTTTCCTCTTAGTGTTGAGACGTTCAAACTTCTCAACACTCACCACTGTGTTTCCAGGCAAACTGCCTCAACACATTTTTCCTCTTAGTGTTGAGACATTCAAACTCCTCAACACTCATCATCCGTGTTGCTATGCAAACTGCCTCAATACATATTTTTCCTTAGTGTTGAGACGTGGAAATTTCCTCAACACTCCTCATCCGTGTTGACAGGAAAACTGCCTCAACACATATTTTTGCTTAGTGTTGAGACGCTGGAAATTTCCTCAACACTCACCACTGTGTTTCCAGGCAAACTGCCTCAACACATATCTTTTCCTTAGTGTTGAGATTGCAAATTCCTCAACACTCACCACTATGTTGTTAGGCGTACTGCCACAACACATCTTTCCTCCTAGTGTTGAGACGTTCAAACTCTTCAACACTTACTGTTGTTGTCATAGTGATGACGGCTTCACCACCTCAACACTCATCTTTGTGTTAAGGATCACTGCGCCAACACTCCGTGCATCAGCACCCTGTGGCCAAGCCATAAGTATGCCAACAAAAGGATCATAGACTACTCATGCCTCCTGCCAAAGGTTAGTCGAATTTTCCTGGCAATCTCTTAATGTCTTCCCTTTCGATTTTTATCCTCATATGTCACTATCTCATGCTTACCCCGCAAGAATGCCACTGTTACGTGCTAAGCAGGGGACTTAATGTTGATGGTGGTTTTTAGTTCAGGGGCAAAATTGTAAAACCTCACATTTAATGTGCCGTCACTCTGCAAAGAAACGGAGCCATGAAAAGTGACGAGTGTTCAACCTTTCCACTGGCGTATTTATTGAGCAACTCAATATGTTCACATGAAATTAATCCAGACTGATGCATGTAAGCAACAATCCTCCATGGATTAGTAGGTGCAAAGTCCTACCCAAAATCGGAAAGCAAAGAATAAAGGAGCCACGGAGAAGGAGCAACAATGAGAGGAAGCGTGGCCATGCCATAGGCAAGCCGGCGCCACTTGGCCACGCCCCATGCTACCCAACCGGCCCTTACTCCTTTGTCGACCAATCGGGTCGCTTTAAACCTTCCACACTCCCTTGAGTTGTGGATAGGCCCATACTTGCCAGCCCCATTTCCCATCGACCAATCAGGTCGCTCTAAATCCGCCACACTCATACCAGAAGTGTAGCCACGCCCATGCTTGGCCGACCCTCTTTTTTTTAACCAAAGCCCTAATTTCCAGCCGTGGTACAAATTATGCCACTTCGACCCCACAACATGCCACGAGCCGTGTAGGACCCAGGAATCCCTAGGAATGGCACCATATCATACCCGCCCACGGAAATCCTTACTCATATGCTCATTTCCACACCATGGCCTTGCTATAGTTCCTTTGGCACAACTATGACACCATTTGCACAAAAAGTGTCGCCATGCTTCGCCCGCATGCCACACACACTAATTAGGGTATCGGCATGCCAAACCCAAATTTAGGAAAAGTTGCTACACCAACCAAGCCAAGTAACGTTCCCCAGAGCATTGGGATTGATGTGGCAACAAGGCCAACGTTGCCACGCCACATTTCGGGTCTAACACCAATGTGCCAAAACCTAGGGCCATGGATACGCCAGGCGCTACTTGCATCATCGTGCCACTGGCATGCGCCAGCTATGTCATCCACGCCACCGTGCCGCAGCGCACGTGCTAATTAAGGTTTCGATACGCCAAACCCTAGTTTAGCTAAAGTCTCCATGCCAAATAGGTTAAGTGATTCTCCTAAGGCCTTAAGTTTAACTTAGCAACATGGCCAATATTGCCAGAGTCATATTTGGGTCTAACACCAATATGCCAAAACAACTGCGACGACTACACCACTCGCATGCCACTATGCCATGGATACGCCAGATGCCACCATGCCAATGGCGCCACTTTGCTATACAACAATATATGACCATAATCAATGGCCATCCTTTCTCATGAGATGCAATCTCAGCCATCCAAATTCGCCACCGAACTGACATACTTGTGGCAAGTTTTAGGCGAGCAGCCACTTAAATCTCGTGATCATGGCTACGCCAGGCGCCACTTATACCACCGTGCCACTGGCATACACGATCTATACCAGTCATGCCGCAGTGCCACTGGCATACACCAAAAATGCCATTTCTCCATTACCAGGCGCCAACAGAATGTAGTCATAATCAACGGCTACCCTTCCTCATGAGATGCAATCTCAGCCATCCAAGTTCTCCACCGAACTGATGGACTTGTGGAAAGTTTTAGGCGACCAGCCAAGACGTGCCTAATAGCATCACATGCTATTTTCCTGCGGCAAGACTCTTGACTTTGACTTGCCGCACATAGCAACCTGCTACATGTTTTCCACGAAAACACTCGAGACATCAAACATGTCACAAACTGGGGGATAATCATCAGGGTATTGGTCTGGCGGTTTACAGCGTGCGGCGTGCAATACGCTCATTATAAGAAAGTGTCATGAAGCGGGACAATTAGTGGCGGCAAGAAGTAACGGGTGTAAACGGATCCACTTCCTTCATCATGGAATCATGGGTTTCTGACGGTTATACATTACTCCACTCTTCCATCACCCGATCGTTCCCACTTCCTACGAGGCCAGGATACGTTTAAATATGACTTGTATAAATAGGCTTCACCTATTTCCACCAAACAACAAGTTTTGGTCAGAGAACAATACAGTATCCATAAATCACCTGATAGCTTTCCATTCTGCTAGCCAGTTCTACTTTCTGATACAAGTCGTAAACAACCACACCTTCAGAATCAACGATTATGGTCTCGACACTTTCTTCTCTTCCCTCCCTAAGACCAACCCTTCTCCTTCATTTTGTGACCGAAGCAAGCCTGGAAAAACCATTTCTTGGTTTAGGCCAGGATTGTACAGATTGATCTCTCGAATAAAAAGTACTCTCGTGCAGTGCATTGTTTGGGGTTTAGATTTGTTTCTCATCCACACACCTGAATTTACCAAAACCGGCAGAAACGGTTTTCACCCATAAACACTTATATCATAAGAGAAGATTATCAAGAATAAACAAACTAGGTGCAATTAAAGTTTCAACAACCGTAGTCAATCAAATTAAATTGAAAACTAATAACACTACACTTATATAGTTTCCCACCAACGGTACTCGTAGATCTTATTGATCCCACAGAAGTTTTTAAACGATCGGTCGTAAGAGATTTCACCTAATTATGATACTTTCCTCTCCGAATAGACGACTCCACTAGAAACAACAAGAAATGAAGTTTGCCTAGCTCTTAGGATAGTTTGATAGAAATTCAAACTTAGGTATTTATAGACCAGGGATGTTTGGACACCAATGAATTTCCAAAACCGAAAATATTCTCAAGATATGCAATGAATGCACAAATTCGGTTTTCCTAATTCCAATAAACGTTGGTCAAATATTTTCCAAAATCTCTCATAGAAAATCTCCAATTAGTAAATGGACATTACTAATTTTTATTCTCTAGAGCTATGCATTAATTGATGGTAATTAAAGCATATAAAACCAAAAACCTTAATTCAAAGAGTCTTAATTTATTTTGTAACAAGATCACCTTGAGTACCAAGGAATATCTTTGAACAATAAATGATAAGAGTTACTGCTCGTGTTCAAAGTATGTTGACATCTTTTCACTGCAAATCCTTATTTCGTATTTTACATGGATTTGCATCTTGGAATCGGTTCTACCACACTTCCAAACAAGTTTAAAATTGGTTCTACCAGACTTCCAAGACTACTATGTGATCGGTCAAACCAAGTCATAATGGTTAGTTGTGATCGGTCCTACCAAGTCACATACATGGGTTCAAATCAGTTATAACAACCACTAGGATCGATTCTACCCATACAGGGTATCTACTTGTGACCGGTCATACCAGTCACTAGGATCGGTTATACCAATTACAAGGATCGATCACACAACCACTTATGATCGATCACACCAATTACCAGAATCGGTCACACCAATTACTAAGATCGATAATACCATATCATGGTGATTACTTAGGATCGGCTACACCAATTACCAGAACCGGTCATACCAAATCATAAGTCTAGGTATTGTGATTGGTTATACCAACCAGAGTTAAGATTGGTTCTACCAACTCACACATATTGGTCATTAAAGAATATGCAATGAATAACCGGACCAATAAACCTATTGATTTCCCTTTCGATTCATGAAACAAGTTCATGAATGTACTTCCTTTAAACAAATGTAAAACATTGTTTCCTAGGATGAAATCTTCACCATACACCCATACACATAATCATAAAACTATATACAAGATTATGTCGATGTGATATCTACGAAGTTCAAAAGATAAGCGTTATACTTCGTAGTCTAATTCCTTAATACTGTTATCATACTATTATGATCATGTCTCTCCATTAGAGTATAATATATAACATATACAGCTTTGCATGTTATGTTTTCAATATAACACGACTTGAAAGATACATTAGGAATTGAAACAAGTTCAAGACAGTATTACTAACCTCAAGTGGAAGGATGATGTCATCATTGTAGTCGTTACTTCTTCTCATTCTTCAGGTCTTTGGAGTAATACTTGTATGTCTCAACATTCCTATACTTTCTAGTCTAACCTAAACGAAGTTGATTCTAGTATTTAATCAACCGACTCTAAATGAGTTTTGATACTGAAATATGACAATCAAACATGACATACCAACGCTTGGTGAGTTCAACCGAGCTATGCTCTAACACATCCCTGTAGATCAAACTTGTTCTTATTGATATAATCTTATCTATAATTTGAAGTGATAGAACTAGAATTAATTTTGCTTGGATAACAACCGACCAAAGACTATAATGATAGAGCAAACAAGACAAGAGATTAGTACACTCCACAACAATATCTTTATCTTCATCTAACAAGATACCAGAATTGTCTCTCAAGGTAAGAATATTATTATTGCATTTTATTTTAAGTATTTGGATCACCCGTTCCCATCCATTGCACTTAAGATTTGTTGTTTAAGCATATATACTTCATATATGGAAACTCTTGCATACTTATGCACATCACTATTTCCAGCTCTTCTAATACCAACGTTGGTTTCTCGGGAACATCTACTTGAGCAGAGGACATCACAACCTCATCATTCACAACAACATCATAGAGCTTGTAATATCCAGCCTTTCTTACCTCAATCAATTTCTCCTTAACTCACTTCAATTTGGTAACTAAAACAAGCATAGGATCCCTTGTAACTTTTCCAAACACTACTACCAATATCAAGAAAATTAGGCGTATCATTAAGAAAATTATATAACAGAGAAGGCCCATAATATCCTTGCTCAAACCCAGAAATAACCATGGGAGAGTGATCTAAAATACCAAAAAAGTATAACCCAAGTAGATCAGTAAAACAATTAACCCAATTTACATTGACCGAAACTCAATTAGTTTTTGAATCAATACGACCCTCACCTACTTGCTTATTAGTCCAAATATAAAAGTTAACAAAATATTGCGGATCAAAGAGGTGGGATTCCTGAGTACAATACAAAATCTTATCAATATAATACTGGTGAATATGTCGTCTTCCAACTCTTTCGGTAGAAACAAGAACGCCATTAAAATCACCAAAAGCTAACCAAGGACCAGAATACATAGCAGCAAAATCAACTAGATCCTTCCAAAGTTGCAGCAAACCTTCAAATTTTGTTAACCAAAACTTCCAAAAATAGCTCGAGGAAAAGAATGAAGAACAGAAATATTAACCTCAACAGGAATCTAACTAATCCAAATCCTATCACCAGTACTATGATCATAATTATCGAGAAAATATGAATTCTTATTAGTATACTTCCTAATAAAATATTTAATTTAAATATGGACAAGTTTCTCCATCATACCCTTGAAGAAATTATTTGAAATAATAAAACTACTAACTTTCTTTTGTTTTAGAGGATTGTTCAACCCTCTAATTTATTTTTAAAAGTCAGCTATTCCAAGATACATTAACAAGGCCGAAGACATGTATCCACAAAAGCATACAAAAAGTAATCTCCAAAGCTTCATAGAAGATTTCCTCGGTATTTATCTGCATATTTTATGTAACAATTATTTCCCCACCTTTTATCCCAAATATTTTGAAGTTTCCAATTCGGCTGATTAATGTTGGTAAAATCATACCCGAGACATTAAATAACATGATTTGGATATTGCAAGGAGTCACATGTAAATATATCATCGTATTTGTTATGTCTATATAAATTACTAGCACAAATATTTACAACAGAAGGTTTATACTGAAGTTCTTGAATCACATCCATAGGATGAAAAGTGGTGATGTGGTTCATTGATCTCCATTTCGTCCTTTAAAACTCTACCATCCACTAAAATTTACGATTTGTACAACATTCTCAAATTTCTTCCCCTTACACTTGTAACCCACATATCCATACTTGGCAACATAAGTTAACCCATTTATCATAACATAATCAAATGCCACAGGGGGTGACTAGCATTCTTTCTGTGTAATATATAATTTGTTGGGGAGATAGTTGGATATACTCTCCTTTATTGATAGTAATTGCAGTATTCCATAGCAGAACAAGCTTCTATCGCTCAACATGAGTTAAATCCCCCTTGATTCACTACTTTAAGAACTATTTTCACATGTTCACTATAATCAAGATAAAGAGGATAACCCTGCTTTTAGGTAAAATATTTAAAGTTGATAACATGCACAAATATTCATAAAAATATATCAAAGAAGAACATGTATCCATTAAAAAGAGACCAAAGAAAAATATAAGATCTGAGAGGAAATGTTTCAACCATATCAATAACACGTTTTGCTCAAAGGCGGAGTCTATTAGAGTTTCTATTAGATGGTTTCTTGATTAAGAATTTTACTAATGGACTAATTAAGCTTGTAGAGATCTACAAACCAATAGACAAACACTACATGCAGTTGGAAAACTATGGCATAATCCTCCACAACACCGATGAATGGATAATGTTCATGTTTATAAAATTTTATCGAAACATAAATCCCAATCTATTAGTAAAATCTTGATAAGTTGTCCAGAAGATCTTAGAAATGAGGTTTTCTTTTTCTTCTTTTGGGTGAAATATGAAATATAAAGATTTAATTAGTTACAACAATTGGGACTTGGAATCATCTTGTATGGCTCATTAAATATTTCAAAAAAAAGCACATTAAGTTGACTTTGTAATCATTACGAGATCACTTAAGGATTAAAAAGAAAACCTACAAACTTATTGTGATAAAGAGATCAACACAATAAATAGTGCGTCAACCCAAAAGGTCAACATGAGATGTATATCATCCCTTATAACATTAAGAATCTAAGACCTTTATATAAACAACACGCCAACCTAAAAGGTCATAATGATATGCATATTATCTCTTATAACGTTAAATCCAAGATATTTAAATTTTAAACTGACATTGCTATCTGATAGGCGAGGAAAGTTATTATCATAATAATGAATATGTCAGGTTCCGTCTTGGAAATACAATCAGATTTAGGTAAAATTAAATCACCTTCTAACTCAATCAGTAGACGACAAAATGCTTCATCATGAAATACTTCTTCTTCAAACTCAAGTCCAGACTCCAACCTTTCGTATTAATCTCTAGTCAATAACTTAACACGATACTCGACAAGGACTTCAAAGCCTTTCCGATCCATCGATAATAAATACAAGTCCTAGACACGAGCAATAACAAGTTATTGACCACATTAAAATAAAATAAAGAAGATTGAACTTTAACTCTCATTACTTACCCTTGGGACCGTTTTTGTTTCCAAAAAATTAAGAAGAATACAAAGCAATGTATTACGTCTAGCTTCAACTTTATTGATCCCATCAATTACTTTTCCAGCATGTGGTACTGCATACCATGAAATATAAATATCTCGAGATGCTTAACATATCAATATTTATGAAACAAGGAAAATTATGAAGAAAATATATGGACATAAGAAGAAATAAAAGAAGTAGAGTCCTTAAAATGTAGCACTTACATAATGGATATTCTTAATATATTTGTATTTCACCCATATCAACTTCATGATCTTAACTCAAGATCAAATAGAATTATAACTAAAGTGAAAACAAGACATAACAAAAATAAGTTACGTTATTGATGAGAAATGTGCCCAAGTGGATGCCAAAGTTTCTAATAAATCTTGATCGGCGGATATCTTTCGATTTCTAGCTTATCAAGATAAGATAATTAATCTATTATTTTCTTTACATTGTATAGTAGCAGTATATAAATATTACAAAATTAAAGTTAAAAAGTCATGAATAAGTTGATAAAGTATAATATTATTTTAATATATTCTCAACGTGTATGTATATAATATACTAACTTCTAAATAAAAACATGCATCATGTATTCAGACATTAGTGTAAAAATGTGGAAAAAAATAATATAAAAAAAATAATATATGAGATATTTAATGGATGATACTTGACAAGTGATCAACTCTGGACTTTGGCACGCGATATTCAAAATATTAAGGGTTGGTATCAAGACTGCTAGTTGATCATCAACGACTCCATTTGACCGCATATTTTGAAATGATGAGAGTACTGAGTACGTCATATTGTTTTTATATCAACCTAGCTATACAGACATACCTTGTGTACAAAACAAGAATGATCAAAGAATTACTTCAACAAGGTGTGACTTGGTATATAGTCATAGTTCGATACCAAACTAGGTATGAGACCGTACCAAGTGGATGAACGTACAAGTACAACTATTCAACTATAACTATAATAATTATTTATTATAATGAGAACAGTAAAGTAATGAAACAACATACAAGATTTTGTTAACGAGGAAAAGTCATTTGCACAAAAAAAAAAGGGACCTAGTCCAGTTTTGAATACTCTCATAATTAATCCGCTATATAAATTGAGTAACCTTTCGTATAGTTGAGACCAAGTAAACTACCCATAGTTTCTCAGTTTCTTCAGTATCCATACACATATAATCAATGTGGTCTACGTCCCTGAATCCCAATACAAAGTTCATTATATTAAATCACTCCACCTGCTGTGAAGACTTGTCTCTCAACTCCTTTGGATCATGACACGAAACAACAAAGGACTAAATCTGCTTCAGTAGCCAACTCACTTATCCATCTCCAAATCAGATATAAACTAGAGCAGAGGATATTCCGCTTATTCAATATATAAACTCTTTTCTTCAAAGACCAAACCAAGAAAAAGATTATTGAAATAATTTATCCCAGTAAACAAGCTCTATCCAAGAAACTCTACGAGTAGAAGGAACTAGACAATTTTTTCGATCTTTACAACAAGTCTTAAGATTTACTGAAATAAACTGTTTATTTGGATCCCAGATAGTCAAGTATGCAAAAAGAATCACAATGATTAGGAACCAGAAAAATAAAAGTCTTTTAAGTCTTCGATCTTCGAAGTAACTGCTGCCTACTATTAATCAACACACACATAACGGATTCTGCTAACTTTGATTGATCAACAATTATATATACATATCTTGAATTACGAATTGTGTACTACTCAATCCTCAAACAAACTTAAGTGGCTCTATATCCGAAGAGAAAGACCATAAAATAAACAAGTTTGATCAATCAGAGATAACTACTGTGAGTTCTTAATCAAATCAACTAATCGAAAAACCAAAGAAAAATATGACTATTAAAATCTTCTTGATCCCGAAAAAAACTTTAAATGAAGGAAATACAAGATGTTTCACCTAGCTAGATTACCCCTATCTCTATTGGTTTCCTACAAAAAAGAAAACTTCATTGTTAATCGCACCTTCCATTTGTGCATGTCCCTTGGCCACCAACCTTTATTTTCTATCGTACACCATTAACAATACTCTCGAAATTCGGAATTCCACTCTTAACTGTATATGCCCACTTGCACCCAATCTTATTATATGACCCTTAACCAACTTAACCAGTTCCCAGGTTTTATACTGCATGAGAATTATTAATTGCATACTTATAGGTAAAAGACTCATCTTCAAATACGGACAATGCATAACAAACATTATCCTCATAACCATAACGAATGAGTGTATTAATTTTACGTATCTTATGCTGAGATGTCAAGGAAGAAATATTCTCAACTTGTATTGTCGAACAGATTCCCCAATGGAAACTTCAACCTCATATTCTATATTAATGTCTTCTTCTTGCAAGTCTTCTCACCTCTTAGATAAAAAGCCTATACTACTCAACACAGACATACCCTTGTCACTCATATACCCAAGACGAGACATATTGACTCCACATGTTTCTCATCAAACGAGTGAGAAACCATAGCTCCACCACAAACTATATTTGCTTGCAGGAAATATAAATTACCATGTCTTTCACTGACTATCTTCAAATTACCTTCGTAATATACCCAATTAATACTTAACATCATACTTGTATCCTAGGGATTCAAGTACTCCGAACGAAATCAAACTCTTCCTTAGATATGGAGCCTGTCTAACCTCTGAAAGTGTTATAATAACACCATGCAAACGAACCTTTACTGTACGTACCAACTCTAACTGTTTTGCAATCATTAGAATTACCCATCATAACATTACCATCATTCACCTCTCTGTAAGTGGTGAAATAGTTTTTTGTAAGACACATATGGTACAAAGCCCCATGATCAAGCATCCAACCATCCTTGAGGTAACTGTTTGATGTAACAGTTAACAGCTCCCCATAGAAACCACATATTTGTTCCCCTAAAACTTCACTGCCTTCGCAACTGAGGCAGCAACATTATGCGTATATAACTTCTGAGATTCTTATCCCTTGCCTTAAGATTGAGACAATCAACCCTCAAATGACCAGGTTTACAAAAAAAATAGC
Organism: Papaver somniferum; assembly: GCF_003573695.1. Classification (NCBI taxonomy): domain Eukaryota; kingdom Viridiplantae; phylum Streptophyta; class Magnoliopsida; order Ranunculales; family Papaveraceae; genus Papaver; species Papaver somniferum. The sequence continues at coordinate 57,068,338 of NC_039358.1, forward strand.
ACACAATATCGTTCCTTGACTTCGAATTCTTATTACCATTCTTACCTCTATCAACAAATAAACTTTCGGCTTGTACTTCATCTCCGAACTCTTGTTTCCTCAATGCTTTAGCTTATAATAAACCAAAGACCACATCATCGAAAAATAATTTATTATCACCTTTGGTTTTGTTATTTCCTTCGGTTTTCCCGCTCAACAAGTAGTCCACGAATATAACATATGACAGAGGTCAAGAACACAGTAATATCTTAAACTCCCTAAATCAAGCCTCTGATATTTGAATTGCTCGAAATAAGTGAACTATCCGTAAGCTTTTAAAAGATAAGTTTTTTTTTCCTTTCGATTTATTTCTTCATAATTCAACCATGAAACAATCGAAACCCCATAAAATTATTTTTAAGATTAAATATCAACACATGTAATTTTAACTGTCCGGATTGGGGTATACCAAATTTAAGTGGACCTAGAATCAAGGTTAAGGAGTGACCAAAAGAGGTAAAGTTACAAAAATTCCCTTTACAATTATAATTAAAACTTAACCTATTCATCTTCACCTCATCCTCTACTCAACCTAACGTCAATTTGGTCCCTCTTCGTCCCTCTCCATCATTTAAATGGAAAAAAAATCGTCGATTAAATAACAAGATTGAGAAAGTAAGTGATTACATAAATTCATTTCAGTACTTCAATTTGTTGTTTGCTTGTCAAATTAGGTCAAAAAAATTGAAATTCTAAAGATGCAGTTATGTGGTCGATCGTTAGCGTATCTGTTCGACGACCCTGACAACTTTTTATGTTTTGCTTTAGTCGTTATCTTCCTAGGTTGAATGCCATGGCGACTTTTCATTTCTGGAAGTGACATTTTACAGAGTCGTCATGATATTCAACCTAATACCTTGACGACCACTGACGTTGTATTATTAGTCGTCAGGGTTTGAAAATCCTAACATGCCGACTAATCACTTTCAGAAGTAATTTTTCTTGTATACTATTTAGATATTGGAATAATACCTTGACGATTAAGTGTTGGTCGTCAATTTGTAGATTATCTCCCATGCCGACTAACAACTCACTAAAACATGGTTTTTCCAGTGTTTAGAATTGTTTTTAGTCGGTATGATTTGTTTTTCCTAAGTTGACTACTAAAGTTTGGTCGTTCCCTAATACAATTTTCGACCCTGACGACTAAGCACATAAGATATTAGTCGTTATCTTCCTGTTTTGTCGAGCATGCCGACTTTCATATTTTCAGTTCTGAAAGTGCTGATTTATTCTGTAATTTGGAGAATGAAACCATTAAACAGCTTTGCAATCCCCTTTTTAGAAGTGTTTGGCTAGTGTGGTTACATTTTCGTTATAATTTTTTCTTCTGAAAACAATGTTTTTTTCTCAAACCAAATAATCCATAAGTTCAATCTAGCTAAAATATAATTTCTTAACTTTTAATTCAACTAATTAATCTAACTAAATTAATTAAGCTAAACATGTTTATTAGTACTAATTAAGCAAGGGAAGATTTGCCATTTAAAAAAAATATATGGCTGAAGGCTTTGGGTTTTACTTCCTAGTAAGCCTATTTTGTTTTATTAGGTACACCCCAATTAATTTGGGTATACCACTGTTGATGGTGGTTTTTAGCTTAGGGAAAAAACCGTAAAATCAGTATTAATGCTCCGGTATTCAAAATACTGTGCTTTGATGTATCTGCATTCCGTAAGGAATTTAAGAGATATATCAGAAACCTGGGGAGAGCTTATGCCTCTCTTATTGTATGCATGTATCTATGTTTATGAGCTTCGCCTGGCTGAACTCAATATATATATATATCACAGTATTCACTGCGTAATGCAGTACCCACATATGTAAAATTATCAGAGCAGTATTGGTCAATGTTGTGTTAGAGCAGTGCTCGGTCGAACTCCCAAGCATTACTATCTCAAGCTTGTTTGTCAATATCAGTGATCAAAACTATAAGTCTTGATTTCTAGTCTACTTATAGTGATGTCTGAGACTAGGATAGATTGTGTAGTTGAGCATTAGACTTCACGACGTTCATCAGTTGAAGACGAATAACTACTAAGGAGAGCTTGTGGAACTTCATCAAAAAAAGATACGTGGAGACTGAAACTCATCTATCACTTGGAAAGTCTATTTCTACTCTATCTCCTATATTGAGACAAAAGTCGTATTACTATATAGTTGTCGCTTATACACATTTGAGATTTCGAGCTGAGTTTAACTCGCTTACATATTTATCGTAATATGTGTTGATAAGCTTTCGCTTAAACCAAGTTCATCTTATATCCTTGACGAAAAATCAAAAGATGATCATGTGAAAATCGTCGAGTAACATTTTATCTGGTTTGTGTGATACAATCATTTGGTGTAGACTTGGAATGTTTCGTTATGATTATTTCAATAACTTGAAAATTGCTTTGATGCTAATAGTGTGTGAAAACGGCTATTGTCATCCTCTAAGAAAGTTTCAATGATTGAAATAGAGTTTAGAATACTTAACCATCATTGGATTATAAACATAGCGTGCATTCTTGCATGCATGTGATCCATGACCAGAACTAAAGTATGCATACCCGTATGCGTACTTGTAGTTGTGAAATTCCGTGTACCAAGTATACATACCGATACGCATACTTGCGTAAGGTATAGATCCGAGAATTTCTGCTGGGTTTTGGAAGTGTACTTAAGTATGCGTACCCATTCACATACTGGCAAACCCAAACTCAGACCGGCTACTTAGGTATGCGTCCCGTATGCACACTTGAATGGTTAAAGTTCTAAAATCGGTTGGCTCATGAACTAATACATTTATATATTAAGGAATGCATTCTTTGCAAACCGTGGCTATAATATGTTAAAAAGAGAATCGAACCGAAAAAGATCGGGCGGGTTAGGGTCTGCGAATCGGCGATTAACTCAGTCTTTTTTCTTCGCCATTCTTCGTTTTCTGAGCTCAACTTCATTAATTTCAGGTGATTTCTACCCTAAATTCTTCTTGAATAAAGTGTTTCAGGTGATGTTTAATCATTAATCCAAGTGGTTTTATGGATTCTGGTCCTAAATCCACTAATTTTGAAAGTTTTAAATCGGATATGTTAGGTTTTAATAAATAGCAGAATTCTCAGGTGATTCCCTCGATTGAATTGCCTGATGATTTATTTGAAGAAAGTATAAATCCTTGGAGATTTTCTCTTATTGGTAGATTAAATTTACAGCAGATTAAATTTGTGGATGCATCTATTATTCTTCGTCAACAATGGAAGCTAACTGGAGAGTGTAAACTTATTCCATTAGGAAGAGGTTTTTTCACGATTAAGCTTGATAATGAAAAAGATAAACAGTATATCAAGGAGGGTAAATGGGAGGAGTTCGATCAAGTTCTGCAAATTAGGAAGTGGATTTCAAACTTCCGTCCTGAAAGTCAAAAAACTTCAAAAGCTATGGTGTGGGTGTAATTTCCAAGACTAGGGCTTGAATTTTGGACTGAGAAAATTCTGTTTAAGATATGTAAGGAAATTGGTAATCCTATAAACTAGATGAAGCTACTGCAAAATGTGAAGTAGGGTATTATGCAAATGTTCTTGTTGAAGTTGATTTTGCTAGAACTGTTTCAAACAAAATTTGGATTGGTACCAAATATGGTGGCTTCTTCCAGAGTATATCCATTCCAGTATTTCCTAAGTTTTGTCCAACTTGTAAGGCTGTTGGTCGTCTAATTACTGAGTGCAGAGTAGAGAAAAATAAATCTCAGCAAGCTCAGCAATCCAGTAAGAACAAATCTCAACACAAATCTTCATCGAGTACTCCTCAACAGTATACTCCAAAGAATGGTATTCTCCATGTACCATTTGATATTTGTGATAAATCAGAGGTTGGTGAAAAATTACAAGGTAGTACATCTGATGCTGCTATTAATCATGAGCCTGTAGAAGATTCAATCATTTCTAATATTGTCTCTCCTACTGAGTTTCAATAGGTTATTAATCCTATGGTACTCAATTTAGATGGTGGAATATTTAGTGCTCTAAATAATCTTGAACAAAAAGAGGATGATGTTATAAGTGTTGATGAGGAAATTTTGGCTGAAATGGAACCTCAGAAGCTATTACAGATAGCAGAAGTTACAGAATTGGAAAAAAGTGAAATAAATTTTGTGAATGCTGCTTCAGAAAAAGTGACACATGAGCTTGTTCCTTTCACTTCTTGGTCTTCAGTAGTTAATTCATCTGGTAGCAAGAAGTCAAACAATGAAGCTAATACTTCTATTCCAACAGTAAAAAAGGCTTCAGCTACTAAGAATACATCTCAGGTAAATGTAGTGAAATATAACTTTAGAAAAAATGTTGGTAAGGGGGTACAAAACCCCTTCAAACTAAACCATCAAAATATTATTTTGGAATTTAAGGGGTCTTAGGAGAGCTAGGGACCAACAGAAGTTACGTAATTTAGTTAGTTAATTTCAGCCAACACTTTTGTGGATTGCAGAACCTAAGATCAAATGCTCTGCTTCCTTCTGTAGTAGATTAAATCTTCCTGGTATGCAATCTATAGTTATTCATAATGAAACAACAACTCATAAAAGTAACATATGGTTATTCTGGAGTAATTCCATTGCAACTCCTACAGTTGTTTATATTTCAAGTCAAATGATCATTGTGGCAGTAGGAGATGTATTAGTTTCTAGAGTTCATGCTAATGTAAATATGGTTCAAAGGAGATTTCTATAGTCTGAGATGAAGATGATTAGTGACCTCAAAAAGCCTTGGTTAGTCATTGGAGATTTTAATTCAATTCTTTCAGTTGAAGACAAAGTTGGTGTCAGATCTCCTTCAAAGAGGTCAATGCTTGATTTCAATGAATGTTTAAATATTTGTGATCTTTTACAGGCTCCTAAAGTTGGATTGGAATTCACTTGGTCAAATTGTCAACATGGGGGTAAAAGAATATTATGCACTTTGGACAGAGCTGTGTTTAATATAGAATGGTTAAAATTATATAGTGATTGGGGTTACAAGGTTGGTGATAGAGTTGTATCTGATCATTCTCCTTTAATGGGTGTGTGTGTGAATATTCCTAAACCTACAAATGTACCTCTCAGATTTCAAAAAATGTGGTTAGAACACCCTGGTTTTATGAAACTTGTAGAAGACAATTGGATTACGCCAGTAAATGAAGATCCATCTTTTATACTACTGCATAAACTGAAGATATTGAAAATAATTTTGAAAGAATGGAACTGGCAAGTTTTTGGTAATGTTCAAGTCAAGATTAAGGAAGCAGAAAAGTTAGTTCAAGAAAAAATGGTAATTTCTGATTCTAATCCTCATGATGAACAAGCTTTAGCTGACTTGGTTTTGGCTCAAAATGATCTAAATTCAAAAGAAGTACAACATTGTATCATGATGAAGCAAAAGTCAAGAATTCAATGGGTTACTGAGGGCTCATCCAACACCAATTTCTTCCATACAAATGTTAAGATAAGACAAAATAGAAACATGATTTGTGAACTTTAGGATGAAGAGGGTAATATTGTAGCAGATAAAGAGAAAATAACAGATGTTTTGGTTAATTTCTTTTACCATAAATTTCAGAATAAAGAGGTAACCATAGATGATTCCTTGTTGGATGTTATTCCTCAATTAATATCAAATCAGGATCAAGTTATGATAGAAGCAATACCTGAATTAGGAGAAGTTAAGAATGCAGTATTCATCATGAATGCAGATGGAGCTCCAGGACCAGATAGTTTCTCAGGTATCTTCTACAAATCTTGTTGGGATATTATAAAAAATGATTTATTAAATGCAATTCAATATTGTTGGAGAAGGAAATATATCCCAAGGGGAATGAACTCTAATTTTTTAGTACTTATTCCTAAAGTTCAAGGTGCAAAGAAACCAAACCAGTTCAGACCTATTGGTTTAAGTAATTTCAATTTCAAAATATTTACAAAGATACTAGCTACAAGAATGAATAATCTGATGGGTAAATTAGTTTCCAACCAGCAAGCAGCATACATTAAAGGTAGAAGTATACATGAATAGGTTATGTTAGCTTCTGAGTTGGTTAATGAAATGAAGAATACAAGAAGAGGAGGGAATGTTGGTTTGAAATTGGACATATCACAAGCATATGAATCAGTGAATTGGAATTTTCTGTTTAAAGTACTTCAAAAATATGGATTTTCTGCAGCTTGGTGTGAGTGGTTGAAAGTATTGTTTGCATCTGCTAAAATCGTTGTCATTATAAATGGAGGGCCTCAAGGTTTTTTCTCAATGGAGAGAGGCTTAAAATAGGGTGATCCCTTATCTCCCTTGCTGTTTTTTCTTATGGAAGAAGTTTTGAGTAGGAATTTAACCAAGTTGGTAGAACTGAAAAAGCTGCAACCTATGGTTATTAGGAAGGGTGTTTACCCAACTCACCTCTTTTTTGCAGATGATGTTTTCATCTTCAGTAATGGTTCAAGGAAAAGTTTAGAAGCTCTCATCACTCTGCTCAAGACTTATCAAGATAGTTCTGGTCAGATAATCAACAAACAGAAAAGTAAATGTTTTGTAGAAGGTTGTACTCCATCAAGAAGAAATCAGATTGCAAGCTTAATGCAAATGGAACTTACAACATTCCCTGAAAAATACTTAGGTGTCATATTGAAGCCTGGGAGAGTTAAATCTGCTACTGTGTGTCCAATGGTTGAGATGATGCAAGGTTACTTAGCTGCTTGGAAGGGAAAATGCTGTCATTTCATGATAGGTTGGTGCTCATTAAATTTGTCCTATGCAGTGTTCCTATCTATAATATGGCAGTTTACAAATGGCCAAGTTCAGTTATCAAAATCTATGAGAAAATCATAAGAAACTTCTTATGGACTGGTGACAGTGAAGCTAGAAAGCATGATACTCTTGGCTGGAGTAAAGTTTGTGCACCTTTCAATGAAGAAGGATTGGGGATTAGAAGACTGGAGGTAATCAATAAATCTTTGTTAATGAAAATGATGTGGAAATTAATAAATTCAAGTGATGAATGTTCAAAAAAAATTGCTGCTAAGTATAAGGATAAATATGGTCAATGGAGCACTTAATGGAAACTATCTACAGTATGGCCAGGTTTGAAATGGGCTTGGAAATAGTTGAGATCAAATGTGAGATGGAATGTAGGTAATGGTGAAAAAATATCATTGTGGTTTGATACTTGGATAGGTGACAAACCTTTAATTGAGACTATGAGCTGCACTGACAGAATAAAAGACATGTTGAATATGACTGTAAGTGATATAATTGAAAATGGTGAATGGAGTATTCCATGTGCTGTGCAAGAGTTCATTCCAGGTTCATTACCAATTATAAGTGGAGAACAAGACAAGCTTATATGGAGTGGAAATATGAAAGGTTCCTTTTCTACATCATCTGCAGTTGAGAAAATCAGAAACAAAGAACCAAAATTACATTGGCCTGATCAAATTTGGAAAAGATTTCTACATCCAAACATTGCTAGTAATGTATGGAAAATTAAACAAGGGGTGTACACTGATGATGAAAAGCTAATCAAGAAAGGCTATTCTCTTGCTTCTAAATGTTGTATCTGTCAGCAAAATCAAGATAGCATGGAGCATCTCCTGTGGTCCTGCAGTTTCAGCAAGCATATCTGTCAGTGCAGCTCACAGTTTTTCAATTCCAAATACCTGCTTCCTTTTCTGATTCTCAATTTTGCAAAACATAAGAGTTCAATTGTCAAGCAAGCATGGATAACTGAAGCATGTGCAACAATGAGGGAACTTTGGTTTCAAAAAAATAAACTTATCCATGAAAATATTTCGCCAAATTTGGAAAAATTTAAAAGAAGAATCATGAGCATGGTGTTCTATGGAGGTTACATAATGACATGTACAAGATGGGGGAAGAATTATGATTCTGAAGTTCTTCATTTTTTTAACCTTGGTCAGAGAAACATGAAGTTCAAAAAAATCCAAGAATGTCAGTGGTTCAATCCAAATGCAGGATATGTTTTATTTTGCTGTGCTGGAATGGCAGTTGGTAATCCAGGTATGGCTGGTTTTGGTATAATTGCTAGAAGTCATGAAAGCCAGGTTATTGGCACTGTCTCAGGTGGTACTGGTGTAGTTACTAGTTATATAGCTGATGCTTTAGCTATTGTGTGGGCTATAGAATGGGCAGTAAAGTTACAGTGTACCAAAATACTCATCAGATCTCATTCAGTGACAGTAATGGAAGATGCTAAAAAATGTGTGATGCCCTTGGTGGTTACAATCAAGATGGATAAAGGCCAAAAAGGAAATTACTGATATTATCTACGAACAATGTTATAAAGAAGTGAATTTTTCAGCAATTGAGCTTGCTAAACAAGGTGCAAAACTACCTTAGGGGTCTGTGACAGTTACAAATGAGAAGCCTTCATCTCTATCTCATGTTGAAGTACCAGGAAGATAGTACTACAAATTCTGTTAGTTATTAAAACAGTTTTCACTCTTATGTGTAACTAAGCTCTTTTAGCCTTCTTTTGTTTCTCAAATTCTGTAATTCTTATTTTAGTTAAAATCAATAAAATTGTGATTTAGCAAAAAAAAAAAAAAAAACGTGGCTATAATGTTCATGAATTGATTCGAGTGAATCAAACCGATTTTGTTTCAATTGTGTTCTTGTATACTTCTATGAGAATATAGCAATTGAACAACTCTTTAACTAGTTTCATTTGAGTCATTTGAACTAGTTATGGTTAAGATAAATAAGATTGATATGAGAGTGTTCATATAGCTAACCTCGGTTAGTTACGGTTGAGCCAACATGGTGTACAAGTTTAGGTACGGTTACTAAACCTAAATGAGGGTATATTTTATTTGTGTATAACAAGCTAAGTTCAATCTAACGGTTGAAAGATATTAGCTTGAATCTAATCAGGTTTTCATCTAACGGTGAATATTGAATGCTTTGTTACCAAGGTAACTTAGATTGCAAATCCTGATTTGAAAACTATATAAAGGAGAACTCTAGCAACAGGGAAACCTAATCCCCACACCTCCTGTGTGATACTAGTTGCATAAGATAGAGTCGATTCTCCTTTAACCTTAGGTTTTTCACGAAACCCTGTAGGTTAACGACTTAAAGACTTCATTGGTATTGTGAAGCCAGATCCAACTATTTTCTCTGTAGTTGAGTGATCTGATCTTGTTGTTTCTAATGTATTTGAGTACTATTTTCTATAAAATTGGCTCGAGATTCAATCTCCGATAGGCAAGATAAAAACTAGTCACAAACATCTTCGTCTCATCGTTTGTGATTCCACAATATCTTCTTTCGCTACCATACGATTAAGATTATTGTGAGATGATTGATATTTCTAGGTTGTTCTTCGGGAATATAAGTCCGGTATATCAATTGGTTCCTGTTCACCTTGATTGATCAAAAGACGAAACAAAACTCGTAGGTATCTCTATGTTGGAGACAAATTTATCTATTTCTATAGACTTTTCTGTGCGAGACAAAATTTTTTATCAAGTCTTCGACTTTGGGTCGTAACAACTCTTGGTTGTGGGTGAGATCAACTAAGGGAATCGAGTGCGTAGTATCCTGTTAGGATCAGAGACGTAAGGAGCGCAACTGTACCTTGAATCAGTGTGAGATTTATTAGGGTTCAACTACAGTCCAGTCTGAAGTTCATTGGTAGTAGGCTAGTGTCTGTAACGGCTTAATACAGTGTAGTGTTCAAATATGGACTAGGTCCCGGGGTTTTTCTGTATTTGCGGTTTCCTCGTTAACAAAATTCTGGTGTGTGTGTTATTTCTTTTCCGCATTATATTTTGTTATATAATTGAAATATCACAGGTTGTGCATTGAATCGATCAATTGGTAAATCCAACCTTTGGTTGTTGATTGAAATTGATTGATCCTTGAACATTGGTCTTTGGTACCGTTCAAGTTATTTCTCTTATATTCAATCGGGCTCGCAAATTCCTATTTGCTGATTGCAGATTGAATTGAGAGATAAAGATATAAAACTCTTTGATATAGTTTTCTCTAGATTGAGTCTAACTGTCTAGTTGATTCTCTTGAAAGTATATTGGAGTTTGTCTATTTAGATTGCCAAACGAAATATTGGGTGTGGTTGTTAGACCCCCGCGTTTTCAATTGGTATCAGAGCAGGAAAACACGATAAGAACTCATAAGTCTGTGTTTGTAGCAATCTGACTATGGGCGATAATATCTCTGACAACGCATCACCAGTTCAGAAACACTCTAACCTGGTGAAAATTCTTGTTTTTCCTGAGAAATCTCTCATGTCTTCTCTATCATATAAAACTGTGTATAACTGGGAAGCACGCCTAGATGAACAGTTGGATGAACTTTCTGATGAAAGTGATTCAGAAGAGGGACAAGATTTTGATGCGGAAGTCTCACAGTACATCAAGTTTTTCGATCATCTCCTAAAGAAAGAAAAGTCAACTTCTTGCTTGGATGAATTTCTAACTCCTCTCTGTCTTGAAAACAAGAAAATGAGAAAACTTATAGTTTGCTACAATCTATTCTTAAAGATCTTGAGGAAGATCTATGTTCAAAAAACCATGAATGTGATGAACTTCGTCAAAATCTCTTTGAGTTGAAATAAAGACTTGCAGAAGCCAATGCAAGGTATGACTCTCAACAAATTTGTTTAAATGACAGAGAAAATGTGTTTCTCACCTGAGAGAAACAATTGGAGACTGATCTTAGTGCTGCTCTTGAGAAGGTTAGATCCTTGGAAGAGAATTTGAAAAAAATTCAATTCTAGCTCTACAAAGTAGTCTTCTATGCTAGGAGCATGTAAAGATCATCGTGATACACGTGGTCTGGGCTATAAAGGTATAGGCACTCCAAGTTCTGGTAAGATCAATTTTATTATTCCTATTAATCTTCCTCAAGCTGAAAATTCCACCAGCAGTAGAAGTGAAAAACTCTCTTCAGCAGCAGATGTCTCTAGAAATCAAGTATGTCATCCCTCTAATACTGTTCAGTTGAGAACGGTTAAAAACATTCCTGTCAACTGCTATTATTGCGGAAAAAAAGGTCACATTGAAAGAAGATGTCACCTTCGTTTACAGAATGAAAAACTTCATAACATTCTTGTCTGGATGTCCAAAGAAGTAATCAAACCCGCTTCTCAGTATACCCTTAAAAATTCATCTCACAATCATGAAAAGTGTTGTGATAGGCCAATTCCTGATTATGAATATAACACATCTTCTACTTATAACTGTAAACAAAATAATGTTATATGGATGACTGATAACTCTGAAAATATTGTAAAGAGAAAAAGGGTTCGAAGGAAGAAGAAAGCTTCAAATTCCTCTCCTTTCTTCAAAGATGATCTTGCTCCTAAAATAAGTGTTCCCGATTATATTCACATCAATAATCGTGTTTCGGAGCTCAAGACAAGTATCAACAGTCCCAAGCGCAAGATCAAGAAAGCTATAAAAGCAGTTGGTTCAAGTAACTCCAGTCCTTCTTTTGATAATTATTTTGAAGTTTCACATAAGGTTTTTGATTTGTGTCAAGAAAGTGAAAAGGAAAACATCAATGCCTCTAATGAGCTTCATGTTCATCATATTATAACTTGACCATTTCCTTATGTGTATCCTCTGTAAGACCATGAGGTGATACACATAACTCTCTAGAGGATGATTCTTTCTTGACAAATTGTCTATGTTGTACGTTTTGTTTTGATTTTGTTCCTCCTTTCTGAGCATTGCTCCGGACAGTTGTTGTGCCTAGTCCATCTGATGCTTTTTTTAAAACTTTAGTTTGTTCTATGAAAGTTGATATACAACTTTGTGAACCAAAGCTTCCTGTCATGTGTTCAAAACTTGTTTCTTTTGTTCTGGCAACACATGTTCCTAAACGTTTTCTCCTCTGGTTCCCTGGTTTTTGATTCTTGGATCATAACCATGAATCTTGTGCACCCGACCCGTTACCAAATGATTACAAGTGACCCTAGGGTTCCCTTGTGAAAATCACGTATTTATACATATATATATATATATATATCAAGGATTTCTTTTGATATATACTTGCTCGGTAACGTCAAGACTATCTTGTATTTTTTGGTGTGCACAATGGAAGGATGCAATGAGGAAGACAAGTTTAATGATGCCAAAGTTTTTGAACTTCACGAAGAACCCATCTCCATAATTTGCTTTCAAGCAATTGATCATGAAAAAGATCTTTCATCTCAAATGTCTCTTCAACTGGTTGGAAATCTTCTTCAAGATTTTGAGGTCGTTTGTGAACAACTTGAAATTACATCAAAGAACCTTGCGTTTATGAAAAATGAACTAAAGAAAGCTTCTGATGAACTTGCCCTTGTCCGTTCTTTGGTTGTTGATCGTGTTTAAGTTTTTTTAGTTGTTATTTTGATTTTTGTCTAGGAAACTTCTTATGAGAATTTATTCTTGTGTTTTTAAGAAGGATAACTAGGGTTTGGAATAGCCATTATTGCGAGTACACACAGCTATTGCCAACGTTTTCATCTTGAAATGTTTTTAGATTTATTTGTTTAAATTCTAAAAGTTTATTTGGAAGATGATTTTTGCAGTATTAATCTTTATGGTTTTATATAATGGAAATTGTTATGGAATATGTTGTTTACGTCCGTGAACCTTGACTGTCCCATGTTTGTTCAAAAGTTAACTCTATCATATGTCGATATGAAAGTATTGATAAAATATGGAATGAACTTTTGACGAAAAAAGTTAAGCCTTTTATGTCATTATTGATGGAAGAAAGGATGAACTTTTGTTTACAAAGATTAAGTCTATTATATGTCCTTGTGCAAATAGTGATGAAAAATAGAATGAATCTTTGTTTATTCCGCAATATTGGTCCTTCCCTGATCCACATCATTGTGTATATACTGTGTTGCTCCGTAAGTTCTCTTATGTTTAGCATGACCAATTGAATTGATCATTTTCCTTGTGGTTAATTCAATTGAGATTTTTGGATACAAATTCATATTCTTATTTGATTTGTTAATGTCCAAAGAAATCCTTCTTTTCTTGTAAAAGTAAGGTCTCTCTTGTTGTTCTTTCGGGAATGACATTTTATTGGGGAGAGTTCTTAATTGAACTTGTGCTTAATTTCCAAATCTTTGTGGAGAGTGCGGCTGTGGAGTATTGTAGGGATATCTTGTATCTTTATAAACTCCTTGATGAATGCATGTAGTTTCGGCTATATGATGGCATCTAAACAAGTTGATATGTTATTTCCTTTTAGTCTTGAAGTATCTCTATGAAAATTTCATGAGGATGCCACTAGTTTTCGTACCTTTGCCAATTTATATTGACAAAAAGGGGGAGAATTAATGTGTAGTTCACACTACAAATACATATCGTTTACAGATCATTATGTAAGGGGGGGTGGTTTTCATTGTGAGATGAAATATTGACTAAGGGGTAGTGATACATATCACCATAGTATTGTTGTCAAAGTTGTGATACAATTGAACTTTGTTACTGTGTAATGATACTATGACAGTGTATAACAATGATTGAGAGCATCTGTTTTCTCATTGTTATTGCTACGGATCTTCAACAGCTATGATGTTATATTGAACATCTTTGGAATCATGGGAGTACTTGGAAGTGACGAAGATTTCGAGTAATGTTGAAGAACCAAGGAGATCAAGCATTTGGATGAGAAGCTACAAAGTTTATTTATTTTGTAATCCATATGAATTGATAGTTTTGTCACTAAAATTGACAAAGGGGGAGATTGTTATAGCACTTCTCGGTCGAACTCGCAAGCGTTGCTATCTCAATCTTGTTTTTCAATGTTGGTGATCAAAACTATAAGTCTTTATTTCTAGTCTACTTATAGTGATGTCTCGGACTAGGATAGATTGTGTAGTTGAGCATTAGACTTTACGGATTTCATCAATTAAAGAAGAAGAACTACTAAGGAGAGATTGTGGAACTTCATCAACAAAAGGTATGTGGAGGCTGAAACTCACCATCACTTGGAAAGTCTATTTCTACTCTATCTCCTATATTGAGACAAAATTCGTATTACTACATAGTTGACTATTATACACATTTGATATTTCAAGGTGAGTTTAACTCGCTTACATATTTCTCGGAATATGTGTTGGTAAGATTTCGCTTCAACCAAGTTCATCTTATATTCTTGACGAAAGTCAAAAGATGATCATGTGTAAATCTCCAAGTAACATCTTACATGGTTTGTGTGATACAATCATTTGGTGTAGACTTGTAATGTTTCGTTATGATTAGTTCAATAACTTGAAAATTTCTTTGATGCTAATATTGTGTGAAAACGGATATTGTCATCCTCTAAGAAAGTTTCAATGATTGAAATAGAGTTTAGAATACTTAACCATCATTGGGTTATAAACATAGTGTGCATTCTTGCATGTATGTGATCCATGACCGGAACTAAAGTATGCATACCCGTATGCGTACTTGTAATTGTGAAATTCCGTGTACCAAATACACATACCGACACGCATACTTGCGTAAGGTATAGGTCCGGGAATTTCTGCTGGGTTTTGGAAGTGTACTTAAGTATGTGTACCCGTTCGCATACTGGAGAACCCAAACTCAGACCGGCTACTTGGGTATGTGTACCCGTATGCATACTTGAGTAGTTAAAGTTCTAAAATCGGTTGGCTCATGAACTACATTTATATATTAAGGAATGCATTCTTTGCAAACCGTGGCTATAATGTTCATGAATTAATTCGAGTGAATCAAACCAATTTTTCTTCAATTGTGTTCTTGTATACTCTATGAGAATATAACAATTGAACAACTCTTTAACTAGTTTCATTTGAGTCATTTGAACTAGTTATGGTTAAGATGAATAAGGTTGATATGAGAGTGTTCATATAGCTAACCTCGGTTAACTACGGTTGAGCCAACATGGTGTACACGTTTAGGTACGGTTACTAAACCTAAATGAGGGTACATTTCATTTGTGTATAACAAGCTAAGTTCGATCTAACAGTTGAAAGATATTAGCTTGAATCTAATCAGGTTTTCATCTAACGGTGAATATTGAATGCTTTGTTACCAAGGTAACTTAGATTGCAAACCCTGATTTGAAAACTATATAAAGGAGAACTCTAGCAACAGGGAAACCTAATCCCCACACCTCCTGTGCAATACTAGTTTCATAAGTTAGAGTCGATTCTCCTTTAACCTTAGGTTTTTCACAAAACCCTGTAGGTTAACGACTTAAAGACTTTATTGGGATTGTGAAGCCAGACCCAACTATTTTGTCTGTAGTTGCGTGATCTGATCTTGCTGATTCTATCGTATTTGAGTACTATCTTCTCTAAGATTGGATCGAGATTTAATCTCTGATAGGCAAGATAAAAACTAGTCACAAACATCTTCGTCTCATCGTTTGTGATTCCACAATATCTTGTTTCGCTACCATACGATAAGATTATTGTGAGATGATTGATATTTCTAGGTTGTTCTTCGGGAATATAAGTTCGGTATATCAATTGGTTCCTGTTCACCTTGATTGATCAAAAGACGAAACAAAACTCGTAGGTATCTCTGTGTTGGAGACAAATTTATCTATTTCTATAGACTTTTCTGTGTGAGACAAATTTTTTTATCAAGTCTTCGACTTTGGGTCGTAACAACTCTTGGTTGTGGGTGAGATCAACTAAGGGAATCGAGTGCATAGTATCCTTCTAGGATCAGAGACGTAAGGAGCGCAACTGTACCTTGAATCAGTGTGAGATTTATTAGGGTTCAACTACAGTCCAGTCTGAAGTTCATTGGTAGTAGGCTAGTGTCTGTAGCGGCTTAATACAGTGTAGTGTTCAAATATGGACTAGGTCCCGGGTTTTTCTGTATTTGCGGTTTCCTCGTTAGAAAAATTCTGGTGTCTGTGTTATTTCTTTTCCGCATTATATTTTGTTATATAATTGAAATATCACAGGTTGTGCGTTGAATCGATCAATTGGTAAATCCAACCTTTGGTTGTTGATTGAAATTGATTGATCCTTGAACATTGGTCTTTGGTATCATTCAAGTTATTTCTCTTATATTCAATCGGGCCCGCAAATTCCTATTTTCTGATTGCAGATTGAATTGAGAGATAGAGATATAAAACTCTTTGATACACTTTTCTCTAGATTGAGTCTAACTGTCTAGTTGATTCTCTTGAAAGTATATTGGAGTTTGTCTATTCAGATTTCCAAACGAAATATTGGGTGTGGTTGTTAGACCCCGCTTTTTCATGTTGCAATAATCCCAGGTGTTCTAATATTTTATCATGAAAACTCAACCTCCTAGATGAATTGCTCACTAGTATGAACCTGTTGAGTATTTATTTTATGATGTGTTTCCAGCTGAACTCTTAATACTGGCATGATGTTTATGTTCATTCTTAACTGAATAGCATGAATTTCCTGTAATGTCTAAATAAAGATATGCATGAAAGGCACTGCAACTTGTGCCAACAAGAGCAGGAGTGCTACATGTAAGAGTATCCAAAAATTAATGATTTTGTTAAACGTGCAAAATTCATCTAATTTACTCAACTTTGTGCCAATACACTAAATTTAATTATGTGACCTAATTTTGCGTCAACTCACAAAATTTGATTTTCCCTAAAAAATGAACATGTAGGATATCTTGATTCTTATTGGTTGAAGACCAAACCTAGGCAAGCTAGGAATTAGTCTATCATAAGGCCGGTGGGATAAAAATTCTAGCAGGGGTTGGAAAATCAAAGAAAAAAGGTCTGTCACGGGAAGGAGCACGACCGCGCCACTTGGCCGATTGATTGGCCTTATCTCGCGCCTCCCATGGACGATCGACCATGCTCCATATTTGCTACACATGCTCCTTTTATTAACTGACCAATCAGATCGCTCCTACCCTACATGCTCCGTCCTAAATCGTCTACCAAAGTAGATTGGTAGAGCTTCTTAATTTTATTAAGAATTAAATCTTGGTCGCCCAAGTTAGTTGCAAACTAATCACGTCCACCAAACTTGACTGGTTGATTTAGCTAACCTAAATCCTTACACGCTCCATAAACGAGTCGTCATTGTAACTACCAGTCACCTACCTATTATCCCGACCAATCAGAATACTCGTATCCTATATGCACCGCTTCCAATGGCTGGCCAAAGTAGGCTGGTCGAGTGGATGGGATTTTATTTTAAACTTGATCCTAACTGCTCGAAACAGTCGCAAAACAGTCATAACCACTCAACTTGGGCGGTCAAATTAACAAGCCTAGCTCCTTTTATTTTCGGCCGATTGGGTACCATCGTGACTACCTGTCACTCGTCTATTTATTTGGCCAATCGTATCGTTAGTATCTTACATGCTTTGCTCCCGATGATTGACCAAAGCGGGCTAGTCGAGATCGTTATTTTTTTAAGGGATTGAATCCTGACTGCCCAAGTCAGTTGCGAAACAGTCACGACCATTCAAGTTGGTCGGAAAGTTGATCTAGCTTAGCTCCATCCCTACACGACGGAACAAGCTTCATGGTAATCACCGCCGGCCCTCTACCTTTTAAACCAATAGGAACTCTCCTAGCCTACTTGCTTCACTCTCAATAGCTATCCAAAGTAGGCTAGTCGAGTTGCTACCAAAACCCTTATTAAGTCAACAAAACCGTCCGTGATGGTCGCAGATTCATCTCAACCACTCGACTTCACTAGCTAATTTAATCGCTCTAGATTTGATTTTGGTCGACCAATGAGGTCCCATGAATGCCACCAGCGGATCCTCTTCCTAATGGACCAATCATGTTGTACATTGCTCGCATGCACAACAATCAAAGGTCGACCAAAGAAGGTCATGCTTCTTAAAAAATTTTAAGGCTGACTGTGTAAGTCGCACATGTTAAATCTTTTAAACATTAGGTTTAAAGATTTTGTGGCAGATTCAAACTGCTTATGATTAATGATACATTACGTGTATCGGTTTTGAATAAAAACTTAATAACAACCAACTAAAAAGCACCACGCCTCTTAGTTCTTCTCCTGGAAAGAGAGACTTGTCTTGCCACTACCTACATGTAGCATAACTCATACGTGATTGATCCATGCCTTACATGCAGGATCAACACCACATATTTAGTTGATTAAACAATCACGTCTTCTTATCCACCTCTCACAACTTCTCTTCAGTCAAGGAGAAGTGTTAGATAACCACATTCCATACAACACAACTTGTCAACCTAGTCATACAGGTCAGTCTAGTCATGCATGACAAGCTATTCATGTAAGATGACTTCTTTCATATTTTACTCTAGACATCAAACATGTTATAAAATGGGGGATGTTCATCAGGGTATTGGTCTGGCGGCCTACAGCATGCGGTGTGAAACACGCCCATTTTGAGAAAGTGACGGGAAGAGCGCACAGTTGATGAATAGAGGGGCAGTGGGTGAAAAAACCGTCCAGTCCTCCCTAGCAATAGGGACACGGTTTCTACCACCTTCACATGACCTCCACTACTTCACTACTACACAACTCCCACAACCTATGAGATCAGGGTGTTCGACTATGACTTTGTGATGCCCCTAATTAAGTCCACCTACTTAGAACTCTACGTCAACATTCTACATTCTGAGACATTAAGGATCTAAAATGTCTAATTAAGCAATAAATAGAAGTTCTAAAATAAGATTAACCCAACATTAAACCCTCTCTGAAAATAAATACATGAATTCCTCTCATATGATACATATATAATAGTGTATTGGTTTTCAAACTATGTATATACATAAAAACAAATGAAGCAGAATCATCCAATCTTGATCATCTTCGCGAATACTTATCGAACATGTTATCTGAAACTGGAGTGGGAAACGAATGAGTGCATCATCCCCAAAGGGGTGCTCATAAAAAAAATATAACAAACTTTCAAACATTCATCCAAAACTATAATGCATGTCGGATGAAAACAAAACGCATTCATCTCGCATGTTAAAGGTTCCTCTAGATAATAAAAGTAATAAATACTACCAGGAAAACCCGGGCCTCGACACCATCCCATACCGGAAAACAAGGGGAAGTCCCCAAAACATATATGGCCTATATATCGGGTTGGCATACCCGTAATATGAGGAACCATCAACATACAAGCGAATGACTATGAAAAACACACGATAATGAATACAAGAGAGTTCGATATCGATTCCCACCTTTTTTGATTAAAAGCCACGCCTACCTCGAGATCCGCGTTCCACATGAACATCCTTTGAATCAATCGTTGTTAAATTAGATTAACTTCTATAAATTTTTGTAATCACCACCATCATCTTCTCCCTAATCATCAATTAACTTCTATCATCAGCACCGTTAACTCCTCCTCCTTTTCTTTTCTTCTTTTTCCCCATATTTCTTCATCTTTCCGTCTCAACCAATTTCTATATAAAACTAGACAACACTCATCAGCTCACTCATTCTTTCTAAGATTCAAACACCTAGCTACTTGAATCAGGAAGAAGTAATCTTCTTCTATATATATCTATCCAAAACAATTAATTCAGAGCTTAATAAGGATTTATTATTACCACTCTAAAACAATACTAAGAGGCGGCCATTATAAGTCACTTATAAATGTGATTCTTACATCTTGATTACACCAAAAGACTAAATTATTATTTATTAGGCAATTATGCTCCTAAAATTGGGTCAAATCCCGAAGTCAAACTGAGTTGACCAAAGTCAATATTTACATGCAAACTTCCGAGCAGCATAGTTTTCTCGCCCGACATCCGAATGACGTGTTTTAGTAGTCTATTTCGCGTAACTTTTCGATATCTATCTAGTGGTGTTATTGGTCTGTCCAAATTATTATTTTATTATTTCTATAAATTATTGTTCTTAATTAATTAATTAATTATGTCATTATCGGCTAAATCGTCTGTTGATTGGTCTAATAGCGTTGACGTGCTTTTCGGATCCTTACAGACTTGATATAAAAATAGATTTTCAATCTATTCAATGATCAATCAAGACAAGTATCTAGAAAATACAGAGAACTTACAACTTACCATCTTTTGTAACAAGTTCCATTTTTCCGACATAGTCATAAAAACAACTACATCCTACAGTGTCTATCTCTCTGATCTCAACACCTTCTCTGCTTCCCTCCATAAAATCAACTCTTCTCCTTCATTTTGTGACCGAAGCAAGACTGGAATGGTCATTTCTTGATTTAGACCAGAATTGTACAGATTGATCTCTCGAATCTAAAGTACCCATGTACAGTACATTTGTTGAGAGTGTAGATTCATTTTTCATCAACCTACCCACTTCTACTCTTTTATCCAGAATCATTTTTTACCCTACTACAACCCCACTCTAGCGAGTTAATTTTATACCTAAGATATTCTCCTCAATCTCTTTTTTCAATTTCGTGTTCCTAGGTTTAGATATTTTGGCAATTATATTAGGACTAAGGCAAAAACGTGGAGAGTTTTTTAAGCCAATAAATTAGCTAGGTCAAGGCGTCAGACTTTCGCTAGGCAACATTATCCTATTCAAATAGGCATTTCGCTGTGTCGCCCTTGTTCATTAGATTTCTCTGTTGGGAACTTGCAAGACTGAAAGTGAACCAAACTAAAGATAAAAATGAAGATGCATAAGTTAAAAGATCATCACATATGTTACAGTAGCTCCTACGTAGTACTCTCCTGTGTACGATATTTAAGATTATCAAAAAGAGTTTGTTGTATTCACTGCCACCCTATTTGGATTCTTATGACAAATATAGTACGATTGCTAGTTTACTAGGGAAGCTCATAGATTTCGCTTTGCACTTGGATTCACTGATGTAATAAGAGTGTAAGGTCACATCTACTATATCTATCTCTGTTATCATCTTTCTGGTAGTAGTGCCTTCCACTTTCATAATTTTCACCCTATCTCCTCAGTGCATGCATGTATGAATACGAGGTCTGTTTTCAAATATCCCTGCCAACTTAACTTTAGTCCGGGTGATTTTACGCGCCAGCCAGAAGTAAATTTTTGTCACTACAAGGAGCAAGTAAACATGCATTTGCATTAGAGTTAGGGCGCTTATGACCAAAAATACAAGTTTGAGCAAAATGACACCTACTTAAGACAAGGGAAGTCAGCTGATTTCTTTTCTTCTCTAGCAGCTTGTAACTACTCAGTTCGGTACAAATATATCGATAAGTTAAAACTTCGATAAAAAGATCCCTTGACAAGTAGGACAATTAAAGTCACTTCCCTTAACTTGCAATACTTCTAATTAACATACAACGTACCACCATATTACATGAGTCATTGACCACAGCGAATCAGAGTCTACTTGAAACCCTTGTCTATATATAGAGAATAAAACATATACTTACTACTTCAAGAAAAAATAAAAACCCCTTGCTTCATTTGTAGTGTACACTTAGCAGATTCCGTCAGCTTTACTCGCAGTTCATGATGGCAAGCTCATCAAATCAAGTTCAATTCCGTGAATGCTATCAGAACTGGATGATTCAACAACAAGAACTTCTCGAAGAGCTCATACAAGTGTACAACCAAAACTCCAATGACGAACAAGAACTTTGCTGTGTCATCCACAAACTCGTCGAACACTATGAAAATTATACTGATAGAAGAGCCCAACTTGCAATAGACGATGCTCCATGCCTTTTCTCACCAACGTGGTGTACTTCCATCGAGAATTCGTATTTTTGGCTCGGGGGTTGCAGACCCTCGTTAATGATTCGACTCGTTTACTCGCTCTGTGGTTCACAACTTGAGTCACAACTCACTGAGTTTTTACAAGGAGTGAGAAAAGGTAACATAGGTGAGTTATCAGCAAGTCAACTTAGTCTTGTCAGTGAGTTGCAGTGTAGAACAGTAGGAGAAGAAGAGAAGCTTTCAAAGAAAATGGCTAGTTTACAAGAGAATATAGCCGATTATCCACTCACTAGGCTTGCTAACAACTCATCAGACGTTTCAGATACTGAGTCCCATATTGAGCAAGTGGATCATGCTTTGGATTCACACTCTAAAGAGCTGG